>NW_024066116.1:600000-978810 GCF_013036055.1 Alternaria burnsii | reverse complement strand
GGGTAACTCACCTTGGCGTTGAGAGATCGCTTGGCAACATGGCGTGTGAGAAACTACGTGAGATGAATAAGGAGTTATTGCAAGTCCAGTACAGTGAGACTCCACGACAGGTTGGAAGCAAGAGAAGCAGTTGACACTAGAGGATTAGCACCGCAGAACAGCCCACGATTTCAGAATCTCAGAACATGGAGGAATCAGTTCAGTTCGCTTGCGCTATAAACAGATCGCCAGCCAGCCCACCCAGCTTCGGATAGAAAGATCTACAATGTGTACAATCCATGTTGTACAAGACCAAAAAGATGTCTCCAAAGAGACCACTCGTCGGAATGGTCCAGAAATTAGAAGATTACAAGGCGATAAAAGTGACATTAAGTTGTATAGATGGGAAAACCGGGTATATGCAGGAAGAGCCAGAGCAGGTAGTGTGTGGAGTGCATGCAAGTCGTTCAGGTATGGGAGTGAGCAGGAGAAACGCAAGCGGGGGTAGGCGTCTAGTACTACTTGGCGCCTGGTGGTAGCTTGACGTTGTTGGAAAGCCAGGCCTGGTGAATGTTAGTTGATGAAGCTCACGTGGCCTTGAGGAGATTCAAACGTACCAGTCCCTCGAAGATACCCTCTCCTGTTGTCGCGCAGCTGGGCTCGACCTTCCATACGTGGTCTTTGGCGATCTTGTCTAATTGCAGACGGTCTGAGACTTCCTTTGGTCGCATAGCTGTGGGGAGTTAGCGCAATGTCCTCGTTGGTTGACTGTGGTATGTACGCACCTCCGCTGAGATCCTGCTTGTTGGCGAATACCAACAGCAGCGCATCCTTCATTTCTCTATCTTGGATAATCCTTGTGAGTTCCGTCTTGGCCTCGTCGATACGGGCGCGGTCGTTGGAGTCGATGACGAAGATGAGACCCTGGGTACCTGTGGTCGCAGTCAGCACACGGGTCGATCTGAAGACACGGTAGAGGGTCGGATAAGGCAGGGAGGCCATGCGCGGTGCAGTCGCGTGCACACATGTCAACTCGCCTACCCGGAACGGAGCCCCCACGCGCCAACATACCAGAGAAGTAGTGTCTCCATAGCGGACGGATCTTGTCCTGGCCACCGACATCCCATACGTTGAACTTTGTGTTCTTGTATGTGACGGTCTCGACGTTGAAGCCGACGGTGGGGATGGTGGTTACATCTTGGTCGAGCTTGAGCTTGTATAGGATAGCTGGGCGAGTTAGCGATGACGGGTGCGATGGCACGTAACGGTGGCAGCATACTGGTCTTTCCAGCGGCGTCGAGACCCAGCATCAACAGGCGCATCTCCTTGGATCCGAAGACCTTGGCCATCATCTTGGATATCGAGGCTCCCATGATGTCGGCTATTCGCTATACTTTGCTGGGATGGGCGTCCAAGGTTCCAACACTTGCGGATCGTCGTGGAGAGAGTAGGCGGTACGTCGGCGATAGCGAGCTGTAGCTAGTGCGCGATTAGGTGTGGATGATAGGAGTCGACCGTGTGATGGAGGTGAGGTGAGGTAAGGCTGGTGAGGTTTGTGGGAGAAGAATGTCAAGATGTGCAAGGACGGCAAGGAGAATATCAGTAGCGACTCGGCTCAGGGTCTCGCGTGGGCGCTGGCGTTGTTCATGAAATGAGGTTTCAAGCTGCTCAGGAGTGAAACCGCAGCAGGCGCGTTGCAGATCCCAGCACAAAGACGTCTGTGCGCGCCCAACGGCTCGATCGTGACGGGTTCATCCTACACGCCAACCACACCACCACCTCTCCTGCTTTTGCCAGACGGAAAAGGGGCGGCACGTCTACAGCCTTTGATTGCGAATCTTGGGTAAGATGAAGCAAAGGCACTCCGCATGCCTTACTCGCTGCGTCGGCATGCGTGCAAGCTGCAGGAAATCTGCAGCTAGACATGTAGTTTCCTCCAGGGCTCCATGCTGTGTGACTTTGCCGCCGCCGTTCGAATCGCAAAATGCCGGTACACGCAGCCATGCAGGTACGCGGCGCTACTCCTGAGACTGATGAAGCCGTGGGGTCCTCGCCGTTTGCCTTCAACATTGCAGTCGTTCGCCATGCACATTGCCTGCACCGGCCTTTAGTCTCTGCAGTAACCGAGTCAATATCGTCAAGGCCTGAATGGTCGGGCGAAGTAACCCGATATGCCAAGTTTCCTACCTGCTACCACTTGTCCCTCACATCGTCATGGCCTGCCATGCACATCTTCCGTAGTGTTCCTCACAATTACCCGAGCATTACTGAACCTCGTTTGATGTCGGCCCGCGTACCAATCTTCGGCTACAAGACATGTACAGAGTCGACGCAAATTTGATACCGAAATTCATGACGTGTTACACCGTGCGGGAGAAGGGTCCAAAGAAGCATATCAACCGAGCCTGAGGGATTACTGAATCGGGGACGAACCCTGACGCCAAGCCCAAAGGAAATACGAAAAGCACTACGCTCAGCCGGAAAGAACGGTACTACTGAAAAGGAAGGTCATGGCAAGTCTCAGATGATACCTAAGCTGTTGAGTCCTATTTGTGGAATACACCATCTTCCCTTGGACTACTCAATATTTGTTTTTTCGTGGGTTATAGTCTCCACTCAGCCATCTCTACGTGTACCTCGACTACTCTACAGCTGTCTACGCCCAATTGATACATGCAACAACCCCGCGATATTGTGAAGACCTCTAAAACCCATCATCGATACCCTTGCTCTTCTCTGCCTGCCGCCTCTCATTGTTGACCGTCCACCACCACTCATGTATTTCCTGACTGCACTTCCCTGCCTCCTCATCCCACGGCTTCGGACTTAAGATGTAATGCACATTCTTGACCTCTTCGTCCCTCCAGATCGCATCATGCACACCTTTTGACCGCAACGTCTTCAGCGCATTGTAGGTATAGGGTAGCGCGACCCATCGGCCGTTGAACAGGTCGCCAAGCAGCGATTGGTCGGCGAAGTCGTAGTTTCCCGATGTCTCGTTGGAGAGCTGCTCGAGGATCAGGTTGTAGGTAGCGAGTGAGGGATTTACGACTTGGAGGCCGCCGTTGGGCATACGCAGCCCGGCTGTTGAGGGTGCGCCAGTTTTCTGGGCAGCATCGGGGTTGGAGTGTTGAGATGTAAACGCGCAGTTCTCGGGGATCCTGAAACTGCGTCAGCAGTGTCGCGTGCGTGTGTTGGTTGGAGAGACATACCAGTCCTTGGGGTAATGCGGCTTCTTGAGCGGATTGCACACGCAGGCATGGCTTGCAGCAAACACCCTGTCGCCCTTGCCACCCATACTCGGTGCATCCAACTCCAAGTCCATCAGCTCATCCATATTCTTCAGCACCAACATGTCGCTGTCCAGCTGGACCACCCTGTCATACTCCTCCAGCGAGAAGGGCGTCAGCTTGCTCCAGCAATCGTAGAATCGCGGGTCGTTGCTGAAGTCTTTTGAGACCTTTGGCAGCAAGTACTTGACATGCTGCTTTGGTATGCTGCGCTCATCAAGCGCCTTGTGGCCTTCTTCAGGAAAAGTGTCCGTGTAGAGAGCGATGAGGGGGTACTTGGAGCCGTGCTTCTTGAGCGCATAGTCGAGTGTGAGGAGGCCGGTGAGATATGCTGTATTGGTAATAAGAGTTGTCCATACTGCACTGCCATCAGCCTCTGCTCTCCAACCGCGCCCCGCCAAACTTCTGCTGTACCTTTCTTCGACTTTACACCCGCCGGCTCTGTAGTCGCGCTTGAAGTTGCCTGCATGTTGCTTGTATGTAAATCACTCGAGTCGCACGCCAACAAGCTATCACGCAAGATGTGTAGTCAGTAAAAGCCACAGTGTATTAGTTGGAGGATCAAGTCGCGCCATCTTCGGTCGCATATTATGGCGTTTGTCAATAGAGGGGTCGAGAAAGAGCCGCTAATCTATGAATGAACGATCGTACCAATCTGGACCCTGGAAAAAGCCACTAAAACGTCTTCGGAGGTCCGAATGTGCGTGCGCCGATCGCTCGTCTCTGTCAACATCGTCACCACATGCGATCGCGGGCGCTATCACGTTTCCGATATGCACGTTTGACTGACCGCTGCTGACTATTCCTGCGAAACTGATGGCTTGGTTGTTTTCCCAACTCATCTCTATCGGTTGTATTGCTATCATCCCATGTCGTGTTGAATGCTTTTTCTTGGGCTAGAGGCATGACTCCGATATTGCATTGGAGAACAGCGACGCGACAATGGCTACCTCAGCCCTGAACCTGAAATCCGGCGGCTCGAAGCCCGCGTCCACGGCGCTGATAGCTACGTCCGATGAGTCGAACAAGTCACCCAAGCACTATCGCGGCTTTGTCGCCGGTGTCTTCAGTGGCATTGCGAAGTTGTCTGGTAAAAATGCCCTTCCCAAGATATATCCCAAACATAGCTAACAAAAGTAGTGGGTCACCCATTCGATACTGTAAAAGTCCGCCTACAAACGACCGAGAAATCGCATTTCCGGGGTCCGGTAGACTGTCTTATGCAGACGTTGAGGAAGGAGGGGTTTGCGGGGCTGTACAAAGGTGCTACACCGCCGCTGGTGGGATGGATGTTTATGGACTCGATGTAGGTCAATCCTCGTCTCCAGACGGCAGTCATATATCCTTATGCTAACACTGCAAAGCATGTTAGGATCTCTCAGCGTATACCGTCGCGTCCTCAACGATCGAGTCTTCAATCCCCCCTCACATCTCCGACTTGGCGAACAGCAGAGTAAGCTGCCCGTATACGGTCATGCATTAGCAGGGACCATGGCGGGATGGACAGTCTCCTTCATTGCCGCGCCGGTCGAGCACATAAAAGCGCGCCTGCAAGTGCAATATGCAGCCGATAAGAGCGCACGCCTGTACTCCGGACCGATCGACTGCCTCAAGAAGATATACACTGGTCATGGAGTAAGAGGAGTATACCATGGTCTCAGTGCAACGCTCCTGTTCCGCACATTCTTCTGCTTCTGGTGGGGAACCTACGACCTCTTCACACGGCAGCTACAACAACATACCTCGCTCTCTGCACCAGCCGTGAATTTCTGGGCAGGAGGTTTATCAGCCCAGATATTTTGGTTGACCAGTTATCCGAGCGACGTAATCAAGCAGCGCATCATGACGGACCCGCTTGCACAGAGGAGATTCCCAAGATGGCGGGACGCCGCGAAAGCGGTCTACAGGGAACAAGGCTGGAAGGGATATTGGCGGGGGTTCGTGCCATGTTTCCTGAGAGCATTCCCGGCGAACGCCATGGCATTGGTAGCATTCGAGGGAGTCATGAGGAGTCTGCCAGAATAAAGTGACGCATTCTTAGGCTTCTGTTCCTTCACGTTCTAGACTTAGCGACCTCATAGCATTGTGATACCATTGTAGACAAGTCTCATCTAGCAAGAATATATTCATATCTTGTCATGCATCATGACGTCGTTGTCGTAACTTTTGTCGTATCTCATAGCTTGCCCTTGTTGTCCTCAAGCTCGCAGAATGCCTTGAATGTTACCAAGCCCTCCGCACCCTCCTCGTCTTCAGCATCAACCTCGCTCTTGATGACAACTTCAGCTGTGGCACCAACAAAATAGACAAAGCCCTCCTTGAGTTCTTCCTCCTTGGGTCCTACGCTGATTGTTCCCTTGCCCTTGGTGCAGAGGATGATGCTTGGTCCATCAATCGGGTCAAACGTCGCCTTGCCACCAGTGCGATTGAGTGCCGTCCGTACTACAGCGAACTCAGGGATTGGCGGGTTGTACAGCTTGTTGCTGCTGTTGGAGCTATACGCCGGCGCATTCAGCCTAACCTGGGAATAATCCTTGGGCTCCATCTTTTGCTCACTAATTGGCGCATAACTGTAAGTCAGCATCTTTGTCAAATTATCAACGTCCTTGAACTTTGGTGTGAAGCCCGCGCGGACTACGTTGTCGGAGCTCGCCATGCACTCAATGATGTCGCCAGAGAGGTAAGCGTGGATATCGTCAGCCTTCAGGAACATGGCTTCGCCGACCTCTAGCTTGACGTAGTTGAGGAAGAACTGAACAAAAAGACCAATGTCACCAGGAAATTGAGTGTTGAGGCGGACGACGAGGTCTGCGAGCTCTTTGCCATCGTTAGAGGGTGGGCCGCCGTCCGCGAACTTGTCGCCTTCGGACTTGGCTGCCTCAACAAGCTCTTCACTGGCGGATGATAGTGCGTCCTTTTCCACGTTCATGAGCTTTGTGAAAGCGGATTGTAGGGCTTTCTTGTTTTCCTGCATGTCCTCCTCCTTGTCGGAAGTTTCCTTACCGCTGATGGTATCCTCGAACTTCTTAGCTTCTTCTTCGCCAACAAGTTTACGCAATGAGGGAACGGTCTTCAGGAAATGCGCGATTTCGGCGAGGGGTCGGAAGCCGCAGAGGCCATCGAAGGGAGTGACCGCGATAGTCATTTCGGGCTTGTGGTTGTCATCTAACGAGACATTAGTATTCCGGAAGGGGAACTCTGGGGTGACGCTGACCTGGGTAGTTTTTGGGATCACTGGCATGTAGCTGCTCAGCAAGCTTCTTGTTTGGGTGTGCCTGGATGCTCAGGGCCTTGTTGATGGACAGCACCTTGAACAAGAAGGGAAGCTTGTTCTCATATTTCTCGGCGATCTCTGTAGACAGCAAGGCTTGGTTTTCTTGAACGAGGTCTAGAAGTGTCCGCTGGGTCTCGAGGTCTTTGGAGGGAAGCGACGGGTGTGTGCCCATCCATAGCTGGTAGTGTCAGCGACGCGTCAATCGAACATTCCGTGTTTCGTACCTCGGCATATGGCTTCTCTTCTTCAATCGAGAAACGAGAAGCTGTCGCAGCGTGGAATTTGGCGGCGGCGGATCCTTTACCGACTTTCCCTGGGTTGGTTCAGCATACCGCTGGCGCGAATGTAGGTGATGACGCGGGGCAGCGTACCCCAGTCGTAGCTGTTAACACCTGCGAATGGTCAATTGATGTTCTCTTCCTATCTTCATTACCGCGTTTACTTACCGCATTCTAGTCTGATAAGAGGGTTCCGCATCTTGAAGCCGGTTTCGGTGGATTGTGGATGTTGTGTTGTATAGCGACACCGCGATTTGGCAGAGGAGCTCTCGGCGGGGTCCACTTCTTGGTCCCGCATGAACGTCACCCTTGCTGTTCGATTAAGCTCATGGAACCAACCCCTCTTCCGTAGCTAGCGTATCCCACCCTGCATCCAGCGGAGTACATGCCCCGACGTTGATCACCTGCAGCTGTTTCTCTTTCCTCTACCTCACTTTGCTACTTCCACGCGCCAACACATGAGCTACCTGCAGCGCTTCAGGTAACACGGAAAGAGCTGGGGAGTTGACGGGCCACAACTTCCGTCAACATGGCAGCCCGCAGCAGGCCACGAGGTCAATTGAAGGAAGAGTTCGATGAAGAGAGGGTCATCTGGAACTCGATCAAAACCGATGGCCGACGCGTTGATCAACTCATGGTACGAGATTCATTTTCTTGATGATCACTGGCGTTGGAATCAACATCTCTATTTTCACCGCCATCATTTGCTCACTACAAGCGGAGTACCGTCGAATCTTCGTGACTCCGAAGGACATCTCGGCCACAGCCGAGCTGATCATGGATGCCGTGCCCAAATAGACCCTGCTCTGCTTTTAGTTGACTAGGCAAAGATTTGCGCCTCTACTGACATACCGCAGAAAGAGTCCGATGTCTTGCAAGAGAAGATCTCCGCTATTGTCGCAGAACAGTCTGCTCGTATCGGTCCGTCAACATCTCATCGACTGTCATGTATCGTCGTGTTGCTGACACTATTAGATCGCGGCGAGGAAACTTCAGCTCGCCTTGACGACGAACTTGAAGACCTTCTACGCGACAACATCCGTAATCTCAATGAGGCGCAAACCCTTCTGCAACCCGTCGAAGGCGGCAATGACGTCCACACCCAGATGACGCTACTGGCTGCCCTCCGCATGTCGGAAGAAGCTCCACCTTCAGCATCACGAGCCACTAGCGTTGGGCACGGGAAGTCGGGACGCGACCGCCAGGGCAAGCGAAAGCTGACCGAAAGTATCGATGACCGCGACAGCATTGCTGCGGACAGTCCTGGAGGCCCTAGCCCAAAGGTTGTTATCAGTAGCCAAAAAGATCGACTGGTAGCCAAGTCGGGCAGTAGCAGAGCAGGATCAGTACCTGTTGCGAGAGAGGGCAGCGTAAAGATCGATGAAGACGATTCGGGTAAGGGTAAGATGGTTCTTCCTCCTTCCAAAACCAAGCCCACGATCAAGTACAAGACCAAGCGTTGAGCTGTACTACACTATCGGCGTTCCTTCTAGACGGCAGATGATACCCACTCTGGCAAATTCCCTTTCGGCTTGTTCGAGGTTTGTAGTCGGATAGGCAAGCTCATAATTTCACCTCATCTGATCTCATACGTCTTTTTCAAGTGCTCATGCCACATGTATTATCCTTCCTCTCATAGCGCCCGCTTCACGTTCCTGTTTATCATCCCATCTCCCTTCGAACATCACGACAGCTGACGACCGTACTACAGAAGTCCGACCTCGTCTATCACCACAAACAGAGGTTCTCTACCGGAACAACGCGAAGAACCGCTCTTCCTCTTCTTCCATGTCATTCGAGGGTGAAGGCATTCTCTGCCGCGTAACGTCGGTGATCGGCGAAGGAAAGCAACGTCGGTACGAAATTATTGATGCTGATCCGGATCCCCCGACACCATCAGTGCCGTACCGTGCTTCCGTAAATCATCTAATACCTATCCCGCCACCCTCTTCCAACACCACACTGCCTGACCTTAGTAAAGGGAAGAACGTGCTCGCTCTGTACCCTGGTACCACCACCTTCTATAAGGCGGAAGTAGTAGCTGTATGGAGGCAGATCGACGGCAAGGTCAAGAAAGAAGATGGGAGTAAAGAAGGAGAGACCGTGGATAATCTCGTCAGATTGAGGTTTGAGGGTGAAGACGAGGCGGACCGTGAGATGAGTGTTGAGAGAAGATATGTACTGCCTGATAGATGACCGGGTAGTATCGTCCATTTTTCAAAGAGCTAGATGAGCTCAGTTCAGGCTGGCGATATACGGGATCCGAGTACGGAGGTTTGGATAATGGTGATACGGGGGGGTGTGGTTTGGAATGGACTGGTTGATACCGCGCATGTTGCATTTTTGCTTTTGAGACTTTTGCATACTGGGGTTGAGGCTTTTTTTTTCCTGGAACGAATACCGTCAATGGTTTAGAATCTGGAATCTACATCTCTCTTGCAAATAAATCGCGATGTTGTCCACCTGGATAGCCAGAAGGCACTGCCAAGCCACTAGCATCAGCGTCTCGACCCTAGGATGCACGTCGCCAACTTGAAGGCTTCAAAGACTCCGCAACTTAAGTCGACGTGACCCCGCACACGACACAATACGTATTCTAACCTGAAATCAAGTGTCGCGTCACTAAGAAGAACTTGGTGTGCGCCGAACATCCCACCAACAGACTCTCAATCCAATCACACACCCGACTATCGACGCCTCTAACCCGCGTCGCACGCCGACTCCACCAATATCCGCAGCTATCTAATCTCCACCACCCGCACACACCGACATCGCCATGAACAACTACTCTTTCCTGGAGTCCTCCCAGCAACAAGCCGCTCAACAACAGCAGCAGCAGCACAATCAAAACCGCCCACCACCTTCTCCTTCACATTCACAAGCGGGCAGCATAGCAGGTTCGCAAGTCAACGGCGGCGGCCAGAACGGCATTCCAATGGTCAATGGCTTGCCAAGTGGGGGCCAGCAGACGGACATGAACCATCTGTGGGCGGTGGTGCAGCAATTGAGTCAATTACTAGAGGAGAACAAGGCGCAAACGAGGGGCATTGTGGAGGGTGTCGCTGCGATACAGGGGAGGGCTGCACAAGAAGAGGGAGGCGAAGTCGGCGGTGGAATTAATCTGAGAGGTGGAGGAGGGGTGGCCATGAGGGAGGTTAATGGCGAGATAAATGGTATGTTTAGTCTGCTTTGAGACAATACAGACAACCACATCCGACTGATATTCGATGATCACACACTGACACTCCTCACAGCAGCAACAGTCGCAAATCTACAATCACAGCTTACGGCCGCGCAATCCACAATCGCATCCTTGACCTCCACGAACTCATCGCTCTCAACCCTCCTTACCGACTACGAATCTGCCTTGACTCTTCTCCTCGATAAATTACGTCCTTATGCTTATTCTCAAACGTCAGCCATGCTCGCCCTTCACAAATACTATCAAAGCCTCCTTGACCAAGAGCGCTCAACATCCATGGGGCTGCGGCTCGAACATGCAGACTGGCAAGCAGGGTTGAGTCGCGTAGCAGAGAACGCAAGGAACGCACTACGATGCCAGAGTGAAATCGAGCAAGGCTTAAGGAGCAGATGCAAAGAGTTGGGCGAGGAGAATAGGGTGTTAAGACGTATGGTGGGGTGGGAAGAGAGGGAAAGCAGTGATGATGAGGCCGAGGACAAGGCATAAACGGATTGTCGCCAGGTAATCACGAGCGGTACACGTACGGAGAATGTTTGTTATGCATAGCGTCGGCGTTTGGGGCCTCACGAGACACTCACGGTGTTCGGGGTGGAATGCTATGGCTTGGGTTTCGCCTTTGACATATCGGCTGATACTTGGCTTGTCATTTCAGAGACATTATTACATGTACTTGGATGTTGTCGAGGAAAGCTTGTTAGGACTCGAAGTTGATTCGAGATTAATCCGAATACTAATATCATGGTCAAAGTCCCATTGATTCTTGTGAAAGTCTACTAACTCCTGGTGGTAGTAGACTAATCAGTAGTGTAACGGATAAAGGTCACATCCGCACGCTGCCACGGCTTGCCCAGACTCCCGTGGACGATTCCCTCGCTTACCCCAACACTACCCCAGAAATCTACCTCGGCACAGTTAGCACTCCCCCGCAGAACCCGCCTCATCACCTACACTTCGCGGCCCGTCGGGGGCCTTGGCTAACGCGATGAAGCCATCAATCTTGCTATCATGGTATAGCGTGCTGTCTGTGCAGATATGGATGCCTCGGGGCATGTTTAAACCGGTGGGTATCGGATAGACTACATGATGCAGCGCGTTGTAACTTCCCTCCTGCGACGTTCTCATCTCAATCCAACGCCACGATAACGTTTACAAGGCGAGTATTATACTGTAAGTCACCGCTGAGTGTACGCGTGTATTCTTGGGCGGTCATTGATGCTGATGTGGACCAGGGACCCACGCCTACTCCTTCCAAATCCGCAGAAATTCAGGAAGGGGTACAGCAACAAGCTCGGTGTCCAAGGGATCAACCAGCCGAGGACCAAGAACAATAAGACCACATTTTAAGTGATTCGTAGTGCTGCGCCCTCACCAAATATTCGACAGCATTACTTCCTCCCTAGCATTCAGCAAATCGAGCCGCAAAGATGGTCATCAAGTCTCGCTGGTCGTTCCCTATACCTAGCGTTTCCCTACCAACGTACATCTTCGACTCTCCAACTGCAGAACTACCAAAGACTCCACTCTACCTTTCTGCAAGCGAACCCGACAAGTACAACATTTCATTGCACAGATTGCGGCACGATGCGCAACGTCTGGCTTCAGGTTTGCGACGCGCGGGTCTGCAACCAGGTGATCGCGTATTGCTGTACTCAGGAAATACGCTGTTCTTCCCAATAGTAGTTCTAGGTGTCATCATGGCAGAGGGCATTTTCACAGGTGCAAACCCGACCTACATTGCTCGAGAGCTAGCGTACCAATTGAAAGACAGCGGAGCACGCTTTATGATATGCGCAGAGGGCAGCCTGGACACGGGAATCGCTGCTGCAAAAGAAGCGGGCATGGGCGCTGAGCGCGTCTTCATCTTTGACGATGGTCTAGCGACGTTTGAGGGTCGGAAAGTGGAGAAGAGTACCGAGTTGGGACATATTCGCCATTGGACTGAACTCCTCGACACCCCAGAACGCGGTAGCGCTTACTCTTGGCCCAATCTACAAACACCAGAAGAACTCGACCGAGTAGTAGCGCTAAACTACTCGTCGGGAACGACTGGCGTTGCGAAAGGCGTCATGATAACGCACAAGAACTATGTCGCAAACACCAGCCAACAAATCCACATTCAAACCACCGCACCGGACTACAATGAGAAGCTGAAGAAGAAGAGGTATCTCTGCTTTCTCCCCATGTACCACGCTATGGCACAAGCCATCTTCTGCTTCGGCGCTGTCAGGCAACGCGTACCGGTCTACATGATGCCCAAGTTCGACTTCCTAGAGATGCTGCAGAACGTGCAGAAGTACCACATTAGTGATATGGTGTTGGTGCCGCCGGTCGTAGTGGCCATGGCCAAACACCCGGCGACGAAGAAGTTTGACCTGAGTTCTGTGACTGGCGTATCTTCCGGCGCCGCTCCTCTCGGTCGAGAAGTCATTCGGGAATTCGAAAGTATATGGCCGAATGGGCAAGTCAACGTTAAGCAAGGCTATGGCATGACGGAGGTCACATGTGCAGCAACTACATTCCATCCTTCGATCTACTCTGATAGCTTCTCGGTCGGTGAGATTCTGGCAAACTGCGAGGCGAAGATTGTATTGGACGATGACGGCAAGGTCGAAGCGCCACAAGGCGAGAGAGGCGAGATCTGGGTTCGCGGACCGAATATTATGAAGGGATATTGGAACAAGCCTGATGCGACGAAGGAGACTATGACAGAAGACCGATGGCTGAAGACAGGAGATGTGGCATACGTGGACAAGAACAACCACTTCTTCATTGTGGACAGGAAGAAGGAACTGATCAAGGTGAAGGGTCTACAGGTCGCGCCAGCAGAGTTGGAGGCGCTACTGCTTGATCATCCGGACGTGCAAGATGCTGCCGTTATCGGTATTACAGTGTAAGTTTACGCGATTCTTTCACTCTCACAACCGCTAATCATAGCCAGTAACGGTGATGAACTGCCTCGCGCGTACATTGTGCCTCAGTCGCAGGAAAGTGCGACTCCAGAAACCGCGGAGAAGATCAAGAACTGGCTGGCTGAGCGCGTCTCCAGACACAAGCGGTTGGAAGGAGGCGTGAACTTCATAGATGCGATTCCGAAGAATCCGTCTGGAAAGATTATGCGAAGGCAGTTGAGAGACAAGGCTGCACTGGAAGATACTAAGGCGAAGTTGTAGATCGGATAGATTTAGCGTTCACAGCGAGGGAGGTAGATGTCTAGCAAGGCAGCGAGTGAGCATTCAAAATAGGCTGTGCAATTATTGAAGCTTTGTGTTCAAGTCAGCGCTGTGGTCCTCTTGCTTTCATTGCCTGTCGTTCTCCACAACACGCGGACGTCACTCGTCTGCCATGGCTCGAAATTGATGGCTCGCAGTTGTTGCTGCTTTGATATACACATGCAGCGTTCTCCGCTCGTGACTGACATGACGATCTGCCATTTCCGCATAATGAAACCTAGTTGCTTCGCTGTCCGTTCTTGGCTGCCCTCAGCTCGTCCATCTTCTTTACTCGCTCCTTGAACTCGTCATATTGGCACTTTTCGTAGGAATGTCTCTCGTTCTAATACTCTGGTCAGCCGCCTGTCGTCGTCTTTTCCTTGACGGGTTCTTCGCGTACCTCGCACTTCCATGGTAGGTAGTACTCCTCGTACCGACACCGGTTCAAGGGGATAAGAAGATGTGCGCATGAGTCTCGGTAGGCCAGTGGTAGTTTGGCGGCGCTCATTTCCTCACGGGTAGCCTCTACATTCCCGTCAGTCTTTATTCGTTCCTCATGACGAATTGCGTCAAGATGATTGGCCCGACGTACTCCTCGGCTCGCCGTCAAGGCCGACGGCATGCTTGATGGTATCGGTGATGGTCATAGTGGCGGCCCTCGATGGTGTTCGTCTTCAATGGCGCGCGGGGGGCTGGTGGGCGGAGAGTCGTTTGCGGGCGAGCTTGCTGAGGTTCACTTGCGGTCGGCAAAGGCAAGCTGACCACCGCCGGACCCCGACGCTTGGCAGGGCAGGCGCGAACGCGGCCTTCCAACGCGACTTCCCCCAGGTCTGACGCGAACTGCAGACACGCCCTCACGAAATCACTTGACACGCCTCCCAGACGCCTTGTTACTGCTCATCGAATGGTGAAGATGCCCCCCGCGCCCGATGGCAAAATCTATTCGGCAACCTACAGTAATGTGCGTAGCAATCACCGCTTGCGACTCAAGTCTCAGCCACCACTTTGCGACAATGCACTGACAGACTGCAGGTTCCCGTCTACGAGTGCAATGTCAACGGCAACCATGTCATGCGCCGTCGCGCCGACGACTGGATCAACGCCACTCACATCCTCAAGGTAGCCGACTACGACAAGCCTGCGCGTACCCGTATCCTTGAGCGCGAAGTCCAGAAGGGCGTGCACGAGAAGGTCCAAGGTGGATATGGTAAATACCAAGGCACATGGATACCCCTCGAGGAGGGGCGACATCTGGCAGAGCGGAATGGTGTGCTGGACAAGATGCGCGCCATCTTCGACTACGTCCCCGGTGACCGGAGCCCTCCACCTGCGCCCAAGCATGCGACAGCTGCCTCAAATCGCATGAAGCCTCCAAAGCAAACCGCTGCGGCTGCTGCTGCCGCGGCCCGGAATGGTAAAAATGTCTATTCGCTTGAATCTATGCAATGTAGGAGGTCACTCTCATTGGTCATTGTTCAAGCTTTGATGCGCGAGACATGAAGCTGACTTGCATCGCAGCCTTTGTAACTACATCCGCGCAGTCTCAAGTTAGCGAAGAGCCCTACGAGGCCTCTCAGATCAGATCGCAGATCTTCCGCGAGGAGACGCCGGATAACGAGACTGTCATTTCGGAATCCATGTTGGGTGACGCCGATATGCTGGATTCTTACTCAACGGGCGGAGGCAGAAAGCGCAAGCGGGGGATTGACCAGATGTCTCTTCTGGATCAGCAGCATCAAATATGGGCCGATCAGCTACTGGACTACTTCATGTTGCTAGACCACGAATCCGCCGTCTCCTGGCCCGAACCACCGCAGAGCATAAACCTCGACCGGCCGATCGATGAGAAGGGACACGCAGCCATGCACTGGGCAGCGGCGATGGGTGATGTTGGGGTAGTAAAGGAGCTGATACACCGAGGAGCACGCATCGATTGCCTGTCGAACAACCTGGAGACACCCCTAATGCGCGCCGTCATGTTCACGAACAACTTCGACAAGGAGACTATGCCCAGCATGGTCAAGATCTTTCAGCAGACGGTTCATAGGACAGACTGGTTTGGCAGTACCGTCTTCCATCACATCGCGGCGACCACCAGCAGCTCGAACAAGTACGTTTGCGCAAGATGGTATCTTGACTGCATCATCAACAAACTCTCAGAAACCTGGATACCAGAAGAGGTTACTAGGTTACTTAATGCAGCAGACCAGAACGGAGACACAGCCATCATGATTGCTGCGCGAAACGGCGCGAGGAAATGCGTACGAAGTCTGTTGGGACGCAACGTCACAGTCGACATTCCTAACAAAAAGGGTGAGACGGCAGACGATCTTATTCGAGAGCTCAATCAACGACGACGAATGCATGGACGCACGAGGCAAGCTTCATCGTCACCGTTCGCTCCACCACCAGAACACCGACTCAACGGACATGTACCGCATCTAGATGGAGGACCACTGATTCCAGTACCATTCCCCAGCATGGCTGTTCGAGAACCTGTTCAGTACCGCTCACAGACGGCCTCACATCTCATGACCAAAGTCGCGCCAACACTACTGGAGAAATGCGAAGAGCTAGCTGCAGCATATGAGACGGAACTTCAGGAGAAGGAGGCTGAATCCTTCGACGCAGAACGTGTGGTGAAGCGACGCCAAGCCGAGCTTGAAGCCGTACGAAAACAAGTAGCTGAGTTACAGGGCACATCAAATGGCCTACACATTGACCTCGACGACGACGAAGCAGACCGGCTGCAAGAAGAGGAACTGCGGTTACTGGTGGAAGAAGCCGAGTCGCTCCTAGAGATTGAACAAAAGGCCGAGCTCCGTCGACTGTGCAGTAGCATGCCGCAACAGAATGCCGACAACTCGCCTGTGGATGTCACGGAAAAGATGCGGCTAGCATTGTTGCTACATCGCGCGCAACTCGAGCGGAGAGAGCTGGTCAGAGAAGTTGTGGGTAATTTGAGCGTGGCAGGTATGAGCGAGAAGCAAGGCACATACAAGAAGCTCATTGCGAAAGCACTGGGCGAGCGCGAGGAAGACGTCGAGTCCATGCTGCCTGAGATCCTGCAAGAGCTGGAAGAGGCGGAAACACAGGAAAGGGCTGAGGGACTGGATGGAAGTCCGCTATAGGTTTTGTTACCTAGTAGTAAACCCGTGATGGCAGGACAGTGATAACGAGTATTTACGACCAAGATAGCGAGCATTTACCTCTTAATGTATGCATGTTTCTGGCTGGCCGTTCCAACGATGACGCGAATTGTTCAAGGCTGCGGCGTGTATCTCGAAAACATCCGGCCGCGCTCATGGGATTCGTGATGGTGGTCTCCACACGGCTAATGCGTGTCAGTTGCTTGTGCATGCGTGGGGTCAACGACTTTCAGATGACCTTGGTATGCAAGGCGGCTGGATGTGACTGGATCACGCATGGGGCTAAGCTATGACGTGATCCAGACGGGCTGGTCGACACCCGACTTTCGGCACCTCAAAGATGGCGGACTTGATGGAGGCGGAGAGCATTTGTCGAGGAAATGGCGTGGATCCAAGGGGGAAATTTGGTAGTCGCCAGGCTGCGTATGCTGGGACGCGTAGCTCGGAGGTGAGCTTGGCCGCGATTGGACCATGAGGCGGAGTGTACGGCAATGCAGGGGCTTGGCTGTAGGGCATTGCACCAACACCTGAAGACAGATATCAGCAGTTCGCAATTGTCCAACTGACTAAGACAGCATAGCCCGCCGCCGCCTAATCCCAATACCATCACACGCTTGCAGCGGTCCCACCCACCTGCCATTCGGTACTGTCACTCGCTTGCATTCGTCGCCTTATGCCTGAGTCCATTCCGCTGAGGAAGAAGCCTCCGCCGCATCCTCGTACCCTCGTCCACTCCCTCTCGGAAGACTTCAGCCTCGAGCCCCCAAACAGAAGCACCTCGCCCGTTGTTGCGTCCGGGTCCAATTCCCGACAGCTTCCACGAACACGCTCTTCGTCGCGACAACATCGGAAAGCGAACAGCCCGGATAGCCCAGCCAATTCAGAAGTCGAGTTTGACGACTGGGATGAACACGACGCCGCCATGCCCTCAGATCTCAGACCCTCCATCGACGTCAGAGATGGACGCGCGAATGCGCCCCTGCTAGGGCGCAAGACCGAGGACGACAGCATGGATGACGGCTTGTTGGGGAGGAGCACACATCACTTCCACGAGCGGGATCCAGAGCTGCAGGCAAAACACGAGACGCGCAAGAAGTACACCTATGCCGCTTTCCTGCTTGCCCTGAGCTTGGTCAGCTTCACCGTACAGACAGAGACGGCCGTCTACATCCAACATCAGTTGAAGTGGGAGAAGCCATACTGTATGCTCTACATGACCCACGGCTCCTGGGTTGTGCTCTGGCCAGCAACTCTCTTCTTGCTACGTCTCCAGCACTGGAGCGAGCCATGGCCGACCTTCTGGCGACGACACGTCCAGCTCCTCCGCCAGACCGCCCTCATGGTCCAGCACCAGAACCTCCACCCAACACCCCGCCAATCCCAAGTCTCGCCTGTACGATACATGCTCAAGATGACGGCCTTCATCACATGCGCCCTTACACTTGCTGGAGGAAGTTGGTACGTGGCTGTGAACCAGACCACAGCCAGTGACCTTACAGCCATCTACAACTGCTCTGCCTTCTTCGCCTACGCCTTCAGTATCCCCATTCTCCACGAGAAGGTCCGCGCCAGCAAGATCATCGCCGTAGCTATCGCTATTGTGGGCGTCTTCGTCGTCGCATACGGCGATACCTCCCCCGCAAAACACGGTTCAAAGTCTGGGGGTGGGGCCGGCGGTGATAAAGCACCCCCGTCGCATGAAGCCGAGAATCGCGCTTTTGGTAACCTCGTCATTGGCATCGGAAGTGTCTTGTATGGTCTCTACGAAGTGCTGTACAAGAGACTTGCGTGTCCACCCGAAGGCGCTGCACCCAACAAGGGCGTTATTTTCGCAAACCTGTTTGGAAGCTTAATTGGTGCTTTCACTCTTGGAGTCCTATGGATTCCGTTGCCCTTGTTGCATTACATGGGCTGGGAGCTGTTTGAGTTGCCGCATGGAGAGCAGGCGTGGATGATGGCTATCAGTGTCTTGGCTAATGCTAGTATGTTTCCCTCCTCCCTGCAACCTCGTGAACAGAGCAGCGTACTGACCCCATCTCAGCCTTCTCCGGAGCCTTCCTCGCGCTCATCTCCCTCACCTCTCCCGTCCTCTCCTCTGTCGCAGCTCTCCTCACCATCTTCATTGTCGCGCTCGTCGATCAGCTTCTCCCTCCGCCGCTCAACTCGCCTCTTACACCTGCTGCTATCGTTGGCGGTCTTCTTATTATTGGGGCGTTCACTTTGTTATCATATGCATCATACAAGGAGATGGATGAGGAAAGGAGACACAAGCTCGAGGAGGCACCTAGCGAATTGGATGATTAGGTGCTATCGAGTATAGACAATTTTCTTTCGCTACATAGAATTCTCCATTCTTTTGGGAACTGTTTCGCATACTACACATTTAGGAGTGGTTTGCTGGGGCAGGCTCTCATGCAGACCCTTTTTTCTTCTTGGGTTTTATCTACGCGGGCAGGCCGCGTTAGTTTGTGTGTTTTGGCATTGCGTGCTTTGACTCGCATTAGCATGGTATGCATATATGGCGTCACTGGAGGTGTTACAGGGTAGACCGAATGGTCACCTTGATGCTAGAATGAATCTTCGTCGTTTTACTACTTTTGAAACTTGATTCTTCTTTGCGTTCAACGTGTTTGTTATGGTGAGCTTCTTGTACTCAAAGCGTAGACGTTATACCCGACGCACTGCCTGCAGAAGAAGAGAACCGTTCGGATATTATTACAAGTAGAAGATGGTGTAGTAAAGATGACGCGAAAGCTTAAACGATACTGTAATATGATCATGGGTTACTCTTTGGCATTGGCCGACCCTCTGTAGGCGATGGGGACAGATTGAGGAGAAGTAGACCCTTCGAAGAGGGTCTGCGAGTTGGGAGGATGTATATTACTCAGTAATCTGCCGCTCATGCTTTGCTTTCGCAGAAATCTCTCCACTTAGCAATGTGTTCCTTTGTGGTATTCTTTGTAGCCTCAGTTGAGGCGTATTGTGTGGGCAGGAGGTCATTGTCTTCAACCCACATTGGCGGACTTGATCAAGAACAGCTTCTGTTGAGAGCCACGGAAGTTACTTGAACAGGGAAGTCGACCCTGGCTCTCAACAGTACCAAATGTGTCTTCACCAGAGACGGTCAATCTGCGAATGTCAAAGTGTAATATATGATGGCAGGACACACCTGCGTATTACAACGAGCCAGAATGAACATCCAATAGTACCCTGAAATACAGGCGCCACTTGCCCACAAGAAGACGTATGGGCCTGGTACCTGAGGATTCCAAAAGACTTCTCGTTTCCAGACACGTACAGCCTGCCAGTATTATTACTTGTGTTCCCAGCATCTACATACCCTGCTGTTCAACGACTGTTGTCAATACCTCATCTTAGCCATGCCCCTTCTGCAGCCTTCATCATCTCGTCACGAAGTCGAGGTACCCAAGCCATTGCGTGTCAACAAGCCATCAATCTCTGTTTCCTCTTCTTCCTCTTCGCTATCGCCACAGCAGCCTCGACCGGTATTGAAACCAGAACCAGACCTACAGAATATTGAGCATCCTGAGCCGTTTCGTATCAAAAGGTCAACAAGCACTACCGCTCCCGTATTTTCACCATCACCATGTCCTCGTACTAAAAAGTTCATTCGGCCGCTCGCTACGAATGAGCCATCAATCTCTACTCTGCTACCACTGAAATCAGCTCCATACCAACATCGCCGTCTAGAGATTTCCCCCTCACCACTACGACCTCGTCTCACTCCACCACCAAAAGAGAAGCCATTCGACACTGTTCATCGAAAGTTGGACGCGAAGACTTCTCAGTAAGTTCTCCTCTCTATACTTCCTTCCTCGAAGCGCTTAACTTGCTATAATCTATATCTAACTTGAGTCTGCTAGCATTCCAAACTTACTCATCAGACGGACAAGGACGTATCACATAACCAACGGACCAGCAACAGCCGCCCTCCCTTCAGGAACCCATGTCTTGATAACGACCGGAAACACAACTCCCTCAACGTCAAAATCATCTACCTTCCTCTCTGTTCCTACCTCTCCCTTCCGAGACAAAGAGAGCCCGCTTCTTCAAAGCAATTTCAACACTGGTGTCGACGCCGTCCTCCCGGCACCGCTAGCGCAGACCCTCCCCAAACACAAGGACATTCTTCACATCCCTCAGTCCATATCCCCATCACCCACAAAACGACGCACAGAAGTCAAGAGGAGATGGACAGGAACGCGGAAAGCCATTTCCTCTTTACTTCCCCGGAATCTCGATCCAAGATTGCACAAGGATATCGAGGTAATAAACGAGAAGCTCAAAATGACTGCACAGGCGGTGACCAAGTCAGGGGATGAGTGGAGAAACTATGCTACTTTCGTGCCGACTAGAAGTAATTGTGGCGTATCTCAAGGAACCAGGAAGGAAGCGTTGAATGGTGCGTTGGAAGTCCACAGGTATACTGATAGGAGAAGTGGGGAGAGTGAGTCGGTACAAGTGAGAGACACTACTGTTCAACGGATAGTTGAAATCAGAGGGTTGACGCTGGAACACATCAGGTCGCGTGGGCGGCTTCACAGAACGCCGTAGTCTTTATTAATGGGTTCAAGGCTACCTACAGGAAGCCAGTTGTTAGTCATGATTACATATGCCAATCTGTGATGATCATCTACCTAGGTATACTCAATGCCATGCATGCCCAGTGTCATCTTTTCCGAACGCCATTGCACCCTCTATCCCATTTTTTCCCTCTAGTCAAAAGGCACTCTCCGCAACCCCCTAGCACCACCTTTCCGCGCTTCACTCTCGGCACCAACAGCAGACGGCACGGGAATGCCGCAGCAATCTCCCCAGCCGACACTTGCGTGTACATGTCTCTTTCCCATCTCATCATCAAACACTTTGACCTCTCCACCCTCTTCCTCCTCTTCCTCCTTCTCCACACCCGCTTCCTCCTCGGTACTCATTCCATCAACAGGCGGCACCAGGCTGCCAAACAGGAAGTGCTGCATGACAGGCAACTTCTCCAAGATTTCCTTGCGGAACATTTTGCGCATTCCGGATTCAATCTTGGACCAGTTCTTCGCCGAGGATATGTCGTCAAGCATGGGTGAATGCCAGCGCAGACCTTCAACGTTCTTGACCGAGTTGACAAAGGAGATTTGGTCTAGGTAGAGATAGTTGTTGCTCTCTTCTTCTAGTACCAAAGCGTTGTGTATGCTTTTCGGCGTGATGTAGGGATGATGAAGGAGTTGGGCTGCGCCGAATAGGAAGGGGAGGAACTGGTAGTCGTCTAGTCCCCAAACGCCATGAGAGCCCGCAGGCTCGAGGTAGTATTCTTCTTGCACGCGACGCATGAGGCGCAGATATGCAGGCAGGACGATGAGGGCGAGCGCGGGGAAGGTTGTGTCAGGGAGTATGCCGATGCGATTTAAACAGAGCAGCCAGAGGAAGAAGTTCAGCTCGTGGCCAGATCCGTAGTCTATGCGTCGCTTGTTTCCGAAGGAGTTGTGGAGGTACGTTGCCATCTCGTCGACCTGTGCCTTGTCTTTCAACCCTAGTTTCTCGTGCCAAAGTGGCAATGACATGTCAACCTCGTCCAGAAATGTGCGGAAGACTGGATTGCCGAACCGTGACCCTGTGTCTTCTCGCGGACATGTTTCCAGGACCTTGTCCGCTTCTGCTAGTATCTGGACGACTGTCTTGACTGTGTCTGTCACCTCGTCATCCCTGACGCTCGAAATGCTGCGGTCGCGCACCGAATCTGCGATGCCGAAGATAAAAGCTTCGACTAATGTACATGTTTTACTCTGGAGGAAGAGTTGATGATCTTCTGGGCTCAATATACGCCTCGAAGGTCGTGTATAAGCATGTCTCTCTAGGCTCGGTGGCTCAGGTAACGAAGGCGTCGGTGGGGGAGGGGCAGAAGGCGGTTCTCGCAATGTGGGGGCACGTTTGCGGGGGATGAGCTTGGGGAGTCTGGCGCTGAGGTCTGGCGGAGGCGACGAAATGGGCGGGGATTTTGTTTGTGTCATCATGCTGTGCACTTTATGTGGTGGTCGTATAGGTGTAGGAAGCTAAGGTGCTCAGGGTCGAGATGCATGGAAAGTGGAGGAGGAGCGGGCCGCAGCTCCGAACGTCATTCACTACTTCACTCATCTTCGGTGAACACTGATTGACAGATGCATCGTCGGGTGCGAGGGAACGCCTCCGTCGTACTAGCACTCTAGGCAGAGTACAACTGTGATGTCAGCGCGTTGCAACTTACTACGTCCTACAACTATGTCATGCATGTCTCGGCTTGATGAGTGTTACCCAGGTTGCAGCATGCACAGTTTCGTCACTCTTGGGGGCATTTCCAAGGACTCTACGGAAATAACTATTCCATGCGGGACTTGGGTACCAGCGTGTTTAAATGAGCTTGTATTCCACTCAGGTATTCTCCAGTGCGTAAAATTGCGCTACTCATCTCTCTTCTCCAAGTGGGTCATCCACTTCACGTCACCGTCTTACAGCGTCATCCGTTCCTGATGATGCTATTAAATCTGTATCCTTTCGGAACTTTTGCATGGATTTTGAGTTTGCGTGGCGGATCTCTTTCCAGGACGAAAGAGGCCCAACACGCGTAGCTCTCCAGGTAATAAGCACTCTACTGCGACAGCTGTGAAGCAAAGACAGCTCCATTCTCAGTCATATAAAGAATATCTAAATACACACCAGATCCTACATACAATGTAACAGCGCTCCTTATCCAACACATTCCATTCATCCAACCCAGGGGTATCAACATCTTCCCAACGTGACGTGTGCCTTGGAAATCTTTCCGGCCCTCCAAGTCATCCTCTCTCAATCTGCACAAGAATGGACCAACTGAGCCCTCACATGACTGTGCAGCACTTGAGCATCTTGAGCAACTTAGGCAAGCCCTTCTTGACCATCTGCTCAATCTCATCGTTGTTATCCTGCTGTTGACCATGGTGTTGCTGGCCACCATGCTGTTGACCACCATGCTGCGGCTGACCTCCATGGTGCTGACCGCCATGTTGACCGCCGTGCTGCCCTGGGTAACCACCATAGCTCGGTGCCTGGGGAGGCGGTGGCATCTCGTGGACATCTCCACCTTGGAGGTTTACAAAGATCCTGCCCTCGTTCTCCTCGGTGCGGTACTGCAATCCCAATTCACGGCACACTTGTTCAACTCTCGGCTTGATCTTCTGGACATGGTTCCTGCTATGGTTGCCTTTGCCCACAATGACATGCAGATGGCTTTCTCCCCTCTGTCTGGCAACCCTAATCCTCTCTTCCAGAACATCCTCGGCCTCTTCTACGAACAAGCCGTGGAGGTCAATGGTATCGCCAGCCACGCGGCCCTCGGCGTTGTTTTCCCTGAAGATGTAGTCGCGCGCCTGGTTGTTGTACTGGTTCATTTTCGCTGCATGGGCTTTGCCCTCTTCAGAGAGCTCGTGAGCACGCGCTCCATCGCCGGATTCGTATGCTTGATGCGCGCGGTCGAAACATGAGGACCGCTTCGCAGCCTCCTGGCGCGCAAGGTCTCGGAGACGGTCGTACTCGGCTTCTGTATCGGCGGACGCGTGGTTCAGGGCTGTAATAGTACGTCAGCCAATGCGCATTGTAGGTTGCGAGCGACAAAGCGTTGGTTCGTAAAGTCATGTCCGGCATCGAATACGTACAGCGCGAGCCCAATGAGTGCATTTCCATGGTTGCCATGTTGTCGCGACACTAAATATATCAACCCAATGTGTGTGTGTGGGTGTGTAAAGCGTCAATGATACAGTGTGTTGTTGTGGTCGAGGCAAGGCACATATTAAGATGGAGCTCGGAGCCGCTAAGCGGCTGCATGCAGCTTGCGAGATGGCGCAGGGTCCAGATTCGTCGTGGCTCAGCGGTGAGGATCGGGCGACCCGATCATGGCTGGAGCGTCCAAGATTGAGCGATCGAAGTGGAGAACAGTGAGCTGTACTGCATGTGAAGCAGTATGAATATTGCGTGTATTGGTTGTGTCTTAGCTAAGCGTGTGATGCTGTTCCTGACGCTGTGTAAGGTACCCGCAAAGCTTTGCGTGTGACTTCACGATGCGTGCCACGTAAAACATGGTTCGACAGGTTTGCGACATCCAGTGATGCCCTAGAACCGAATCTTCGGCCCAACGAAGACAATCAGGAAGGCGGTTAGCCATAACCCAGCGATCATGCAATAGAGCTTGATCCTGTCCCACCAACCCTTGCCCTCAGTCATCCTCCGCAGTGCCCCCATTCTTCTGCTGGCAGCATCCATGTTCAATGTGTTCTTGTCCAGCCCAGCAAGCGCTCGATCCACTACGCTCTTGTCACCCTCGAGCGTGTTGCCAAAGTGTATCGACTGTTCCTTCAACTGCCGCGCCATATCGAGCAAGTCTGTCGTGAGCTCCTCTTGTTCGTTGCGTTCGCGAGAGAGGAGCGCCTCGGTTTTTGCGAGCGATGGGTCGCCTGTCGTGGGCTTGGAAGGAAACAACGAGTTGCCGGATGCTGATTGCGCCCCCGCTGTATTCGCGTCCGCCTTTCCCCTTCGGCGGAGTTCTGATGCGATGCCTTGTGCTGCATTTTGGAATGCTTCGTTGCCTTCTGTCGCTGTCGACACATCCCGTCCGGCTTCCGTCTTTACTCTTGGTGCGTACGACGGGAACTGGTCTGCGTCTTCATCGTCGGAATCTACAGACCCCTCCGAATCCGTGTCGTCCAGCTGGTTAAGCTCGTATATCCGCTGATTAAGCTGTTTGATGAGTTCGCGCTTCTGTTGCAGATCGTTTTGTAATTCGGCTTTCTTCGACTTGGAGGGTATCGTGGAGGCTGAGTGTTCGAGACTCAGGAGTAAGGTGCGTGCATGTTCGATGTTCTGCAGTGATATCAGTACATGCAGACGGAGATAGAGAAAGGCGCGTGAAGCTTACCGCACTCACGCGTGCGCGCTCATAGTTTGACTTTCGCAATTGTGGTGATGGGTCGACCAGTACTAGGCGGTCTAATCTGGACAACAAGCGGTTGAGATTGATGCTCGTTGTATCGCCGAAGCCTGGTGAACGAGATCTGGCAGCCATTATTCGACTGGGCGTGCTATATTGGGACGTTGGTGCAAAAAGGCGGCAGGAGTGATGAAAATGTGCGTGTTGGTGCGGTATCGTGTCGGCTGTCAAGTCGAGTTTTGTTAAGGTCTTCGTGAAGTCGCTATAGTGGTACTTGGTGCTGTGCTTGTGTTGGTGCACGAAACCGTCATGTGAATTAACGTGTTCTGGCCACGACGTCACTTTGGCAAACACCAATCGGTGTTTGGTGGATCATCCCCGCATAGCCTAAGCTTTCGCTAAGACAAGAACCCGCATACATCACGATGTCTTCACAATGGTGAACGAGACAATTGTTGGCAATATAATACATCTTCTTACTATGGTACATATCCTCTCATGGTTTGAAAACTGACCAAAATCATCGCTATGCTGTTTCTGCGCGAATGCGGTAGCTGCAAGCTTGAACTCCAGGCATAAACATGCTAAATATTCCTAACCACCATGGTGTGTTGAGGTGGCTTTGAGGACCCAAACAAATACCAAAATCGCTGAACAGTCTACTTCTGGCCAGGGGGGCTAACGGGACCACGAGTGAAGCTATGCAACATTAGCCAAGTATCGAAGCAAGTAGGTTGGGTAATACGTACTTGTTCCACAGGGTTCCAAGGAAGCCAGGCTTTCCATATGCGTCGTGGAAAGATTGCCTTCGGGCCATGCTCTCCTCGTCTTGACGACGCTTAAGGGCTTCTAGGTTTCCAAATCGCTGGGCGGCAGAAGACTGAAAAGTGTTAGAACATTTCCAGTGAAATTTGTAGCCATGGGCTACGAAGTTGCTACGCATACCCTGCGGCGTCCGTCGTAAGATGAGGAGCCGACTGACGACTCTGAGGAGCGACGGTCGGCCTCCTGCTTGGGTGCCTCTGGCATGGCTGGAGTGGTGTTGTCTCCAAAGACCTTGTGGCTCTGGGTGGAGTACTTTTGCTGGAATGGAGAAGGCATTGTGGTACGAGGGAAATCGACTGAAGTGTAAAGTTGTGTATGGATGGAACTTGGTTACTTGTTGTTGAAAGATGAACTGATGAGGTGATGAAGTTTAGACACCAGAGGAAATCACAGCTTCATATAACCGTTCTCCAGCTGAGTGTCTTCAAAGGTACGATCGCTCGTGGCCTGACCATTACGCAGACGATATGTGATCGTGCCAATCACAAGGGCGCTGAGAATTCCCCGCATTCCAAACGTGCAGCTTGGACCCTGAAATCTGTAACGATGACATGAGAGGGTAACGGATGAACACCAACCTGCTTTCGACATCGCTGTTCGAAGCTAAGAGTTGCTATCCAGCGAATGAGCTCTTGATGATTCATACACCTCATGTACGGCTCGGGATTCCCTAGCATGAACCGCCGATAACATACACCCCAGAACAGGACGTCGATCGATGCTAGCAGTCGTGGTCTCGAAGACAGCCTACAAGAGTCCAAACGCGGATAGCTTGTCTAGAACGGTAGCTCATGAGGCACGTGTTTGTGCCTTTTCATAGTATATCGATCGCGCTAGCTTTTCGAGGTAGATCGGGACAAGACCGACTACTGCAGGATCCTGGGGTAGACTGGGCCCATGACGGCGTGGTCGACGGTGTGTTTGAAGATGGAACCGTCAAGAAGCCACGCGCGTTGCCTTATCTCGCAGATCGTTTTGACATGATGAACACGACCAAATCCTTCATGTGCAAAGCTTCGGAGCTGACAGTGCCTTTATCGCCATGGTTACATTCGACGTCATGCCTACCTGATGGGCCACAGGGACACTAACTGAACTCCCGAAGAATACAGATTTGCTTTTTTTGAACGTTGCTGATGTCATTCCCAACGGCATGTCAAACTGCTGCTCATGGTGCATTGTCTTGCGTCGTACCAGACCCTTTATCAAATTTACGGTCGGCGAGCCGACAGGGCGCTAAGCCTGAGTGGTCACGTCACGCGTATGACGTAGACGGCTGACTAAGATGTACGCCATACTCTTTTCGATAAGCGAGAAATGGAAGAAATGTCTTTCGCGTTTGCACCGCAGTACTCTTCCTCACCATCAAGGCCACTTGAATTCTCGATTGCAGGCTCTCGCCAATCTTTCCGCCATCGGCGCAACCTGAGTCAACCTCGCCATCCAGAAGGACACGCGTCTTGTCCCGTGTCTTTAGAGTTTGAGGCTCCCCGCTTTTGGGTAGCAAGCTGTTTCTTCAAGGTGAAGATTGGCAGGTACTCATGCCGATCCTTCGGGCATAGAAAAGCCGGGCCGATGAGAGAAAATCTCGTCCGCTGCGTCTCCTTGCTCATGTTGCGGCTCACCCTCCCTTCCCTTCAATGCAGCCTCAGACAGATTTGGCGCAAACACAGTGCGTATCATCGATTGCACTGCCTCAACGTCCGCTTGAAATTAGCGACTACGAGATGACATTTACTCGGACTCGCAAACACCCAGCAAAGGTACGTGAAGCAATGATTCTGATCGCCAACCCCTTTCCTCTTTCCTGATGATACCACAAATTTCAAAGCATAGTTCATCTTAGTCTTCGGACAGTGAGGAACGAATTCAGCAATGTCTTTCGCTCCTATCTGACATCAAATCTCTCTCTTGCATATTTTCATTCGTTGTGCGAACGCATTCTAACAATGAACAGACTTCCCGAACATTCCATGTCGCATGAGTCTTGTACCACAAAGTAGGTCATAGTTACTATGCAGCGCCTGCAGAAGCTCTTTGCGTGGTAAGCGACGCATCGGTTTGAGACACCTAGAGGCTAAATGCTGTGTGTGGTTTCCTACACAAAGCCGCCGACGATGTGTGTGCTACAGAATACGCTTAATGAGGCAACCGCAGTGGGGTTGTGTCACTGTGATGTATGCAGGTGCCGCCATAATCTGTCGTGAAGCCATGTCAGATGTAGCCCTATCGGTAGCTACATGCACGCTTTTACGCGCGCACACTGTCACTTTCCTTTACGAGGAAATTAAATTCGAGGAGACAGTCAGTGCGGAGCGTTGCGGGTGAGCCGGCTGAAGGGAGGGAGGGACACCGTTGTTCCATAGCCCAAATTGTATCAATCACAGGTACCGGGCTATTGCGCGTTCGCTGGGAGCCGTGCAACGCCCAGCCTCTCCCTGCTTCGCTGCAAATCGCCGCAATGATTTGTGAGCATTATTGCCGCGGCAGAATTTAATTCTGTTGATCGCGGGACTACACGAGAACCAAATCGATCTTGTGCACCACCGGCTGCCAGAGTCCCTGATTTTGCAGGTTTGACGGCGCTGTCGAGCCGCCCTCCGGCGTCGCGGTTGGTGGTTGGCAGCAGCGATCGTTTCCCACTTTGCAAACCCGGCATTCCCCTGACTGCAATTCAGTTTAGATTCCCACATTTCAACCCATGAGCGACAAGAATATTTCGCCGACTCGGAACGCTGTCCTCCCATTGTGAGTCGCGAAAGGCGCAGGGTAACTGGAGAACCGAGCTCCATGTCTGTGACGTTAGCGTTTGACACAAATTGATAAGAAGTGCACCCGTCCCTACCCAGCCGCAAAAGAATTTTGGCCCATTGGTTTTGGAACCGCCGAAGCACCGCAACAGGATTTTACTCGTGGGATATGCTTGTGGGGCTCGCTCCTATGCGTTGGCACTCGTACTAAGCCACCAACCGGTCAGCACTCTTGCCCGCCCACACACATTCTTGTCCCGCTCGTTTCCTCCCTTCCTCTTCAACACCACACCACCAACACACGAAATCGACAATCGCCTCTGCCAACAAGCAACCCCCAGCGATTTTTCTTGCACAATTTGCTAGAATCGAACATCACAGTCGACGACCACAAAAAAAAGAGCCCTTGCTCAGGATGACAATTCGGAGCCCAGACGGAGCCCTATCCAGGTACTTACTGCCCAACGGTTTTCCCCCAACTCATGTTCTGCTTTGCGCGTTTCCTTACGTTTGACTACTACGACATCCTGTGTTGCTAGATTAATGTGTTTCTTTCCTACTGTTGTTTGCTTTTTGCTCTGCCGCCATTACAGCCCACAAAAGGATGCCCAGAGGATGCCACAGGACAACCTTCCAGAGGATCTACCGCCCCGGTAATGGAGTTCCACATGGCCACTTTTCTTCAGTTACCAAAACCGGATGCTTTCCTGGATCAGCCTCCTAGGATTCGAGAGACGTAGCACACTGCCCTTGCGGTGTTTGTAGAAACGACAACCACGAGGCCTCGCTGCCCCGACTTCAGAGCAATGATGTAATGCTCTCGAAACGGCGGTGAACGGACACGAGTGGATCCTCGCGCTAGTCATATGCGCTACGACGCACTATTACGAAAATGATATACGACAAAGGCATGCAACCCTGCATCGCCTCAGGACAACGTAGGCAACTCTCAGCAATGTCGTTCAATTTATGTTGTTGTTCGACTGCGCTAAGCGACAAACGACGGGTAATATCAATGTACGCAATCCATTCCAAAGGAAGCCACTATCCTGATGAACCCGTTATGGACCAGACCGAGGAACTTCTCTGCCCAGAGGAACAATGACATGAACACCTTGACCTGGACTTGCTACTGGACGCTAATGAGACCCTTCCATGGTCTTGGAGTTGATTTGGAGACAGTTGGACTTACGAAGTACGTATTGGAGGCTATAGCTCTAGCCTATCCACATCGACCTATTGATCCGAAACTAACTTGAGTGGTGTTAAAGGAGCACAAGATGTTCTGGATGATCAGTCCCCTTCATTGTCTCTGGCCTTTGGATAATATTGGATCGAATACTGGATTACTATTCTGTCACCTTGGGACTTCCGGATTCATCGCAACTCACCATGCAAGTGGTGTTTACTCTATAGGAACCTCGCCGCCACTTCGCCAGCCATGGACAGTACCGGTATCCTCCAGGTGCGTGCTAACCATACTTACCCTTCTGCATTAGCTGACTCGTTGCTTATAGGTCTCGCTCGGACATACTAACATGGCGTTTTCCTTTTCTGTCTTCACGAACATGTCAGGTTTGCAGTGCGAATGCATGGAGACTAACTTTTGGCGTCTAGCGACTCTTTCTTCGACTCACCACCGGAGACTGCATTCTTCATCTCAAACATCACTGAGTGGCGAAAGGAGATTCCAGCACCTGTTGTTTCCGCGCCGGACTTTCCTTTCTCTTCAGACTTCCAGGACATGCACACTTCAGACTTGTTCGAATTGAAAGATACTGCGTCTGAGTGCAGCATGGACAGCGCATACCAGAGCCAGAGTGGCGCCAGCCGGCGCGGAGCCCAGAAGCCAGAGTTACACCGCCAGGGAAGCCGGATGAGCAACCAGTTCGTTGGCAGCGATATCTACTCGCCGACCATGAGCTCCGACAACTACAGCGCATTCCCAGAGAACCTGGACATGAGCCATATGCATCAGCCAGCCACATCCGGAACATGGAATGCCACAGAGGGACCCCTCTCGTATGCTAACTATTCTACTGCTCAGGACTACACACATTACTCGACAGCGAACATGCCCCGCTTCGGGCCCGCTACCCTCAGCGACTCACCACAATGGGCTACACCCGAGACCAACTTCCAGAACAACCCATTCACATTCACATCGTGGCCTACGAACGACAACATGTTCAACGCCACCCCTCAACGAAACTGGCACAGCGCCTCTTTTGATACTCCAGAACGTCCCGCTACCCTGCGCAACTCATCATCATACTCTCTTCAAGAAGAGTCACGGCGAGCGTCAGCCCAAGATGTCGGCTTCGGCGCATTTGTTGGTACTCCTACCAGCACTACTAGCGTTCATTTCCCCCAGCCAATGAACAACACTATCGAAGACGCCAAGCCTGCGTCTGTGGCGCAGTCAGTTGATGATAACGAAGACACCCTTTCCCAGTCTGAGGCGGCCGAGACCAAGCTTGAAGAAGAGCGTACCAAGGTCGCACGCAGCCACCCACTCTACCAACAAACACCAGACAAGGATGGAAAGTATCACTGCCCCGAAGAGGGCAAGGCAGGATGTACACACAAGCCCACAGCCTTGAAATGCAACTACGAGTAAGTCATTCAACCATCACGCAAATCATATCGCAACAGAATCTGACCTCTCCAATAGCAAGTACGTGGACTCTCACCTGAAGCCATTCCGCTGCAACAAGAAGACGTGCGTTGGCGTGCAGTTCTCTTCTACTGCATGCCTCCTCCGTCACGAGCGTGAGGCACATGGCATGCACGGTCACGGAGCCAGGCCACACCTGTGCCACTTCCGCGATTGCGAGCGTGCCGTGCCAGGTCACGGGTTCCCTCGTCGCTACAACCTCTTTGACCACATGAAGCGTGTCCACCAATATGACGGGCCCACTACAGAGCCTTCGCCGCCAGTCCAAGGACAAGCTCCTCGCAAGTCGGCGTCTCGCAAGCGCAAGGCGTCAGCCGAGGAGACTGGTGAGAAGCGCGTCAAGGTCGTCAAGCTTACTGCTGAGCAACAACGCCAGCAGCGCCGTGAGGCCCTCACCAAGGAGTTCTTAAGCAAGAAGCAACACATCATTGATGTCTTGACCAATCTCAGCGCTCCCAGTGATCTTGGGGACGACATCCAGCTCACAAAGGAGGTTGTTGGTCTTCACGACATCTGCACTCAGTACCGGGATGTCTTCGGCGGCTGAATGAAGCACACGTATCTGGTAGACTTCGTCTGCTGATACAGCCGCAAGCAGGTTTGTCATCACACAGCCGGACCCCTACCCTTGTTTTTGCAATACATATATACACATCGCGTTTGATTTTCTGCGTTCTCTGAACCCGGATGGATTCCCGCGTGCCAGCGGATGAAGGACCATGACTTGCCACAAGTCTCGGATGGATGCCTCTTGCCCTGGTTGGCCACAACTCCGGAAACAGACCCAGGATACAGAGCCAAGGACATGTCCCAGCCGTGGACTGGATGCCGCAGGATCGCTAGTCGACTCTTAGAGCGACAGCAACCCCGTTGAGGGGAGATGGACTAAGGTCATACTCATTGCAATATGGTTGGCATGAGTTGGTTGATGTATCAGATTGATCTATTGTTAACGGAGGAGTGTAATTAGTGAAGCTGTATTTCTTTGGATATGGAATTCTATTTGGATACGAAGAAGGATGACCATGGAGAGAGGTCGGTCTTGTATCGCTACCATTACCCGCTGAGCGGACGTTGGTTGCTGGAGGGGGATGTTGTTTTTGTACATAGTATTGTTACTCATGCTATTCTTGTTTTACGCTCATATCTCAAAATCAATGTGCATAATTGCTTGCCAATGTGGTGATTGTGAAGGAGTCCGCATGCGCGTTGTCACTGAGGGCTTCGAGGATGTTCGGCATACTTCGGCAACCCCTCTACGCTTCCAAATACCTTCTTCTAAGATAGGACCGATCGCGTCAACTCCCAAAAGTAGGAAGCAATCACCGACGTTTTGAACGGCGCCCCACCGCAGTTGGGTTTTCGTCCGTAAGACGCAGTGGGCGGGACAAGCCGAGGTTCTGTGGCAGGTGGCAGCCCCCCAACCACCTAAGCCCAGAGCCAACGATCGGGTCTCCATCAGGGTCTTATTTCGTAAGCCGCAAACTGTCAGCCAAAATCGTGCAAGGCCAGACCAGTGCCTCTCGAGTAAGCAGAAAAAAACGATCAACGGAGCTCCGTGTTTTGTCAGTGCAGGTCTAAGATCACATGTCATGATTCGATTGGGAGGGGCGACAAGCACAGCCCCGCGTATCGCGACGAACTTCAGGCCTGTTTTGCGACACAACTTAAAGCACCGAAGCTTGACCACCACTTTTGCACCTCTCTGTTACTCGATTTCTACACGTTCCTACACACCTAGTACCGGAAAGAAGTTTGACCACGTAACAAAAGGAAGAACAGGAAGAAAGGCGCTTTACACAACCATGGCTTCCGCTACCAGCTTCTTCGACTTCAAGCCCAAGGACAGTACGTTTACTAATCACATCACCTCTTCTGATGCGCTCCAGCTGCTAACAACTCACAGAGAAGGGTTCTCCATACGACCTCAACAAGCTCAACGGCAAAGTCGTCCTCGTCGTGAACACCGCCTCGAAATGCGGCTTCACACCCCAGTTCGAGGGTCTGGAGAAGCTATACAAGGAGGTCAAGGGCAAATATCCCAACGACTTTGAGATTATCGGCTTTCCATGCAACCAGTTTGGTGGCCAGGACCCAGGCTCCAACGATGAGATCCAGGAGTTCTGCCAGATTAACTACGGCGTTAGCTTCCCAGTCCTTGGAAAGATTGATGTAAGTACGAGTAGATCCCTCTCACACCACATTGTCTTGATATTTATACGAACCATTCCCCATACGATGACTGAACACTGGCTAATCCTTCCCTCTTCCAACAGGTCAATGGCGCACAGGCAGACCCCGCATTCGAATGGCTTAAGAACGAGAAGCCCGGCCTCATGGGCCTCAAGCGCGTAAAGTGGAACTTTGAGAAGTTCCTCGTCGGCCGTGACGGAAAGGTCAAGGGCAGGTGGGCAAGCACCAAGAAGCCTGAGGACCTCAAGGCGGAGATCGAGAAGGAGCTGGGCGGCAAATGAATGTTGAGCGTGAGTTTGGAATGATTGCGCATCCACGTAGGTCCGGTGAGCGCCGGGATACATGATGGAGTATTGATACCACTTGCATTGAATGGAATTAATGGCATTACCCATGAAGTGGCTGTGCATGGTTATGGCCTGGTGAAAACCATGAGACAGAAGGAGGTGACATGCTAATGACAACGAGGGTTATATATACTCCTTGACTATGTATCCCGCGTCGTAACAGCCTCAGCAATACAGATGTACCGAGCTTTAATCTCACGCGAAATACATGCATAAGTGGTTCTAATGTCTGGCCACACTTCGTTCAGACCTTGAGGATCTACAAAAAGTACAGGATTCTGCTTGCCTGTCACTTCCATGCGCTCCTTGACCTTGTCATCCAAAGAGCTGGCGAGTATCGACATGTGCCCTGGAGCTGGCATCGATCTTACTTCAGATAAAGAGAACGAGAGCAAAAACATGTCACAATTTCATGGACAATACCGAGCAAAAGATGTTTGGACAGGACAATGGTATAGAGAAAACTCGTAATGGAGAGTGGTGGTGATAATTGTCATCATCGTCAGTATACGCATGACAACAAAGGTCGATAGATGAAATGCAGGACGGAACAAGATGTAAAGCAAATGTTTTATGATTCTCTAACAACAACTGTAATATGATTTTCTCGCCTTTTTCTACGTACAAAAGCTGTGATAAGCCCAAGAGGGCAACAAGGAATGTGAGAAATTGAATGCCACTTCTTCAGGACAGCCGACGAAGCCCTCCGCACTGCAGCCAGGGCAACCCGTCTTACGTCATGTCCTCCATATGACTTTTCACTGCCCATGTCGAAGTGTGAAGTCTCGGATTCATACGCATGGCGGCATACGGCCGCGTGTTGGCACGAGTGCATGAGCGATGGCGCCTGGAGGATAAGTGCCGTGTTGGGCTGCAGTACGGACTGGATCCAATATTGATATCGGTGCTAACGCACTGGCAGTTGCCTTGTTGGGTTCTACCAGCGGAGCGCACTGTAGATTGTACGGCTCCCGGCGAAGCATCTTGCCCCAGTGGGTGGAAGAGAGGCTCGTAGCCAAAACGTGGAAAGAAACCAGTAGGAATAGTTCCCATGGTATCAGGAGACAAGAGATCAGTCGTATCCGTTATTGCCAGTGCCTATCTGGCTGGCAAAAGCCGTAGAAACGCTACGAGCATCGTCATCCTCGAAGCCACCTAGCCCACGTGGCAGACCACGACCAGCGCCGAAGCCAGTTCCAACATTCGGGCCCTGGCGAGTATTCTCTACGTAGCGGTTGAGGCGGTCAGACTGGCTGAGTGAAGTAGGCTTGTTGTAGTCGTTCAAGCTCAAACCAGATAGACTGATACCGCCCGGTGCATCGCTGCGAGTATCGGTAAGCTCACTGGCGGCGATTGACTCACCAGCAACGCTTTGAGGTGCGCCGTTCTTGCCCTTGCCATTTGGACGACCAGGAAGAGGCCAAGACTCCTGGAAATTGGAAAACATCGGAGGATAGTTGGACGGGACACCAACACCACCGAGGGCAGAAGAGTGAACTGAAGAGACGTCGTCTGGGATGTAGCCGACAATGGATCCGTTGTCGTTGTACTCCTGGCGAGGCTTGTTGCCGTTGAAGCCAGCCTGACGACCAGATGTCATAGCGTTGGCATGCTGGTAGGCCATCTGGTAACGCTGAGGTCCACGGTAGGTCTGCTTTGGGCGGCTGAACTGCAGAAGCGAGACCTGCAGGTTGGTCAAAGGACCCTCAACAAGGCAGTTGCGCTCCTTGAAATGGAGAAGAAGGTAATGCCACAAGGGGTGTTTCGAGAGAACCTTGGGGTTACCGAGAATGACAAGACCATACTTGGCACGGGTCAAGGCAACGTTGAGACGGCGAGGATCGCTCAAGAAACCAATACCCTGGTGGTCGTTGGAACGAACGCAAGACAAGATGATAAAGTCCTTTTCACGGCCCTGGAAAGCATCGACGGAGGCAACCTCAACTTCCTTGTAGTTCTCTTTCTTGAAGCTACCCGTTGCCTGCATAGAACTGACAACGTAACTGCGCTGACCTTCATATGGGGTAATGATACCGATATCGCCAGGCTGTACACCAGCCTTGAAGAAGCGAGTGACGATCTTCTCGACGTTCTGGGCCTCGGTACGGTTGAGGTAGGATGTACCGGACGCTGAGATCTCCTCTGCGCCGAGGTTGGACCAGAACATCATTGGGCTGTCAACGACAGGCCAGGGGAAGTCGACGTCGCGACGGATGCGTTCCTGCATTGTGACGCCGTTCTGGAGAGAACCTTCGTAGAACATGTTTGAAGGAAATTCCGACAGACAGGGGTGCATACGGTACTGAACCTGAAGGCGGATGGGTGAGCATCCCAAAATGACCAGACGCTCAAATAGGGACTGGTTGAGACCAGCTGTTGCGGCCTTCTTGTTCATGATGACGGGTCCAAGTTGCTGGTGATCACCAACAAGTACGACCTGCTTGCATCCAAGAACTAAGGGGATCATACACTCTGGCTCAGCTGACTGAGTCGATTCGTCAATGAGGACAGTGCGGAACTTCATCTTGGAAAGGCGAGGATCTCCGGCACCAACACAAGTACAGCAGATGACATCGGCTGCGTTTAGAATCTCACGCTCGGCTGCACGAGTGAGCTGCTTGAACTTCTTCTCGTCCTGACTTGACAATTCGCCAACATCGCTCTTGAGCTGGTTCAACTTGTTGAGCTCAACGTTGGTGTCGTTCATGCGGACTTGCTCGTGAAGGGAGAGGAAGCCAACTGGAGATTCGACATCCTCCCTAGATTTAGCGGTGACACGAACGGTCTTCAACCCAGTAAGATGAATACGTTCACACAGCTGGTCAACAGCAACGTTGGAGGGCGCGCAAACTAAGACTTGACTGCCGCTGATCTTGCAGAGATGGTAAATAATGGTGGCTGAAGTGACAGTCTTTCCGGTACCTGGAGGACCCTGAATCAAGCTAAGTGGCTTTTGGAGGACGCTCTTCACGGCGTTGATCTGACTAGCATTCAATTCAGGGAGGCCCGGTACGCTGAACTTGCGGGGAATCTGAATCTTCATGGGTGCAGCAGCAACCTCATGGCCGAGAAGACGGTGGAAGATGTAACCTGACACGCTCATCTCGTCGATGGCAAAAGTCTTCATGGCGTGTTGCATGCGGTCGAATGAGGTAGCCTTCCAGACGTAATCGGCGCTGAAGTTGTGTGTGCATTCGGTAGGAACAGACTTGTGATCGCCCTTGGTGCGCAGCTCAATTGTCACCTCATCGGACTGGTTGTTGGGAATCTTGATGACATAACCAACACCCTCCCAGTGTGGACGGAGTTCTCCAGTGTAGCGTAATCGCATTTCGTCGCCGACTGCGAGTTTGACGTCGCCCAACTCAAGCTTGGGGAGGATGAAGCTAGCGGTATGCTTGTTGTTCAATGCCATATCCCAGCGGACCACCAGATTATCCTGCGATTGTGACTCCTTCAGCTTGCGGTCGTAGTCGGCCTCGATCTTAACCAGGGGACCAAAGACGTTCTGGTACTGGAAAGCGTCATCGTATCGGAGCAAGACCTTGGCAATAACCTCCTCTTGACCAGCGCCCTTTTCAAGATCGGCAATGGTGGCATTTGCGTTGTCCTTCCACAACTCTTCAAGTTTGGCAATGGTCTGGGGGCTAAGGTGGCGGGCGCGGAGTTGCTCCTGGTCAGTTGGGGCAGGTACGAGCCAGGGAAGGAAGGATCGGTCTTCGATCAGCGGCTGCCAACGCGAGGTATCCCAGTTCATGTCTTTTTGGGAAGGCATAGCAGCGCATGGCTGACGGCACAGCAGAACAACGACGGTGTCTGATTTGGCGGGGATGAAACCGAGGAGAAACACGTTCTTTGTGCCGCAGTTATAGCATTCGAGCGTCGTGTCGCCGAGCGAGGAGGCGGGGTGGAGCTGGACTTCCTTGTGACGGGCGCGAACGAGATGGTTGATGATGTGCGACGACGAAGAGTTGCCACGAGCGCTGCAGAACCACTTGCTGCATGCGAGACACTTGACGACGCTGCCGGCATTGTGGATACCACAGTATGCGCCTACCCAGGAAATTAGCATGTCTCCCATATCCACCCAGACCGTGTTTACGTACAAGCATGTGCTGGTAGTTCGACCTCAGCATCTTCCGCCCGCATAGCAGACTGGCCATTGCGCCCGCCCACCGGCATACTGGCCATGCTCTCCAGATCGTCTTCATCGTACTCCTCTTCGTCATCCGCGCGTCGTCTGCGAGAAAGACCGCCGCGGGAAAGGTCGCCGTCTAGGATGCCCTCGTCTACGTCGCCGGCATTGATGGTGGCGGCCGAGTCGGACACCAGGTGGTTGCCCATGTGCGTAAAGGCGCCCTCCATGGTGAAGGCTCGCGCCAGAGGCTCTCTGGTTGATTCGAAATTCGTGGGGTTGAGATTGGAGTTTCGAGGGCAGTTGCTGCCGGAGGTGTTGAGATCGGGGTGTAAACAAGTCTCGTGCTCACACCATTTCCAGCCGGGATCTTTGGTGGTTGCGCTTGGCGTGTTTGCGCGCGGAAGTGGTTGGTGTGGCGGAGAAGATTGTGTCTCAAGGTTACAGCAATTCAGCGGGGGTCGGAATATCGGAGCACACGGCTTAGCGCACTTTCACCTGACGCAGTCGCGACTTCCTCCACAAAACACTCACTCCACGTCAAACAAGCGAATCTCATTCGAATCCCGCTTTGCCCTCCTGTCCTTTGCGGTTCCAGAACACCACTATGCCCAAACTCTGTGGCAATGGCAGCCTCTCTATCCAACCTCATAACAAATCTCGAAACTCAGTTGTCGTACCGCCTGCAGCAGTCGCAGCTTCTGAATCTTACACACTACCAAACCCCTAAAACGCTTTCCTCACACCAACAACATGCACTCGCATGTGCGGCAATCAAGCACAACCGTCATTCGGAAATCTGCCAACTTTGCCAAACTACGTATTTACCCTGGTCGAGCAGAGAAGGATGGATTGTGCCATCGAGGATATTCACAGCATCTGAAGAATATGCTGAGCTTGTAAACTGCTGGATAGTCTATCAAGAGCACTCGATTCGATGATATCATTCGCCAAGTCAGCCCGCACGTTAGCGATAAGTCATTGGCGAAGATTGTCGATATCTAACCCCCACGTCTGTGGATCCAGCTACAGCAATCAATGTACCGGCATATGTTGATATATCCAATTCTCCATGTATCAAGGTTGAGTTTTTGCCCACGCGATACTATAACAAAACGCCGAGCACTATCGCCGGAGAGCATCCGAATGCCCCACAGTACCCGCTGACATTGTTGCTGCAGCCGCTGCAGCCACACGGGCAGCTCGTCGGTCCCAGGAAACAACGAGGCAACGTGCCGCACGGGACTGGCCATGATCGATCAACGCCTGTGTATTTTGTGCGGGGCGCGCTTGCGACAAGACGTCCATGCATTGTCCACCACTGCAATCGCCTTCAAAATAGTCCGCGCATACTGTACCAGCCAGCCTATGACATAGTTCTGGGAGCGGTCGCGTTTTGATCAAACTGAAAGCCACGAATTAAAAACCTCGATAACATGGCACGCCTTCTGGTAGGCAGGGAGACGAGATCTCGAGATCTTACGGTCTGCACCTCCTTCAAGGTCGGAAGTCCCAGAAGTAAGGGATTGTGGTATCTATGCCCAAAAGGCATCAAGTGGGGTGTACCTCCACAGGTTTTGGGCATGAGAACATCGCGGTATAACGTCGTATGGCTACGTGTACATCTCTTGGTCCACTGGAGCTTGCCTCGTAACTTTGATGGAGAAAAGATTCTCGACTACACAACTTACGATGCCAAAGAAGTGAAGCAAGATGATCGGCTGAAATGTTCCTATAGCACTTAGACCCATCAAAGGCCAAGCTATGCAACTGGCTCCGAACAGTCGCTCTAGACAAAGTCTGTTACTGTAGTCCAACGAGCTCATTCTTGAGGGTGTCGATCGCTACTTAAGCCGCGGGAATAAAGCATTGTAGGTTGGTTTGTACTCTTTTCGCGGCACTTGCGGCTATAGTGGTAACGCGATATGCCGACTATATCGACGCATCTTAGTAAGCTTTCCCGAGATTCTAGCTCACTGACTTGATAGACATTGAATCATGAAGAGTATCAGTTCATGCTGCGCATCAACTCGGTTCAAGTCATCCGATCACCATTACATTGAATGTATCGCATGTATGCAAGCCTACTACTAGTCAGCAGCTCATGTGGTCCGCTCGTCTCGCATTCTACACATGGTCGAAAACTCGAAGCGACGAATAACACTATCAAAATTGAGGCTTGCATACGCTTGCACGTGCATATACGGTCTGACTCCGACTCTATCAGACGACAGTTTCCTGCACTTGGTCATGCAGGACGCCGCATTTGCAAGATGAGCATCTCACCGGAAGACCCCAAAGCTGACATACAGTCGGCTATCCGTTCATGCGCAACCCCACAAGAAGTACCACGTTGCTCAGCATCCGATCCACAGCAAGTTCGCATGGTCACTGCATGCCAACTGCCTGGCCGTGGGACCCTGTTTCGTGACGACTTTAATAATGGAGTCTTTATCAGCCGCCATTTGCGCCTGCGGAGAATCATCGGCAAACCCGTTGTACAAGGGAAGAAGTATGCAGCCTCATCACACCGCGACCTGATATTCAGTCGGAGAACGGCGCCACGTGCGGAAGAAACTATATGCACGTTTGCAGCCTCACATTCCGTAACGTAGTGGGTACCTTGTCCCTAATACCGAGTCGAGCGCGCTTATCCTACAAATGACAGAGTGTTACCAAATTCATGAAATCCTTACATAGGAGTTTTCACGCCCCACAGAAGCGAGGCGCCCCCATACCAGCGCCCTGACGCTTTTGTGGCCGAGGAGCTCAGCTTACAATCATCTTCACCGATAAACGACAGTGATACAATCCGATACGAATCAGTTTGCCGAACTTTCTCTTATGCAACGAACCTCTGCTTTCAGCCTTGTGCATGCTGCAACCTCCGCTCCGTACGTGTGACATGACATGCAAATAGCCATAGATAGTGCAATCGGCCCTACTCCATGGCGTACAGCATCGTAAACGCAAGGCACACCACCACGTTCCGCTGCTAAGTCACTTCTGCCATCACATGCATACTCCTTCACTAAAGAAGAGCCTCGGATAAGCATCCGAGCAAATAGACTTTCGTTGATCGCGCATTTCATCTTTCTCAGCTCCGCACCTGTCTGTCCTCACAGGGCAGTCGTACATGAACACGTACGTACAAGGAGGTCGGCCCCGCAATCCTTTCCAGGATTTTCTCAGGCGATCAGATTCGTAGCTGATGAACAGATGAGCCATTCATGTGGTCAGGAAGAGACATCACTCGCGATGTCTCGCATATGTTCTGCATACCTCGCATCCCACAACATCTCCGATGCCCAATGTTGTCCTCATGCCCAAAGTTTTATGCCCGAAACGTTGTGAGCGCAACCTTCTTCTTACCCACTACATGCATGTCTTGCGTGCAGCTACGCGCGGGCGCGAAAGAAAGCCAAGTTACCAGCAAAGACACATACATTTGGCAAAGGCGCGAAAGCAAACGCTCGGACACTACGTATTGCGTGCATGCTGTGTAACATACATACATGGATAGAACGGAGGTAGCTGCGTGGCATGACTCGGTACATATACAAGACAAAGCTGCACTGCTCCGTAGCAATTCCACACCGATAGTGATAGGTCAAGAAACGGGAACGTGAGATGGAAGGAGTGGAAGGATTAGGCAGAGAGCACAGCCGCAAAAGACCAGAGTTCGCGTCACACAGCACAGCCGCAGAATTATTGGCTGTGATTGATGCATTGATACGTATATATACGGCTGTGTAACGTTACTACGGTGATCGGATCGTGCCGTGAGGTTCCGTCTTGGATTTGCTTTTTGGCTTACCAGCCTTAACCGTCATTCCATGACGAAATTGCCCATTTTCCAGATGCGCATCTATAACATGTCAGTGAAGTCCTATCTATGAGTAATCCCAGTCTATCGGCACATCTCCGTCTCCAATCTCCCCTGTTGCCTCACTTCTCTGAGCAATGACCAAAAGCCCAGTCCAGCCCATCCGCATCTCCCGCAAGACCGGATAGTGGCTTCTGCTCTGCGGGGAACGACCAGCCTACGCTTCCGCTGCCCGTCAGAACCTCGCATCGGGCGCGCGCCTTGTTTCCCAACCAAATTGCCCTACCCGTCCGTTCGCTGCAAATAGAACCAGCGAGCGCCCGTTCCGTTGACGCCACAGCGGTCCAGATCGACACAGGCTTTGCTCATTCACTTTTTTTTTTTTGCAGACTAGACAATTTCTCCGCACGTTAGTATCGTTAACCCTACGTAGATGAAGTCACGACATCATGATTGTTTGAAACACACAAGGTGCGGAGTAAGTGCATAAGCAATATGTGGAGTGTGGGGTTAGGCGGCCGAGGTAGGAGAGAGCATGTGTTGGCAGAAGTCGAGTGATCATTCTGCGAGCTAAACAATGCAAGTGCGGAGAGTAAGGAGGTTAGAACGGAAGCTAGCCACGTCAACGTGGCAGGCAGGTTTAGCTGAAATGTCATGTCAAATTACCATGTTACTGTGCCATGCGTGCGGCGTTGCGGCTCCGAGGAAATGGTTCGAGGCAGCGTAGCGCGTGCTCTCGAGGCAAAGATCGTGAACGGCAGCGTCGATCGGGCCGCAAGGCAAGCCGCTTCAACCCATCGCCCCTTTCCGTCAATATCCTCTCCTGAGATCAGGAAAAGTTTTCACCACCGTGGCTAAAGCATAGAAGCATCGAGAATGTGTATGTGTGGAAATTTGACTTCCAAATTCGCGCAATCGTAGCGCCGAAGTCGTATGGTATCATTTCTAAATAGTTGTTGAGTGGTATCTTCCTGATAATTAACCTAGGTATCCCACGCTATGCCATGCCCATAACCCACACCAAGCCAAAGAGGTGAGTATTGGCCAATGCACACCCCTCTCTCCTTGCAAGACTAGCATGCAAGCCGGGCCGGCCCACGTATAGAATTGAAGAGAAAAAAGTTGCACCAAACCATGTCCTGCATTGAAGCGAAATTGATCGTCCTCCCAACCGCTCACAGGCCACCGCCGGAAGGAGGAGACGAAAGAAAGAAAATAAACGAACCGAAAACCAAAAACCGACCTTCCCATGCGAAAACCCCGCACTGCAGGCTCGGCAGATGAAAACAATGCTATGCAAAGCAGTTTTGTGTTGTCGTAGCGTCGTTATGAGGTTGCTAACAAAGGAAACAAGAGAATACAGGTAGAAACTTTGTACAGGGTAATGACCGAGCAATGAAGCTCAAGAAGCAAGTCTATGGGATATCGCCAAGATGCAGTTACTAAGGTCAAGGTTTGCTCGCCGGCAAACCATCCTTGTTGTCCCCATAGTTGAGTATTGCGCCAACGACCAATGAAGAAACAAAGTATTGGTTGAAGAAAGGGTATATGCTAGAAGAGAAGTGTAATGAAACGATCGACGTCCAACGGGACAGGTGATCAGCGATAACTTTTGAGTGCCGAGGCCATGTTGCGGTTCGATGAGGGTTTGATAGCCGTCGGAAGCGAGCTTGCCAACGAGGCGGTTGAGCAAGGACGCGATGTTCTGTTTGAGGATAGGGTGCGGGATTATATGCCGAATGCATCAAGTCGAACCGGAACGCCTTAGGATACCAGAGTAGAGGTCGGTAGAGGATAGAAATGTATAGTACAACTGCAGCCGAGTCGACGCGTGGCGGCGTCGTCAGCTGCAAAGAGTGGCGTCATGTTGCAAGCTCACACTATCGCTCAAATGTGCTGGAGCGACTGATAGAGTCTAGGTCAGACTCCCGCGACTCGCTTCCCGCCCGTTGTAGGTCTTCCTTGCGCTTCCTACGCTCGCTAGGTGCTCGGCTGATCAAGCGTCTAACAAAGCTGCGGCTCGCTTTGTTGCTTGTGGGTTCTTGAAGTGGGCTGGTAGGCTCAATGGATGACCCGCAAGAAGCGCTTGCGGAAGGTTCGGGCGCATCGACAATGTCCTGCTTCTTGATCTTGCAGAAGAGGGTGGAGAATAAATATTGCTCGCCGTTACTGTCGTAAAGTGGAAGATGGCGGTAGCCTTGCTGGATGCTGTTGAGCTTGGCTGTGAACGTAGCAAGAGGGGCGTGGTTGGTGGTTCGTGCATCGAGCGAGTTCCAAACAGTCCAGCGCACGAAGACAAGGCTTGGGTATCTAGTGGTGACCGTCATATCGATCTCGTTGCCGAACTCAGGGTTGTAGCCATTGCCCTCTACGATGCGTGTTCGTTTGCGCAGAGGGTTGCCGATACCAGAATGGCCATTGCGAGCTGATGCGTCTTGTCCACCAATTCCTGTGGCATTCGCACCCATATCCTCTGCGCAGTACATCTCAAACTCGACGTACGGGTTGATGTTGGCTTCTTGTCCAAGGCCGCGGGGGCGGGGTAGCTGTTGAGCGGAGATGATCTGCACAGTGAATTTGACTTCTTTCTTGGGTGCCTTCCTGTAGCTAGTGGCTGGGGCCTCTGGGTCGAGACGAAGCGCAACCGGCTTCAGCACGTAGCCTGTGCGGTCTTCACCACCAGCGAACATGGCTTCATTCAACTGTTGACCAAGATCGTAAGTTTGCCAGTTCAGTGCAGCCATTTGGACGCCGCGACGCCAGAACTTGAGGGGATCGAAGTTGGATGAGTTGATACGGAAGGCGTGAGGGTAGACGCGCATCAGGCAACGCATGTTGTGTGCCTCGAGCAAGTGCTTCTCACGAGCTCCAGGCTTGGTGAGCTTTTCGAAAGCTCGCTCATTGATAGAGAAGACATGGTTGAACGTGTTCGCATCGATGCTGCCAAAGTCTGTGAACTTGACTCCGCGTGTGTAGACACCGAGGTTGCCGAGCTCTTTTGTGATGTTGCTGGTCTTAGTCTTCTTCGGCTTACGGCGATCGTCCACTATCTCTGCTGTCTCAGCAGTGGTTGCGTTAGGGCTATCGCTGTCTTCAGCTGAGCTGACCGCTGCCGATGTGGGCAGCGTATTGTTCGAAGTTCGTGGTGTTGCCCAAAACGACTGGGATCGCTCTGGCGGGCTCATTGAAGGGGGGCTAGAAAGAAGAGGCGAGTCTGGGACGAGCTTGTCGTTCAGCATCACAGGACGTGACCAAGGAGAGCTGAAACTGCGCTGTCTTCTTGAGGTGATCTCGCCCATGAGGGCCCTGGTATCGATCTCATCACCAGCAGCTCGCTTGACCTTGATAAGAATTCGGTACTTCAGTTCCTCGGGTGTAGGCAGCGATTGCGAGTCAAAGTCTAGCGGCTGGAGCACCAGCTTGTCGCCGAACTCCTGCATCATGATCTTGACCATGGCAGATTGTTGAATCGGTGAGCAGTGCACCTCAAGCGAGAGGATGACTGGGTAAGGTGACTCTGTGAAGGCATACTTGTTAATGACCTTGATGGTGTCTTGAAAAAGGATGCTCTTGGTCAAGGTTCGGCCGTGCATAACAACAGGGATATTATCGGCGCCATCCCAACAGTCGATCTCAAGGCATCGGCAGCCCTTCTGGAGCGCTGTAATGTAGGCCTCTGTGCTTGACTCGCCTGCGACCTGGCGGCCGAGCAGGTAGGTGTTGTGGGAACTGGAGATGAAGTACTCGTTCAATGGTCGGTTGAGTTCTTTTGGCTGACCGACTGGCTTGAGGATGGAGTTGGCGGCAGATGTCAGATATGTTTGGAAAGCCGGGAAGTTCATTGCCAAGGGCAACGGGATATCCCCACCCTCAGTGGGAGTAGCAGCCATCCTGGGTCTTGTCGCGCGCGCAAACTTCTCGAAAGTGTTTGTCCAGTACTCAAGGTCTTCGTTCACGTCTACGCCCTGGTCCTGACGAAGAAAGGTAAAGAAGGTGAACTTGTCCATTTCAATTTTCGAGCCAGATGTGTAGGTCTTGTAGATGGCCTTGATGTCTTTGCGCTCCTTAAGGCGTCGGACGAAATACAGAAATTGCTGTTGGTTGAGTTTTCCAGCGTCCAGGGTATCGGCTTTTGAGAAGTAGGCGCGAAGCGTGGCTTCTGTGCAGTTGATGTGCAAGCTTCGGCAGAGCTCGACAGTGCTTGGGAAGTCGAGAGACTCGTCGCCTCCGCCGCGCTTTTTCATTGCGCGTTGCCAGACAAGCTTTGCGCTCTTGTCGGCGAAGCCAAGTAGGCCGGCCATGAGGTCAATGCGGTTGCGCGACACAGACTCAAGTGTTTGAGTCCACATGTTGAAGACGCCGACGTCGGGCGCAATCAAGTGCATCGTTCGTATCCGGCCTTTGGAGCGAGTTGTGTCGGTGTACACAATGGTAAACCAGTAGGGTGCCCAGTTCTCGGATAGGCCGCACTCTTCGCGGTAGTGCTTTGCTTCCGGTCCTGAGCGGATCTCTTTCACATCATCGATGTAGAAAGCTTTGGAGGGTCGCGATGGATCCCAGAATACCTTGGCCGATTCCAGATCGAGCCGCAGGTTGATCTCCTTCTTCTCCTTCTTGGTAATCTTCCTCAAAACGGTGCCTTGCTCAAGGCGGGAGTTGCGCACTGGGGCGACAACTGCGGCATCTGGTATCGAGCTGAAGCTGGGGGTCGGGTTCGAGATGCCAAGGCCGTGGATGGGCTCAAAGGGGTCTTCTACTGCTTCTTCCTCTTCAAAGGCGTCAAAATCGGAGATGCCAGTGTCGGCGTCGGCGGCAGTCCTGCTGTCGCTGCGGCGGCGCATGATGACGGGGCCAGAGCTCTTGTCGCGTAGTGCTGAGGTGTTGCCTCGGCGGAAGCGGCCTGGAATGTTTTGGGCGCCCCGGCTAACTCTGCGAATCAAGCCCGGTCCCTTTCCCAGGGCCTCGGCCATGGCCGAAGGTGAGGATGTGGGCGGCGACTGAACTGGTGGTAGTGGAGGGGGAAGGAGCGACTCCGGCAGGGTGTAGGAGGGAATGGCGGGTAGCGACGACGAGACGGGCACCATGCCCTCGGGAGTAGATTGCAGGGAGCCATTGAGGTACGAGGCCGTCAGGGCGGGACTGGCACGGGCGGGAATGTTGATGGCGCGGGCGTAGCTGGGCTGGGGTGAGGGCATGCGCGGTCGCGAGTAGGCGTCGTGTAGCAGCGACATGGTCGTGGTAGTGTCACTTGAATCAGATGGAATCCGGGCGGGCTAGTAAATCTTCATGGCGCGGGCAATGCTGAGTGAGAAGGAGCGTAACGGCGTGCGGGCGCCACTTGGGTAATAAAAGCAGACAGGATCAACAGCCTGCTGGGTCCTGGTGGAAAGGCTCAGGCTAGGAGCTGCTTTGCATCGTGAGACTGACGGAATGCGTTTGGGCTATGACGAGTTGGGACTGGGAAGCGCGCGCTGCGCGAAGATGCAGACGCAGGTCAGCTGGGATTACTGGAGAATTGACTTGCATGCACTCTGCATGGATAATTTGGGATTCTCAAGTACTCCGGAGCAGTCGTGGGGGTTGCAAGCGATTCGGCAGACCAGGGCGGGCGAAAATCGATCAGCGCGTGGGTTCGGTGCTGCAGGAAATGCGGAGAAGGGTGTGGTGAGGCAGCGTATCGTCGGCCGTTGTCTATATGGTCGTCGGTGGTGTGAGTGTGGGAGGGCTTGACGTGGACGAAAGTGTTTCTTTGTAATTGGTGGTTGTGCTGGATAGTGCGAGGAAGGAGTGGGCTGTAGGGCAGACAAAGTAGTATATGGGCAACGGCTGCGCTTGGCGGCCTTCTTTAATCCAGGAACAGACAAGGCGCACACCGAATTTTCAGCTAAATCTTACAAGCACACGATTATCCCTTGACTCCTAGTCATTCGGGCTTCCATCCGCCTCCGCTCAATTCGGGCTCCGAGGGCACTTCCCTGTTTGTCTCCTGTGCTAGCGCTGGACAACGAGAGCCGCGACGCTGGTTAAGGCCCCACTGAGCAACGGTGTCCTGTATGACGCAGCCCATGGATATACTACGGGGTCCGCCAATCATAGTCCAGGCACACTGAGCCGTCGCTGTCCTGGCCTGATGATTCTCAGGCATCCAGGAAGGCTGTGGAAGCACTGAGGAAGCATATGCTGGGACAGTGAACAAGAACAGGACATGCACTGCCCTGCCCTGCCGTTTGTCAATCGCCGGTTGCACTACATCAGGCCTATCATGGCCATGCCGTGCCTTCCGGCGAGGGGATGCAAGGCTGGCTCGCAAGCAGAAGCAACCTCAAAGGCCCTGATGTTGTTCGGTTCGTTGTCGTCGATCAATTCGTTGACTCACCGGTCCTATCGCGCTGGTCGTGCGATGGCCCTGTTGCGAAACCTTGACGAGTACAGGCCGGCTTGTTAGCATTGGCTATACCACAGGTCGTCATGTTTGCTACATGGTATCCGCATTGCCGACTGCGCGCGGTGCTGCTAGTTTCTGACTGGTCTCGCGCGACAATACGGTGTGTCCGAGTAACACGAAGCAGCAAGCGTATACTGCATCTTGCTCGCTCACTCACTTCACTCGCTGAGTCGCAGTCGTGGCAGACGGACATCAAACGTGCCCATCCAGCGAGTCGCATCCATCGAGCAGGCGCCCCATGTGTGGCGGTGACAGCCCCCATCGCATCGCATCGTCTCACACGTGGCGCGCGGGCAAGTGAAACCCAAGTGCGAAGCCGGCACAACGGTACCACCATCATAGGCGGCTTCTCACGGTCGTGACGGCGCAAAGTCAGGGATCCACCCTCGACTCGCTCTAAGTTTCCGCTGGCCCCTCAATTTGCTGCAGCCGACTCGGCTGCTTCACAATTACAGCACGTACCGCTTTTTCACACAGAATGGCGCGACAATGCTCTACGCCCAATGCTCGTATCCGCATCGCCCTGCCCACTGCGAGTCGCGTGATTGTTCCATGGCTGTGCTCCAAAGTTTCCATGCCTTCGAGAAGGAAGGATTCCTGCCCCTGACAGCCACTTGCCAATCATACCACCGCGCCCCCGCACATCAACCGTAGTGCCAACGTGCCGGGCTTTTCCAGCTCATCCCAATGTCCATGTGACTTGCTGGCGGTGTGATGCATCTTTGTTCATCGTCGCGCTTTGTCCAATCGTTTCTTTGTTGCTGCTGTATTCTAAGCGACCTCTCTCATGCCTTGACTGTGTCTCCAGCGCCGCATTCGGCCCTTGGGCATCAGCGTCCTTTCGTAGCTCATCGGGCGCATATCCGGTAGGCTCGCCGTTGTCAGTGATTGCCGTTTGCTAAGTAGGGATGGCCGGCACTGTGTTGTCACAAACTCATAGGGCTCACCAGAAATAGCGCTGCACGTAACCCCGCCTGCTCTGAGCCACGCTCGAAACATTTGCAATCGATGACATGCATGTACCCATCACCCCGTACGAAGGCGTCATGCCTGCACCTATTCTGTCGCTGTCTTTATGTGCGCTTCTGCATTAAGCTTCTGCATTGAGCCTTTCTGGCTGTCTGCGGCTCCTGTCGTGCTGCAATGCCGTTCACAGTCTGATCAACGTGGGCGATCAGAATCTTATTCTGCGTACGAGCTGTGCGACTCGGACTGTAGCTTGAACTGCGCATCTTGTACAATTTGCGCCAATGGGAATCTGCGAGCCCCATAAAAATGTCTGATTCGCTGATGGCAGTAGGTTATACGCCGTTTACTTAGCCTACCACGGTACTGCAATGCCATATCGATAGGCAAGAAAAGGCGAAACTGTGTTACAAGAAGAGCCGAAACCTCGATCAAATTTCAGCCTCAGGTATCCCGCGTTCGCAGTGAGCCGCTCATCTAGCATGTACCCTGTCAACGTTTGTCAGGATCGACGAGGTGGAGTGCCCCCATCACGGCTTGTTGGGATATCGCAGCCAGAAGAAGACCCTTTGAAATTTCGGCTCAATATGCGTCCGCTCGCCCTCGCTGGTTCTTGTGCAAATGCATGTAACTTCAAGATGCGGGACGTTATTATGTTACTAGAACCTTGGATGAGGTGAGACCTGAAGATGCGTTGTTCTGTAGAGATGCATGGGTCACCCACTGCTTGTCGGAAACTTTGCGCTCTAACATCTCGTCGCCCTGTTCACTTTGAGTCAATCTCTCAACAAATCCGCCGAAGAGTAGTGGACTGGCGTTACGGGATCTCAATGGTGGCGCAAAGCTTCTTGGATCTGGGGCGTCGTAGCCCGCGTCAGAAGCAAGTTCTGATCCGGACTCGTACACTATGGGGCTGACAGAGCTGACTGCGCGGGATATTGGCAGATACTCTGAAGATGCATTTCCGGAGTACCTTGAAATCAGTGGAGATGTCTTGCATGCATGGTCCTGCATCCCTAGCAACGAAAGTTTATCATCACTCTGGAACACAAATGCCCGCCAATTCTTCTCGTCCTCGTCCAGACTTCGCAAAGCGGTGGTCACCGGTTCCTCTCGACGAATGGCGGTCACGCCAGAGGGATGCGTCAGTACTGGCTCTCTAATATGCCTCGTCAAGGAAGGCAAAGAGGCGGAAATTGAGGACGAGCTGACGCGGCTCTGACCACCCTGACCGTGAGTGGCCTGTTGTGACCAGTTCGTTGGAGCTTCATTGTCCTGTTTCGTGGTGGGGTGATCATGCAAGAAACTGCTTCTGGCTGTATCGGAGTGACTTGAACCATCGGAAATTGCGAGATACGTCTTCCAGGGTCCTTCATCGACGATTGCGTGGCCTGCCGAAATCTCAACATTGACAGGATGCTCCATATCAATATCGACCTGATGCATATGTTCCGTCTTGGACGGGAGCGCCGAGTCTGGAATGCAAAAAGGCTGTGTCTCACCGATCTGGTAGTCATCTGATGCAGTACGACTACGGCTACCTGCAGCAGAGTTGGAGCCGCTGAAGGCGAGACGGAAAGCGCGCTCACCGCTATGAACATGATGCGTGAGTCGAAATTCATGTGTAAAGCTCCCGGTCTGTCGCGAGGTTATTGTCGTGGGTTGACACTGCAGTCTAAGCTGATCACCGATAACGTCCCCTTGCTCAGAAGCACCTGAAGATAGACTAGCTACGTTGCGCCGAGCAATACTATAGCACTGAGGCTGCTCACCGGTCGACGGCGCACGAGAATTAACACGAGCTTGCTCAGAAGCACTAGTTGCTGCATGAAGCTGAAGATTAACAAGCGGCTTCTCTGAGTGTTGCTGTGCAAGAGGTCCTTCCTGGTCGAAGAGCATTAGCTCAGAGAAAGCATGCGACTGCGCATATTGGTTCAGCTGTGTAGAGCAAATGCTTGTCATTGCATCTGTACCAATCCGGATTCGCATATTGTCGACATTTTGGTGTGGACCATTCTCTCTGAGCATGTGGGAAAAGTTGTCGTTTGCAAAGTCAAGGTCTTTATCCCTGAATTCTTCATTGTCCCTCTGTCTTGGAGCTGCGCTGCGTCCTTTTTTCGTTCTCCTACGCTTGCCGATTCTGCTCTTCTCCCTGCTTGATTGGCACCGTAGGCTGACCGGTTTCGCTGGGTCAAGGCCGACCCAATCTTGCTGTGTCAAAAGCCTCCTCCTGTTGGCTTCAAGCCACTGGAGGTCCATGTCCATCTCTGGGGTCCTGTGTTTCCCGTCATGCAAGTCTGTTGGGTTGTTAGTCCATCTTCACGTGGCCCTAGCAAGTGAGCAGCAAGTCACCACTAATGCCTCTATGGATGCGAACTTTTGCATTCGAGTTCGAAGGAGAACGGCGCAAAAGATTTTTCGAATGCCCTTCGTATGACGTTCTTGTCAATCGTCTCTTGTCTGACGTGGGCTCACGCTGCGTTCTCTTACTTAGACGCTTCGCTGTATGTCCTGTATGCCACCGCACTGAGCCTGAGCCAAATGGAACTAGGTTCCAAATATCGAATTTGTCGTTGTCTATTAAATGGTTCGGTCGGAGAGGAGCGGCATGTGAGTCAGTAGCATTTTGTAGTTGTGTGCGCGCCTTAGCAAAGTACGCTTTCTGCTGTTGGAGCACGCCTGCGTTAGCTTTCTTGGTGCGCTGCAGCAAGCCGCCTGTCCAGTTCATGTGTATAGCATATCAGCACTGTTCTATAATTGCACAGGTTGAAGGAGAATCATGCGAGAAGAGGTAATTGGAAGGCAGTGGATGCTGATCGAAGCTGCGGCATGCGCTTGCCTGCTGAATATGGGTAGCTCCTTCCCCAGCTACGTCTTTTTCCTCTCCGTCCGACCAAGCCCTAAGGTTGCGACACAACTGCAGCACTCCACACCTCGTATTGTGCACTCGACCCTCCACAGCGCTGGCTGACCCATCTTCCTCGGTTACTATTCAACGAGCGTCCTCCACGACTCATGCTCGGATCTGTCTTGCCGGCGGAAAAACAAGAACAGATGAAAGGGTCCAAATCGTTTGGTCGATCAGCGCCTCCATCACTTCCCTCCGCAAGAATAGTGGAGCGCCGGAGAGGTACCGAGACCCTGCGACGGGATCCCCGTGGGTGTAGGAAATCTTTAACAATCATGGCCATAGGGTGCGGGGACGGCCACTTTAAGGATGCATCGCGTTGCTACACCATAATCCACAAATATAGCAGGATATGCGAAGTCCAACAGTTCTGTAGGACCGATTTTAGAGCTATCCACAACTCAGACTTTGCGGTTACACCTGGGGAAATCGTGGAGACGTGGAGAAGGATGGGGTTGACAACCACAACCCCATACCAGATCCACCACCGTTCCCAACCATACTCCATTTATCCGTCTCTTCAATTCCAAGCCTAAACGCCAGTCGCAATAAGTGTGCTCCGTACATGGCGCTGTCTTCTCGGCAGCTGCATCAGATCATTGCTTCTTGCAGCGTGGAATCCGGTCCTGAACGGGTCTTGCGGCATCTGAAGGCGCCCATGTACACAGGGTCCGCGACTTGACTGGTCATTGGGTACATTCTTCCTAAATGACCAGGCATCGGTGTTGCATTTTCGCTCAAATGCCTCAATTTACTTCCACCCGCCATTCGCAGTTGCTGGATCGTCCTTCCCGAAGGTTTTGGAAAATGGATAGTAGGTTTGTTGATGGCGCAACACCTGCCAGCCCATATCCACGCTTGCAGCCTGACCCTATAATGCGAAATGATGGCATACATGCTGCCGCAGCCCTTACTGCAGCTGCGCCGCCAGTTGCGGTGTACCTTCATGTACAGTTACGTCAAGCGCCACGCCCTGAGACTCTTGCTGTGGGTACTGGTTCTACTGGCGACCCACTCCATGTAAGCTGCGTAGATATCGCTCAATGCACGCGCCTACAGTCGGAACGATGGTGCATCGGTTGTTACATTCGACATGTGAAAGGCAGCGATAAGGACCCCACCTATAGTATCGCAGACGTGTTTCGTTTCTGTCGAGGTGAGCATGTTCAGTCGAATGGCCACAATCTGTCTTACATGTGGTAACGGTGGACAAATGCTAAGAGGCTAAGACGGATTGGCATGTCTGCCGAGATAGCCTACGTTTGAGGCTCAAGTTGCCTCATCTAGCTTCCGATACTTGGCGAGAACTGTCGGCCGGCTTGTTCTCGCCGGAAACGAGGAGCTGTCGATCGGAGGTGGTGGTAAGCTTCAACAGGGACTCATCACCAAGGCCTGCCCTGAGTCCCTGAGGCTGTTCATTTGCGGGCGTCTCCAGCCGAATCGAATAGCCATCCTAAGGCGCCGAAGCGATATGCGAGCTAATCATAAATGACATCACTAGCGCAGATGGCCTCAAAACTCTGCAACACCGTTCCACAGCAACACCAGCCGCGGCCGTCTACCACATGGCGCGCATGGGACGGCAATAATCCGAGACCGCCAGAGATGCAGGAGACCCTGTACCGTGACTGTCATACCCACTCTTATTGCAACATTACCGGACTGCGTGTCGAATGGGAATCGAGAAACATGCCACAATCTCTCACTCCATGGCGGAAGCGCACGCCTGGGCACTCTCTACCGCTATCGACTAGTATCGCGTTTGGTGTCGCAAATGTGTCCCTTGTTCTGGAGCTGACCGAGTGACGCCATCGATCTACGCAATGCCATCCAACAGAATCCCGAGCCATACCCTTATCGCTCAAGGTCCGGCACATCGACGTAGAAGTGCATTGTACCTTGCCGCTATACTTGCAGTACGTGTTTGAGTAATGTAGGGGGCGAAGTAAGGACTACTGTATGTCTTCGGTATAAATGTCTCGGTATTCTTCGTACAAACCAACCATCTATCATTATATCCACCTCCACATATCCACATATCCACATACCCACATACCCACAGTTCTCTCCGCTTCTTTTGAGGGGTTACCTGGAGTCTCGACCTATCTACCGGGCTCGTATACTATAAAGGCTACCAGAATTCCAGTGTTTTGAGATTTCATCACACCAGACTCCAACAAACTCCTTCATTCGCAGCAAACAACACAAGTTGCAAGACTCTCCGTTGGAAGATCAGTTTTCATATTATCCTTAACAATGTCGGCGCCTTCTCTTGCAGTCCCTGCCTCGACAGGAAACCCTCGACGCCTATCTTCCAGTGAAGCCACCCGCGAGAACATCACAATGGGCCCAACAGTCGTCGTACCTCCACAACATCTCATGGCCCCGTCAAAAGCATCGGAGATTGCCAGCGCTTTCGAGACTGCCAGACATCACCTTGACTCTGCCGCGACTCCTGGGTCGCCTGGTTATACTCCTCCCGAAACTTCAGTCACGGACAAGTATGCTTTCGCTTTTGGTAAGTTGAACTCCATTAGTTCAAAGTGAATTTATTCTAACATAGCTCAGATATTGACGGTGTCCTCATCCGAGGTGGTCGACCTATTCCAGAAGCTGTTGAAGCCATGAAAATGCTCAATGGTGAGAATGAATACGGTATCGTAGTGCCATACATCTTTGTCACCAACGGTGGTGGAAAGACTGAAGCCGAGCGCTGCGTACAGCTCAGCAAGCAAATGGAAATCGAAGTATCACCTGGTCAATTCATCTGCGGACACACTCCCATGAGGGAGATGGCAGAGAAGTACAACACTGTCCTCGTTGTTGGAGGCGAGGGCGAGAAGTGTCGCATCGTGGCTGAGGGCTACGGCTTCAAGGATGTCGTTACCCCAGGAGATATCATCAAAGACAACCAGGACACTACACCCTTCCGCAAACTCACAGAGGAAGAGTACAAGAACTCACGAGCACGAAACTTCGCTGAAGTCGAGATCGAGGCGATCTTCGTCTTCGCCGATTCTCGGGATTGGGCATCTGATCAACAGATCATCTTGGATCTGTTGATGTCAAAGAAAGGTCGTCTTGGAACCCGATCCGCCAACTTCGACGAGGGTCCACCAGTCTTCTTCTCGCACAACGACGTTGTTTGGAGTGCTTCGCACGACCTTACCCGCATTGGTATGGGTGCCCTCCGTGTTTCACTTGAGGCTATGTTCAAGGCAGTCACTGGCCGAGAGCTTAAGACTACCGCATTCGGCAAACCTCAAATCGGCACTTTCGAGTTTGCCACTCGTCTTCTCCAGGAGTGGCGAAGGGACACTCATGGCATCAACTCCGCTCCTTCAACCGTCTACTTTGTAGGTGACACACCCGAGTCGGACATCAGAGGCACCAACGAGTATAACGCGCACACCGACTCAGCAAACTGGTACTCCATACTGGTAGAGACAGGCGTCTACCAACGCGGTACTACTCCTCGCTTTGAGCCCAAGGCTATTGTGCAAAATGTCCTCGAAGCTGTCAAGCATGGTATGGAGCGCGAGTACAAAAAGGCTCTAAGGGAGAGCATGATGAACACTGGTGTGCTTGAGCAGTAAGAAGGATCTGCTTTCCCTTCTTTCTCTTTTTTTGGTTTTCTGCATAGCATGGCGCATGGGTATTACCTCATTTGATTTCATTACATCGCTGGCAATAATGGCCATAGATCATAGACACTTGGCTAGATCACGAAATGGTAGATACAAACACAACACATGATACCACGCAGGCATAATAGCCTTGTCACATCATTTACAATTTTCCATTGTTCTTTCTCAGATTAATGAAGACCAACACATTGAAACGTGAACTACTACTACTACTACTACTACTACTACTACTACTACTACTACTACTACTACTACTACTACTACTACCACTACTCTGACTAACTACAGACGTCTGCATCATCGACCAAGTCGATCCGGCCATATTCAGGCCGTCTCCTCGCCTCGAAATGCCTCACGTAGACACATCATACCCGTACCAGCGCGTGCGGCAACTTCCGATTCTGGTCATTCACACTTGAGATGACGAAAGTACTTACGCCGCGTTACCCGGCATTTCCCAGGCGACACTACTTTGTACGCGGCACACAACACCGCGAAGCTTGTGTTGCGAACCGCCTCAGTCGGGCCGAGAAGCTCATAAGTCGCCGGTTTAGTGCGGCCAACAGCACTTACAATTGCGGCGGCCAACCACACCATCCATCATATCAGCCCACACCTAAGCTACGAGAATGGCCGAGAATACCATTGCCGATGGGATCGCGATCAACGTTGTGTGAGGTGCAATATGTGGGCTCTGAGATTAAGGATTGTGGCATTCGCGGCTATGGGAGGTTAATTATGGGTGGGTGGATAGGTGGGTTGAGAGGAGTATTGTAAGAGGATCGATCGTGATAGGTGTTTCCATTCTGGCGGAACGGTTTCCGCATCTGCAAGAGGAAGTTACGAAGGTCTTGTCGCACCTTTCATCACGATTCCCTACTCTGGCTCCACTATGGCGTACCTACTGACACGACGTTACGGCACATCGCACTCTTGCACCATCTTTCTCGGCACGGATAACATATCTTCCTGCGGCACCGCATGGTAGCCTGCACATGTTTCGAATCAATCACCAGGCGACGTTGCAATATGGGTCTCTATGTGGACCCTAAGGCACGCGCTTGACCAAACAGCCCACCCGTCCGCGCAATCTTATCGTTTGGACGGAATGGAAGATGTCGGAAACAATCCTGAAACCATCGACACGTCTGTTTCTAAACTCTCAAGATTTTCCCGAAGACACGACACTGACAAGTCTGCACTCGTTGCATGAGTCATGGCACAACACAGGTGGCCCCGGACCCCGCGAGTCGTATTCCAACGGCTGATTATCTGGGGTGGCCTGCGGGCTATGCTAGGTGTTGGTGACGGGGACGGCCTTGCTTGTCCATTGGAGCATGCAAGTTTGGGAATGGCTGGTTTACGTGAGACTAGGACCCTGGTGGACAGCGATGTCTGACACTGAATATCCTGTCTCTTTCGCATTCTCCTTCTAGCAGGTGAGCAGATTTCCGCTTCCCCGCTGGAAGAGGCGTTGTCTCGGCGGAACCGTAATGAAGCCAGGCCGCAGGCTGTTCGACCTGCTGCAATAGGCATACTGATCCCTGCAACTGAGATATGTAGATGAGCGGTCGCTAATGCTTAACGCCGATGCTTCGTTTGGCTTTCGACGTACGTGTGATGGGGTACGAAGTCCGTATGGCGTGGGAGAATTCAGTACGAGATTGACGGTCGTAACGAGATGAACACATTTTGTGTACTCTCTCGGTTGAGACAAAGATCTTTGCGGATGTTCGTATGAACCATGGTAGTTATCTCACGTGGTTGATCGCTTGCTTCGTATTTCGTTGGTGGTATGGCATACACTACCTACCCACCTATGTCTTGACGACATGCATTAGCTTGAAGACTGACCTCCACACTATCGAATCCAGAGTGTATCAGTAAATTATGCAGAGCAAGTAATATTGATATATGATGAAAAATGAATGATAATAAGAGAAGTGACACATGACCGGGTCTAATCATATATGAGAGAACCATCGTATCTTTATTGGGCACGGTCCTCCTCAAATTCTTGCTCAGAGCGCTCGTTGTAGGCATTGAGGCTGTTAAACCAGTCTAGCTTACTACGAATAGCCTTTTCCGTGTAATCCGCAGTGTCAATGTTCTTCGGTCGGAATTCTGGCTCCATAGGATCTATGAAGACCGTAGTATTATCGTAGCCCCATTTTTCGAGGTTCGTGACGTTGAATGCAACCATCATGCTACTTTTTGTTAGTATTCAAAGCAATGAGATGGTGACCGTGAAGAGACTTACTCGTGGTCTTCATGGATAAGGTTGTGACAATGGAACATGTAGACACCCTCCCATGGTGCGTACCTAGCCACAACACGGACGGATTCACCAGGGGCTATCCAAACGATATCCTTTTCACCCGCTGCCTCGTATGGCATCACATCGTTACGGCCGCCAGTGCGAGAAAGCACCTGGAAATCAACGAGGTGGATATGAACAGGATGCGAGGCATTTCCACCTCCGTGTCTCAATTCCCAAATCTCGTCATTGCCTAAAACAGGTCTTGTCAAGATTCGGTTCTCGATATCCTCCCAACCAACTCCATTGATGAGCCACTCGCCATCAATTCGAGAGAAAGTGAAATTCTTAGTGACGTTGGTTTGTGGTAGTGGAGGAATGTAGCGAAGGTCAGATGGCACGGGGTCGTTGTTGGTGCTGTCGGCTGCAGTGTCACTGACTACGAATCGCATGACACGATCGGTTGCAGCATAGTCAAGATTGCCCGCCATCCCACGCTCGTTGAGCATTGTAATGTTCTTGCCCTTGTAGTTGGCGAAGTCGACGACCATCTCGTAACGTTCGCCTTCAGCGATCGCGAAGCTCTTCGTGTTTACTGGATGAGAGAACAGTCCTGACAATATGTTAAAGAAACCCCAAAAGGCTGTCAAACACACATACCACCATCCGAGCCAATCATGTCGAAACTCAGTGACTCTTCAGTTTCATCGTCTTGTAAGTATAGATTATAAGAACGACTGACGGAACCATCAAGGACGCGAAAGCGATATTTACACGGCTCAACGTTTATGTACGGCCAAGGCTGACCGTTCACATGGATCACATCGCCCCAAAGTCCAGTATTATTATGTGTATCGAAAAGCAGGGAGCCATCGGCGGCGTATTGTTTCGCACTCAAGGCCAATGGGATATCGTAATCACCAGTTGGTAAGTCGAGAGCTTGTTCGTCTTCATCCGTTAAGAGATAGAAGCCGTATAGACCCATGTAGACATTCTCGCCAGTTTGACGCTCAGTGTGGTCGTGATACCAGATGGATCGCGCATTCTGTGCATTTGGATAATAATAATCCTTGTACTGGCCAGGATGGGCGTAATCGGCAGCCCAGCCATCGAAAGGGGCGCGGTTATACTGTCCATGGACATGGACAGATGAGTTTGTGGGACTATTGTTGGTGAAGCGAACCACAGCCTCTGAAAAACTTTGTCAGTATCGACCCTATCAAACAAACCAGCTTGAAGCTTACCTCGCCCTTTTCGCATCATGAAAGTTGGTCCTGGTGACAACCCATCATATGTGTACAATGGGGTAGCTGGTAGATTAGGGTATATTTGTTTCGTGGCCGACTTGACTTCAACCTCGTAATAATCGATAATGGCACCGGTAGTCTCATTGGTATATGTACTACCCCGTGTTAATGCTAAGCTATATTCAAGGTACTGCCTTACTTACAATGTCGATTTCTTCACTGGGGGTACAGGTAGAGGATACTCGAAGATCCATGTGTATTCTGGACTATCCCATCTTTCCGATTTGTTGTTCGGTGGTATCGTGTCGTATAGTGGCACGCTCGTCTGGCTAGGGAGTGCAATGAGAGACGACAAAGTCACGCTGGCTAAAGGAGTGGCATGTATGCTGTGTGTCAAACAGCTAACGAAAAGAAATGAACGAGTGACAAAGGGAGAAAACATATTGAGATAAAAACCTACCAACTTGACGACACGTCCTCCGCGGCATCTCGAAAGCTTTAAGGGGAGAACGATAGCACATCTCATGCAACCACACTAGTCGTTTCATTGACGTAGTATATCAGGACCAGTCCGTTCGATGAGACATGGCCAGCTGATAGATCCTGCGTCTCTGGCAGAACGAAGGTCAGACGCAAGGACGTTTGTGGCTTACTCCCAGGTGCGTTTATCCTTATGTAGTGACTCCTAAATAGAAACATGATTCACCATCTCAGGAAAGGAAGTTCAAGGAGAGTTCGCCCCATCGAAGATGCAAGCTTTGGCTGATAAAAGCCAAGAAAAAAGAAGGTAAGGGGGATCTCCAGCCAGTACGCTACAAGAATGTGGTGAGCGCCTGAGTATCCTCGGCATCAACAGATGTAGATCCGAGAAGATCAGCATGTGGCTTTCTCTGTCACTCAATAGATAAGACGGCTGTACAATTAGCGCAGTGGGTAAGTTGATGTTGTGAACGGCAAGGTGATGATCCGTAAACCCTTCTCGCGTGCAGACAGCGTCTAGTCCCAAAGCGACTGCACTAATGCTTTCTTTGGTTCCGCTTCCTCCTTACTTCACATGCTTTCCTTGCGATAACCAGATTACTTCCAGCACGCGAGACGTTGGCACTGCCTGTGCATGTGTGCTCTTATCTTTGGCCAACTCTTACAAGGCTTTTGATCATAATGTCAGTCGCTCTCTCGTGCTATCCCATGCCCTCAACAACCTCGTTTTATGTGCTGTGGCGCAGGCTAAGCAGCGCTATGCTTTCTCCATTGCTCTCGCTTCCACAAAAAGCAGGTTCGCATCTATTCTCGAAAATGGCCTGCGCGCTAACATGATGACGAGGCTGGAGGAGATCTCCTGATTCATTTGCATCTCTTGGTATGTCATGGCTGCCACATTCACGCCGTGCTTGTTGCTACACGGCTTCGGATATTGCGTTCTGTGGAGTCGCACAGTACACTCTCTGTACACAGATCCGGGAGTTGCCACCGCGGACTGATGCAGGTGATCTATGAAACGGCAATCGAGCACGGGAATCAAAAACGCATGATCGTCGGAGATGGACGTTGCCACGGTAGTGAACGCACACCATTATATCTGGAGTTGGTGTATTGGTCGAAGCGATAACACGGCTATCGCCTGTGTTGAGACCTCTAAAAAGCTTATTCAAGAGCGCGGACAAGCTCAACAACACGCACCCTTGTAAAGCCACTGACCAGTACATCGATTCGGACAAATACGTAATAAATGTCAACAATTGGCGATCCGGATGACATTCTGACTCATAGACTGACCACTTCGTCGCTTCATTACTACATTCAGGCCAATCATGAGGGCGATACGTATTATTCTGGAATGGTAAGTACTTGGGCACAATAATTCCCATGCATCAAACGCAACACCAGGCATAGAGAATTCACTGCTGAAGTCTGCTGAATCTCAAGCCGGATGTAAATTATAGTCTAGAGTGTAGGCAAGAAGTTTCCCGCGCAAGTAATCACCATGACTCTCCTCAGCATGCCTATTAATATCATGACCTGCATGATAGTAACCGCCATAGCCTTGGTCGTGTTCTCCATCATAGCCTCTATCATAGTATTCGTTATACTCTCAATCGTGACCATTGAATGCGCCACATCTTCCATAAAAATCAGCGTCGTATCTGTCATACTAATCTCAGTCATCGAAGTGACCTTCATAGCCCCATTTTATCGCTAGACTATTTAGAACAAGATCTCAGTAAAATGCATACCTGTCATATCCACCATAACCCGCATAGCCACCAGAAAGTCCACGATTTTCAAGTTCATCAAACCCCCATCAAAGTCGTCTAATCCACCATACCCATACCAACCGTATTCTCCATGTCTGCCCCAGAATTCAACATTCTCATCATACAAACTCACTACGCCCGGGTAGCCAACATAGTCGTAGTAGCCACAATTACCTCCAATCATGCCGCCATAATCATCATAGTCTCTAGAATCATGAACATCATCATAAGACCCTTTTTGATAACCTCCAGCGTATTCGCAATAATCACCCTTATCACACTCGTTACGGTATTCATTGCAGATCTTCTGTATGAAATCAGCTTGTCTAACTTGGTCGTAGCCGCGGTGGAAGCTGATAACATATGTATGTTAACATAGCAAAAGGTATTGCGGAGCACAGCGCAACGTAAGAAAGAGCAGTCGCTGAAAACTAGAGTAAGGGATGCACACCTGTTGAGATGTCCCGCCATAGGTGCTTCATTCGCCCCATGCTTACAACCCCGTGCTTTAGCTTCCTCTACAGTTAGCTGCTTTCTTTTGTTACGAACCAATTCGAGGGCAACAACATCTCTTGGGAATTAGTAGTAGGTATCATCTGCCCTCTCCCTACCAATCTAGTCGTGTAGATCATTCTTATCGTAGTTTGCGGAAGGGTCACCTAGGTTTTCCTGCTTGCATTTCCGGTTGCGGCGGCTTCTGCGACCCATATTTCGGTTGTGTCTATGAACAACAAAGGATAGCTAAGGTATCTGATTATTGATATGTTGCTATAGAAATTCAACCAGCTAGTGAGAGCTCCCAAGTTTACGTAATTTTTATAAGCAGTATCATGATGAAACTGCGCCCGCTGGCAAAATAGCTGAGATCTTCAACAAGTGATGGACACGGCGACCTTCGAGTACCCATTGATCATTCATCCTCTCTTTTTGACAGCACAGAGGTATATCTGGCGTAAGTATCGAAGAGGTATGTTAGTCATATTTGTAGTTAGGTGAGGCATGTTGCGCACTCACTCAAGGCGTTTCGTAGGGCAGGTGCTTTGTTGCCATCTGTCCGCTGTGCCTGGCGCTCGAATTGACACTTATCTTGTTTTGGGTCGTTACTATCCATGTCAGTCTCATTCAGACGAACGCTGACTGAAGTGCTTTGCCAAAGCCATCTCACACACACGCGACTGCCGCGACTCCTCTCGATGCCTCATAATCCTTCACAGTACGCATATCTGCAGTATACCCTCCATGATCTTCCATGTGGAGACACAACCGACATCGAGCAACCCTGCCTGAGCAACAAGCAAGCTTGCCGCGATTACGACGCGCGTCGCCTTAGGTCTTGGTCTCGAGGCTGTAATGGATCCAACGCAATCATTGAAAAGAGAAAGCAAGCCTTGCCGTCGGCCTGATAACCAAATGGAAACTATCCCCGAGCGGAAAAAAAAGAGAAGCTTGATTTCACGCGTAGTTGCCGCAAATATCCATGTTTCGTTCGTGCAGGGCGGGTCTATACGGTCCGAATATAAAGGCCCGAGGCGGCTGATCAGTCCTGGCGATCTCGATCGTGGAGTCACGATACATGTGACCTCACGTAATACTGCGATCGAAGTTCGTGGGTTCATCATACCGAACAGCGGCTGGGCTTTCTTGTGACGATGGTAAGCATAGTAGTACCTGATATCGGGCAGTCTACCTTGAATCCATCATGGTGAACAAGGTGCCATGTCAGCTCAACCCAACGTCTGGCTTAGCATTTTGCTTGAATTCCTCGATCATGCAGTCTTGCACATCCTTGAGGGACTGGTGATTGGCTTCAATGCCTGCCCTTCATGGGCAGTGTCCGTGGTTGCATGCATGTATTTCCCAAAGCACTTAGACGAAAAAAAGTTGCCGTAAATGTTAATTTGACTACACCAGGAGTGAGCTTTAAGGAGCAGGCTTTGTGTATCTTGTTCTTGACATGTACCATATACCCGGGAGTAGATTGAGACTCCACGGTCACGCTCAGGGAGACTTGAGTTTCGTCGTCGGACTGGACTCACCTTCGTCGTCAGCAATGACAACGCCCAGGCGCTCTACTACCAGCATTGTAGATCGCACATCGCCTGACTTGACTAAGCCACGGAGGACTGAGAGTGGTGAATCGATGGGAGTGTTCAGCGATAAGTCGGTGAGAGGATTGACCACACCCTCCACAAAAGTCCAGTGCGGCGTTGCGGGGTTAAACGTGTGCGGCTCTGATGTGGGGATACGAAGGCACCTCGTCGTCATGTACATTCACTGCCGTCCTGGTATGATGTATGCCTCGGCAAGTATAAGGCAGCTGTGGCTTGACATGCAAAAAGTGTTACAGACGGTACACTAGCGTAGCGTGCTTCTGGACTGTTGCGCCTGAACGAGTCTAGATATTTGCATGGTGTTTTCGTGTTGCTAGATATCCGTCCCCGAAAGAGCGGCGGAAAGCAGAGGATATCTAACCAGAAGGAGTTAGCTTGTGGTACGAATCCCGGCGATGGCTGCCCAGCCGCCACTGACGTAGTTTCTCTTCATCGTCATTTTGGTTTCTCGATCTCCAGCCCTTTTTACATGCGAACCTAATTGGCGTTCCTGAAACACATCTCCACAGTTCCTGAATGTTCCTGGATTACGTTTTGCTTACAAATTGTGCAGAATGTAGAGTGAGGAGGACCTGATCTTTCACCATGATCGAAATTGACTTTTGTGAGACGAGGAATCAACAGCGACCTGATCCCTGGGCCGTGATGAGCCATGACGAAGGGGGTCGTCATGCCGCCGATGCATCTACGCTAGCTGTGGTTTGAGCCAAAGTTCTCAAAGTTATGGCGTGAGAAGTGGCTTGTAAGGTAAGCGGTGAAAGAACGGCAAGCCAACGGCCACGTGCATCGCGGTTTGTATGCTAGCAGCTGACAGCCGTTCAGTGAGTCGAATTGGACAGCTTACGCTAATGGCTTTCGCGGCATGTCGAGCGCTTCATGAAGTGGAGGCGAGTGTTGATACGACATACCGTATACCGTAATGTGCGACTTTACAAAATACCACCGGTTACTCATCGTTACCTTGACTATACATACTAAAACACCAATCGTGCTTAGAGGCTTGAGGTGGGCCGTCTTGCTCATTGCATTGTAACCGAACTTAGAGGATTGGGTAATAGAGCGGCTCGCAACAGACGGAGAACAGTGCTATGCAAGTATTGACTAAAGGTGCACGAAGGACCAAATGGACTCTTCGAACATTCGATTCGATATGATTTTCCTGATCTCCATGAACGGCAGACACGTGATCTACGACGTTATCGAAGGTCCACGAGTGAGAGATCAGGTCTGCACCACCCTCTCAGTCTCCAAATTTCCTTGGTTCTCACGGCAGACACATACTGTACAGCACACCCTGCATCATGTCCGTCAGCATGCGCTATCAGGATGCTACAACCGTCGCACACCACTCATCCATTCTTCACAACATTATCGATGACCGGAATCTCGCAAACAGCCGATGCCGAATCCCTGCATAATTCTTGACCCACACACATGGCATTTGTTCGGCATCTCAGATCCGTGAAGGAAGGGGGCACGGGGCACAAACCTACCACACCACACCAACCAACGGCACTCGCATCAAAAGACGCAGGGAAGCCGAACCAAAAACGAAATAACACGGCGATAAGGAAGACCCTGTTTTTTTGGTGGGAATCCTCTTCTTGAGCGGGCTGTGCAAAAATAGCATGCGCTGTCAAGCTAAACTCGGATCAGTTTTGTTGTTATCAACATTTGCGAATTTGTGATTCAAAGGATACGAGTTGTCGCTGTATTGGTGGAGTTCGGCACAACTACCTAGCGCCCTAGATCACAACAACCCAAAACCATGCACAACGTGTATGCACATTCCCGCGAAACCAGAAACATGCGCAACACTCGACAATCGACGGTTCCCTTCTCTACCCAGCATCTTCCCCCAAACACCACCTTCAGCCAAGATCACCACCCGGTACACTTCACCTCATCTAGCAACATGTTATGAAGATCCTTCAACCGGCTGCGGGGCTATCAAGCACACAGCGAGTAATTAGCTTGGCAAATCTCCGTTCTAACATAGCCGTCAACAATTCAGATATGTCGATCTTTCCATCCTCCAGGGATACCTCTTTGTTCGACAGTTTTACGCGAACGCCAACGCCGAATGATCACCATCAGAAAATCTCAGGTGATGGCAGTGGTGCATTGGCGATGATCAAAACTGCTGCCAACGGCCCGTCTAAACCTGCTTTTTTCTTTCTCCTTTTGATGATTTGATCGCGATCAGCTAGTCTGTTCAGGCATGGTAAGTGCCGCTGTGGGCGAAGCGAGAGTGCAACTGCAGCCATAGCGTAGCGTACACGCCTTACAGTAGTCCATCGAAGTATGCAAAGTGGGTTGAAAAATGAAGGAGATTCAGGGTCCGCTCGCACGGCGCACTATATGCGTTGGTCAACGTTAGTAACGTGGAGTGATGTGGGGAATGATTTGTTTGTGCTGAATGCATTAGGAAAGCACGGAGAGGCAGGAAAGTCACGTTAGCGGTCGTTGCGACTCGTACAACACACATCACACCCGCTCTTTTCGGCTACTAGTACATGGCTGAGTGTTTCAGAAAAGCGAATGCGGCCGCACTGGATACGGGGTGGTTTTCAATGGGGCGAAGAATGGGGAAGGTCCTGTTCGGGTAGGTCGGCATCTCGCGTGGTACCATTTGGATACAGCGGACAAAGGTACGAGGTATGTGGTGGCAGTGTTGAGAGGAGAGAGGGAGTTGTAGATGCTGTGGTATGTTTATGACGACGTAGGCGTAAGCATTCCAAAAGAATTCCAGAGACTTGTTGGGCCAAAAGGCTACTGGCACGATTTGATGTAAGATGATGTGATATGACTAAGTTGAATTGCTAGCTACATGAGAAAAAGACCCGTCATCTGTCCAGCTCAACACCACTGGTGGAGCGCTTACAGTGAAACTATGGACAGGCGAGATGCTATACATATATGCTATCGGGGAAAACGTATTTGGGTATTTGATAAAAGCGACCGGTGCCACGCTCCAGCACTTGGAGGTGATTGAAGAAGAAGAATGTGCGAGTTCGTGTTTGCCAGAGCGACCGTTCCATCCGTCTACGTCTATGTTGTGTTCGATTCGAGTGTTAGTTTTCGTGTTTCTGGTGGTAATGAATAACGCCGTTCATGCTCCATGCCGTGGGGTAATATGACTCCGGGAATGTATAACAAAAGGAAAAAGGAAAAAGTGACTACTTTTCTCGGTGTCGTGTCCGAGCTGCAGTTACTGAGCGGCTGTGTATTTGTTGCTGACCGGTGAGTCAACTGCCACCAACAGACGTAGCCCGGCCAGGAGAGTACTCTCCTCTTCGACGAGCTTCCTCACGGATGTACTTCTCAACGTGCTGATCGGCCTCGGCTCGGCTTACACCAGCGGTAAGGTAGCCGCCGGCATCTTCTTCAAGTTCCAATGGAGTGACTACTCCAGGGCTGGCTAGGGGCTCTAGACGAGGGCTGGTCGGCTTTGGTCCAAAGCCCCTAGTCTGACGGCTGGTGTTGGCGAGAAGTTGTTGCTGGTAGAGGTACATTTGTCTCTGAACTTCGTACTGTCTGTTGCTTGATCGAGGTGACGCGGGCGAGTTAGGGCTGTCAGGGCCAGCAACAGGTGTGTTTGCTTGACTCGAGCCCTGCGAGGAGGCATAGTTTGCTGGGTGGAAGCGGGGCAGAGAAGGGAGCCTCAGATGTGCAGCAGGCCCGGTGCTGCTGGATTGTCGTGGATTCATTGCTGGTCGACGTCTAGCCTGAGAGGGAATGTCGAGAGGCTGTGATCTGGGTGAGAGAGGCGAGCTGATAGCAGGCATGCTGCGGTCTGCTGTTCGAGAAGACATGTTTTGGTGTGAGGTATCAGATCTGAAGATGACTCGCGAAAGGGAAGGCGAGGTCGGCGGAGATCGCATATGACGTGTGGCGAGGAAACCTCGTGTGTACTTGGGAAGTGAAAGGGTGCGGCTCCGGGGAGGCTGCTATATGAATTTCCCTCAGATGATGTGAGGAGAGAAATGATCGAAAGATAAAGTACCGTGCTTCCGAGCAACAACGCACAGAGCAGCGGCGGTGTCTAATATATCTAACAGCGGAAGGGTCCAGCAAGGCTTGGGACTTGGTGGCAGGCCTCGGGGATGGTAGCCGATCTTATTGGAAAGGTACAGCGTTGATCTTCCGCTTGGAGGCGCACCGTCGTGCGGTAATCGTTCCTGAGAGGGCAACGACGTGATGCACGGCTCAAGTGGATCCCGTTTCAATTTGGTGGAAGCACGAGCGCTTGTTACTGGCAGCACACCAAGCCGGTGTCTATCAGTTGCAACAGGTGGCTGCGGGCCGGTTATGGCGGAGTACAGATGGCGCGTGTGTTTTCCCGAAACTTGGGGTCCACAATCAAAGTAAGCTGGAGTGCGTCGGCTAGTTTGAGGATGGCGCAGATGATTGAGAATTGTTGCTGGGCTGGGAGAGCTAATCTGACAGGTGAGTTGGAATGTGTGGTACCAAGTCCTCCTTTACATATCAACGGAGGACGAGGCCGTAGCTACGAGGCGCGCCATATTTGCAGGCGCTATTATCTCGTCATTAAGCTTCGCAGGCCTTGGTTTCGCTCTTTGAGCGGGGCGCTCTTTTCCTGCCTCGCTAACCATGCGAATCGTCCAACACGCCTACTTGTGCAGCATGTCCATTATGACGCAGTGCAGCAACCGGCTCTTTTCTAAGACTGAACACGTGCCAGCCTTGGAATTCCCGGCGCTAAACGCGTGGTGTGAACACAGCACTGCAGACTTCGATCAATTGCCCTGCAGCTCGACCATCGTGTGGTAGGGCACCGTTGCATCTGCACCGGAGCCCTGCCGTAGGTTGCAGAAACGTTTTCTTTATTTTCGCATTAGGCTTCGCGCGCGTGCCCCATCAAAGTACGGTCTGATGAGACAAATGGAAGCGCGTACAAGACATGACACCACCACACTGGCAGCGACGCCAAGTTGCTTCGACCTTGTGAACGCCCAACAACTGCGGCATTCTTCGCAAACAGCTGTATGGATATTGGCCTGAACCAGATCGCGAGAACGGATCGTCATCTATAATGCGTCTTTTTCATTGTCTACCCCGAAGTTAACCCTGACTTCGCCGAAAAATATATAGGCCATAGTGTTTTGAGGGCGAGCCGCTCGCACGGTACAGACAAAGCTGCACAATCCCATAACACCCAACATGATGGAATTACCGCCTGGACGGACAGCCGCTGGAGCCGCTCCTTCGCGCAATTCTTCCATCCTCTGCTGAGCACTTGCACTGACCGATGACGCCCTTGCAGAAACCTTGATGTATGTGGCATTTGCTAGAGGGATCCGGCTATCTTCGCCGCACTACAATGCCGTCACTTAGTTCTGTCTCGGGCACAAGGAGAAGAGGCTTAGCGCGGCGACTAAATAGACCATCTAATCAGTTCAGTCATGCATCTAGTTGCAATGGAGAGAGTAGTACTTCCAGCCGTGGTAAAAGTCGCACCACGTGGTAGATCTCCCGTACGCGGCCGAAGGCAATATAATACTCTAGCCGCCAGAGTAGCCCGGGCAAATCAAGTCAGCACAGACATTACTAGGGGGGAGCAAGAGCAACCAAAGTTGAGGTTTGATGCGAAACACCGAAGCAGATTAACGGCAAACAAAGACTGCATTGAGAAGGTGACAAGTGGTGAAGGCACCAACGAAAATGTCTTGGTCACTCATGCTACCTGCAGAAGGCCAGCCTTGCCATGAAATTGATTGATTTGTTGGTTGATGTCTGTCCCTGCAAGCCTTGCTCAGTATCATCTCGCGCCCAGCTTCTCCAACGCTCTCGCGCCTTGTTCCTCCCACTCGGCCTTTGATATCCACATGTTCTCTTTGTCGGCCATGATGTTCGCGAGCACAGCTCCACCGAGGAAAACCATGTGCCTTCGCCGTGGCGGATCTTCGATGCGGACCTTGAATTTCTGCATCCATGTTAGCATTGTTTAATTGGACGCGTAGATGTGTACCCACGTTGAGTCGCTCCGGGTTTCCGCCCAGAACCTTGGTGAGCCATAGCTGCTTGAGCTCCTTCTCAAGCCGACTGGGAAGACCTGGGTACATGCTGCTACCACCGCTGAGCACAATGGCCTTGTAGAGACTGCTCCTGACATCAACATCGGCAGCTTGGATCGTGTTGAATAGGAACTCGGCGATACCGGGCTGCTCGACGTCCACAAGATGCGGCTGGAACAGACATTCGGGAGCCTCAAAGCGCTCACTGCCCACCCGGATGACCCGACCATCTGGTAGGGTGTAGGACTCTACCAAGACGGTCGTGTCTTCGCTAAGGCGCTGGTCCAGCTCAAGGTCGTATGAGACATAGCAAAGCTTCTCCTTGATCTGACGGACGGTCTCGAAGTCGGCAGTTCGGTTGAGGGCGTAACCTCTCCGCAGCAGGAGAGCGATGAGGTTGCGGGTCACGTCGCGTCCGGCAACATCGAGACGGCGTGTGAGGTGATTGAGGACGGTGCTCTCGTATACGGGGACAATATGCGTAACACCATCTCCTGAGTCGACTACTACGCCAGACGACAATCCTTGGGCGTATAGAGCTAGGACGGCCTGGATTGCCACGTATACACCCCCAAAGCCGTAGCGCTCAAACATGACTTCACACATGGTTTCGCGGTTCTTGAGCGGGTTCATGGGCGGTTCGGTGAGGAGGATCTTGCGGCCGGTAGGGTCAAGGTTCATCTTGTCGTAGAAGGTGTAGTCCCAGACGTGTTGCATGTCATCCCAGCGCTTGACGATGCCATTTTCCATCTATTGGGCGGGACAAGGTTAGCTCGCTCATGGCATACAGAGGTCGGGGTGGTGCACATACAGGGTACGTGATCTGAAGCATTGAGCGCGCTGCCGCTGCCTCGTCACCGCACATTATGTCCTTGAGCTGGATGTCACCGCCATCTCGCTCTTCAGTTCGTAGGATGGGCCGGCCGACTATTGAGGGAAACTGGTGGTCGGGGAAGTTCTAAAGAGCAACATGTTAGCTTTTGCCATGTCACATCTGGCACTTTGTATGCAACATACCTGCCCGGCGTAACCCGCCTTGAGGAAACCCGTACCGCCATCGAGGACTAATTGAAGGGTAAGTAGAGCTCTGAAGACAGAAGAGGAAGCTGCGCATACCAATGGGAGCTTCAGCCATCCTGTACAAAGCTCGAGAGGGTTGTTGAGGCTGAAGGAGTGGATGTTAGAAGCTGGCCGTAGCTCGGTGTTGCGTGCCTTGAGGTTGACGACGTTGGCGGGGCGCATGGTTGGCTAGGGGTCCGTGAGCACTCAATCGGGCAATGCAGATGCTCCCCTACAACTTGAGATGCGAACTTCACTTCAAGAATGTTAGAGTATGCAAAAGTACCACAGTAGATACACATGGAAACAAGACGAGTACAGTGCAGCATATATGATATGTCACGTCCCCTCAGGCTGCCGGTCCGCTGCACAAGAGACGTGTCTCGACTACCTGCTTCCTGTGCATGGGATAACCAAGTCACTACACCTACAAGTCCTCTATTACACCAGAGCCTGTGAGCTTCATCTATGCTTGTTCCAGTTTTGTCGTTGACGACCGAGACGGTGGTCACCCATCTCATGCCACTTGCATGGTCACCCACCTGGGAAGTCGCGACTTGCGCATCGATCGCTTAACACATGGTCCGAGCGTCCACTGCCCACTTCAATATCGTCTTGCGCCATCACGAACTTTCTCCTCAGCCAGTTCAACTAACAGCAGGTCAAGATGCCTTTCGTAAGTACGCCCTGAATTGCGCCCGCAATGCATCCCTCTATTCTATTGCCATCACGGCATCCCGCTTCGACCAAAGTCGAGTGGAGTCTTTGCGAGATGCTTCGAATGCGGGTTTGAAGCGCCAATCGCTGACTCTGTCAAAAGTCCAAGCTCCAGAAGAACGACGCCTACTTCTCGCGGTACCAAGTCAAGTACAAGCGCCGCAGGCAGGGAAAGAGTACGTATCCAACCAAGTGTTCAAATTGCGACAGCATCTGACAAGCCGCAGCCGACTACTATGCCCGCAAGAGGTTGATCACCCAGGCCAAGAACAAGTACAATGCGCCCAAGTACCGCCTCGTCGTCCGTTTCACCAACAAGGACATCATCTGCCAAATCGTCCACTCTGAGATTGGCGGTGACAAGGTCTTCTGCGCTGCCTAGTATGTTCCACGCGACTCTGGCTCCGTCTAGCCCACCACTAACAAACCACAGCGCCCACGAGCTGAAGGCTTACGGCATCACCCACGGTCTTACCAACTGGTCCTCCGCATACGCTACCGGTCTGCTCCTTGCCCGCCGTGTCCTCAAGAAGCTCGAGCTTGACGAGGCCTTCACTGGTGTTGAGGAGGCTGACGGTGAGTTCACCCTCACCGAGGCCGCCGAGGTTGATGGCGAGGAGCGCCGCCCATTCAAGGTCTTCTTGGATGTCGGTCTCACCCGTACCTCCACTGGTGCCCGTGTCTTTGGTGCCATGAAGGGTTGCTCCGACGGTGGTGTCTTCGTTCCCCACTCCGAGAACCGTTTCCCCGGTTACGACATTGAAGGCAAGGAGCTCGACGCCGAGACCCTCCGCAAGTACATCTTCGGTGGTCACGTCGCTGAGTACATGGAGACCCTCGCCGACGACGACGAGGAGCGCTACAAGTCTCAGTTCAGCGGCTACATCGATGACGACATCGAGGCCGACGGTCTTGAGGAGCTCTACCAGGACGCACACAAGCAGATCCGTGAGGACCCCTGGAAGAAGGAGGATGGCGATGCCCCCAAGAAGTCCAAGGACGAGTGGAAGGCCGAGTCCAAGAAGTACAGGAGCAACAAGCTCACCAAGGCCGAGAAGGAGGAGCGCGTCAAGGCCAAGATCGCCGAGATCACCGCTTAAGCTGTTGCTTCCTCTTCGTGATAGTTTGTTTTACCATAACAAAAGCAAGGCTCTGGCGTCTGGGGATGACATGGGAAGGATGCCTGCCATAGCAGGATACAAGTACTGTACTTAGCCTCACGACCTCAATGAGATGATGAGACGGCGCGCCGACATTGGCTACCACAACAAGATACCCCCTCAAAATCAATGTGCCCCTCCTGTTCAACGTGTCTGAAGCTTCCTCAAATAGCAACACGTGATACGCCCATGTGGACCGGCGACGGCCGACACCACATGGCGTGCTGTCGCGGGTTTGACCATGGTTGAGAGACCAACACGGCTTGCTTTTCATGTGCTGCCATGACGGTCAGCTGTTTCAGCGGCAACGGTAGCACCTGCGAGGGACATATAGCAGTCAGCGCTTTATTGGACGCGGTGCATCAGGCTGGGGGAGAGTGAGGCATGTGGATATGTGCCGATTCAGGGTGTGCGATTCAGGGTGTTTCAAAGACATGTAGCCCACAAGTATATAGGCAATCCTCGCAGTCGATCATGATGTCCCGCAGGATCTTTGACGCGATAGAGCTCGGTGTGGAGAGGAGAAGGAGACCCGAAGCAATCAGCCGACACCTTTCGTCATCGCCCGGCTCTCGCAGCTTGCACACAGCAGCGCACGTTCGCCCATAACATCGCATCGGCCGAATATCGCACAGAGCCACTCTCAGAAATCGCGCAGCAATTTGACGTGAGCGCAACGAGTCGTCCAGGTCGCATCTAGAACGTGGGCAGCGGCCATATCTTGAGGCTTTGCAGCATTTCCAATCGGCGGATTCGTGTGGACGCCCAGAGACCCCGCTGACTTCCGTGATCGCCTCACGGAGGCCATTTGCTGCAACCACGCTGACGCATGGCGATGCCCCTATATACACAATGACAGCCATTCAGACACCCGTCGACACTGCGTCAGCCATGGAGGACATTCACGGAGTCGATGTATCGTGGCTGCACCACTCAACTAGAGGTAAGTGAGGCCCGCTTACCCTGGGTGGAGACGTCTCGGCTTCGCGGCGCAACCCTGAGCTCGAGAGGCCGTACTAACATGTTGCGCCTGAGCAGACCATCACCATCGCCAGCAGGCGCCCTCGTCGCCAGGCCTCAGCAGAGATGCGCCTCCAAAGACATCGTCGCATGGTGGCATACCCGCCAGGCCCCGCCAGGACGAGCAGCAAATTCCTGAGCCGACACCGGCGACTGCGAGACCCGCATCACCGCCGCGCCCGCCCCCAGCTGCTGCATCCAGCGCAACTCCGCCCCAGAAGATACCACCAAAACGTCCAGCGCTGCTCAGCCGAGGCAGTGCCGACAAGAACGCCAGTGGGACCACGCCACCCGACTCAAAGAACAACTCGCGCCGCAACTCGTGGATGAACAGCATCAGCTCAAAGTTCTCGTCGCAAAACTCGCCCGCGCAAACCACACACACTCAGGCCCAGGGATCGCCCGCCACTGCCAACAGCGCCACTCATGCTTCTCCCTCGGCCAACGGTGCTCTGAACGGCATCCAGGCGGCGTCGGGAGGCAGCAACGGCGCTCCTGAGCCCTACATCCCACAACAGCCTAAGAGCTCCTTCGTCGGGAACGTACTGCGACGTCTGTCATCAGGTACACAGGTTGGCACCGCCGGCAAGGTCTACCCAAATGGAGGAATGTGCCCGCGAAAGGTCATGAATGTCGACCCCAACCGCGAGCGATGTCTCGTTCCTGAGCTGGATCAGAACAAACTGCGCAAGGTTGCATTCTGTGTCGATGTTGAGATTGCTGGAGGGCCAAAGTACAAAGACGACGTTGAAACAGACGACAAGAAGGTGAAGCGCAAGGACAAGAAGTTGAAGGAGCGTGGCGAGGGCGAGGCACTGAGGAACCCGGATGCTGTGGCCGAAGAGAAAGACAAGGATGGTGTCGTCGCCATCGCCCAAGAAGTCGTCGGCAACGATTCTGAGCCAAATCCCGAGGGCACTGTCTTGGACGAGGACAAGCAGGAACCAAGTAGGAAGAAAGAGAAGAAGAAGCGATCTGAGGCCGAGCGCAAAGAGCGGAAAGAGAAGAAACGCAAAAAGGCTGAAGAGAATGGCACAATCCCTATGGAACTCACCAGAGATGACGACAGCGCCAGTGCTGAAGGAATACCTGCTGCTTCCGGGGCACCGACTCCCCGCGCTCAGGACCGTCCGACGATTGACCCACTGCGCATCTACCGGAGATGTTGCCAGCTTCGCGAGTCTCCCATTCTCAAGCGCATTAGTGACCAGCTTGCGGCACCACGCGCGTGCTCCGTCGTTCAACCGGGCGTTGTCACTTGTCTAGATCTGACAGGCTCCAGATTGCAATTGGCAGATGTCTTGACTCTTTCCGACTGGCTCGCTATTGTGCCGGTTAAGAAGCTGTTTTTAGAGGACGCGGACTTGAATGACGAGAAGATACGAGTCATACTCGCAGGTCTCCTGGCCGCCAAAGTCCCAGAGCCTCCAAAACGGCGCGATCCGTCCAATGGCGATACCCAGGACGGACTATGCCAGCAAGGCTCATGCGCGGTCAAGAAGCTGGTTCTCAAGAACAACCCAAAGATCACAGCTGAAGGCTGGAAACACATCGCACTGTTTCTGTACATGTGCAAGTCCATCATGGCCATCGACGTGTCCATGATACCATTTCCCAGGTCTCGACCACAGGTGGCTTCTCCGCCAACTAACAGCACACAAGCACCGTCTCCCACCAAGGACAGCAGATCGGGAGATGTGGCTGAAATCTTTTCCAAGGCTATTTCCGAACGGTTGGGCGGTTCAGAGCTCCAAGAACTAGCCATGGCCGAATGCAACTTGACCTCCTCGAGCATCCGCAAAATCATCGACGGCTGCGTCATCAGCGGCATTCAACGTCTAAGTCTCGCGACGAATGATATCGACGCCGAAGGCTTGGAACATGTCCTGCATTACTTGCGCTCTGGTGTCTGTCAAGGAATTGATCTTGGCGGAAACGACCTACGATCATTGATGGACAAGATCTGTGACAGCATCAAGCACTGCCAGAACAGTCCGCTGTGGGCACTGTGCTTGCAAGACACTGGTCTCACCCCAGAAGCGCTCAAGACACTCATACCAACTCTAATTTCCCTACCATCCTTCAGATTTTTGGACCTGTCGCATAACAGGGGTCTTTTCTTGGGTCAGACTTCGTTGTGTCTTCTGAGAAAATACATGCCTCAGTTTAAGGAGCTGAAACGGATACATCTGGTGAATGTCGACATGAAGCCCGAAGATGCTATCGCCATCGCGGAAATTCTGCCGGATTGTCCTCATATCGCACATATCAACATTCTTGAAAATCCGGAGATCACTCGTGTTGCAACCTCAACAGACGAGGAGACACAAGAAGAGGCTGCCGCACTATATGCATCGTTGACTCTGGCGGCTAAGTTATCCAAGTCGCTTATATGCATCGACGTGGACATTCCAGCTCCTGAACAAGGCGAAGTGATCAAAGCGCTTGCGAAGCAAGTCGTAGCTTACTGCTTACGCAATATTGAATCCATCAACGAAGTGCCAGAGCTCCGAGCAGCTCCGAAAGAAGTCGAGGTTCCCGATATTCTCATGCGTCTTGTTGGTCCGGAGGACAGTGACTACAAGGAAACCGATAACGCGTCAGATACTGCGGACAATGACTACATCGTTGGGGGCACAGGCATTGCTAAAGCGCTCAGCTACTGTCTCTCTCATAAGGAGACCGATCTTCGCCGAGTGTCAGTCCCAGTCAGTGGTACCTCTACTCCGAGGAGTAGAAGCAGGGTACCAGTGCTTGAGGAGCCAAGCAAGGCCAGAGCCATGTCCAAGGATCTCCTCGAGACAGCGCGGAATACGCGAAACAGGATTCAGCCTGCACTTATCAGAGAGGCGAAGGGTGGCAATGACCTGAGCTACCGTAGGTTTCATGATCTTTCCGTCGTGCCGATGTGGCTAACATGTTGATAGGTCGTTTGCTTTTCCTGGACCAAACACTTCAAGGCATGATCCAACGCTTCGAAGACGAATACCCAGAAACGCGTCTTCAGCCATCTGATGCCGCTTCTACTACAAGCTCCAAACTCAGCAGCTCACCGCCCACTTCCGCTGTACCGACACTCGAGAACAGTGTGTCGACAGACTTCACAGCTGCTGAATCAGACGAAGACGAGCCCTCTACCCTACGCTCACGCCACAATTCCGATGTCTCTCTTGCATCTCGCCATATGTCGCTTGAGGAAGGACGTCTTCACCGGTTTGGCCACCGCGTACGCACCGGTCTTCTCAACCCGTCACGTCCCACGACTCCCGACGTCTCCGAAAATCACGTCTCCTTCATCTCAGGTACGGCAGATGACCAAGGCCTTCCCGAACATCTCCTCGCCATGCGCGCGTACTTCCAGAACCACAGTGGTGACGAGATGAGGCAAATGATTGAGGGTAAAGGCTGGGAACAGGCTTTCAATAGCGTCGTGGAGAACGCTGAGGAATTGAGGAACCTCGAGAAAGAGGACCCACAGCAATTTAAAATCTTCAAGGAGAGTCAAATTGCAGCCTTGAAGAATCGCAATCCGGATATTTTTGCACCAGGAGAAAGGGAGGGGACGAATATGGAAGGGAATCGGGGGGATGACTTTGCTATCGAGGACTAATTATGAGGTGGGGAGTTTGGGAAGGGCTGATGGGAGGATTGGTGGTTACTGGGAAGTGTAATCAGTATAATTTCTCCACCGTTGACTTGAGCTTGAAGGTTGAGGCGCTGGAGCGCGCCCATCAGCTCAAGAGTTCATTCTTTGTAAATTTGTAACATACAGCTACATGACATGCTGATTCAACTATGATTCCCATATCACGGTATCTCTATCCTCGACAGCTGAAACACGTCACATATGTTTCCTGCTATTCGTCGCGTTTTCCTGGGTCATCTCTTCTCGGCTTGATAGCCTCGTAGCCACAGTCTCAGGTATGAAGAGGCTCTTTTGCCTTCCTATTTCCCTTCTGATTTCCTCCTTTTTCTTTATCACACCCTTGCTGAACTATTATTGGAAACTTATTGCTCCACATACATGACTTGGCAGTTCTTTTCACCCTCGGTGCCTGGGTGATTTGATTCTGCAGTAGGTATTTAACTTGGATGTATGGCGTAGTAGGTGTCGGCGTCAGTGTTGGTAGTGGTGTAGGAACTGGCTGAGGCATCTATACCGGCACCTCCGTCTCCAACGCTGCATATTGGCTCAGTCGTCTTTGGGAACTTATCTGGAGGTCGCTATTGTGGCGAAGGTCGCTCGTGGTTGTCGCGACAGTGGTCCAAAGGCGCTTGCGTTGCGTGCGCGCATGATGGAACAAACATGTTACATCGTGACGAGACTCGGACGCTGTTTAGACTGGAGCAGAGGGATGACGGTTCTAATGTATGTTGAATACGAAGCTTGATCATGTGTTGATCAGGCAGTAAGGTTATCAAAACGCCGTCCGGTTCTTGGCCCAATGCATTACGGTTCAGAGGAAGGGACTCTATTTATCTCGATCCTAGCTGTAACGGATCAGTATACGTGAGCTAGGGTGCCGTATTATAGATCGAGTTGGCAGAGGTAACGCTCAGATCGGACCAGGGAAATGACGATATCGAGAGAGTGGGCCGACGTGTATCAGAAGATCAAGAGCATATCATAGTCAAGGGAGGTAGGCAAACGCACCAAACCAACATCGCCATTTTGCCATCAGGCTCCAATATATATTGGCACTATCACCAAAACCATCTACATACTTTCTAAGGATATCATAGCTTGAGCAAGTTACATGCCCACGAACACTTCTTCTAAAAGATAATCCAAGCAAGCGAATGACGTGAAATAATGCTGGAAAGATGCTTATGTGTCGTGTGCAATTCAACGAACATCATGTACAAGATAAAAAAAGAAACCACCGGGACCCGCCCAAGCAGCACTACGATGCGTGAGTGGATAACCAGTGGAAGAGAAAAAACAACTTCCTTCACACCATTATGCACATATCCGACTCTTTCCAGTGAGGGCAGAGCCTACAAGAAGGGTAGCACTACACCCTTCCTTATTGGGCTTCCCCTGCCATCGACAGTGCTACCTTCAGCGCTGTATCCAGAATCGCGATCGACGTCGTCGTTGTCAAAGTCGATGTCAAAGTCGGGTTCCTTCTCCTCCTCAGCCTCTTCGTCATCGTCGCCATCCCAGGCTTTCTGTGTCGCACCGCGCGAATTCCATCGTAGTGTACGGCTGATGCTATCGAACCATTCGGTTGGCTGCGAGAGTACGGTAGGAAATGGGTACTGAGAAGCGGCGATGGTGACGTGGTCGCCTTGACGGAGTTCGACACGGCCCTTGCCGTCGAAGGCGCAGTAGGCGGTAGCCCGGGACTTGAGAGGTACCGCGATGCGGAGGAGCATGCTGTCATTAAGCAGCATGGGGCGGAAGGAGAGAGTATGCGGGCAGATGGGTGTCAGGAGGATAGCAGGGATATCCGGGTGCACGAGAGAGCCACCTGCAGAGAGCGAGTATGCTGTTGAACCGGTAGGCGTCGAGAAGATAACACCGTCTGCTTGCACAACAGTAAGCAGGTTGTTATCGCCGTAGAGCTCGAGGTTCGAGACATAGGGTGATGGGCCGCGGTCGATGACAAGCTCGTTGAGTACCTCGAATTGCTCAGCTTCAATGTGCTGAGGTGATCCTTGGGCAACGTTCTTCTGGTAGCGGTATACTGTGCAGGTGAAGCGCATGCGCAGATTCACACGCATACCAGTCTCACTCATGATCTTGTCGAGCGCTGGCCTATACTGCGCGAATTCAAAGTTTGTAAGGAAACCAAGGCTGCCGAGCGAGAAGGACAGAATCGGCGGTACGATGCGCTGGAAGAGCCACGAGGTGAAAAGTACGGTGCCGTCTCCACCAAGAGTAAGAACAAGATCGAAGATCTCTGGTGTTTCCCAGCACAGGTCTGGTGTCCACCAACGAAGCATGTTCTCGTAGCGTTTGTCTTTGGCCAACAAAGAGGCAGCATCGAAGCGCTTCGACTTGCGCAGCTTGTGGTCTACGTAGACGTTCACTCCAACGTCTGAGCCATAGCGCGAGGTAGTCATGAGCCATTCCGCCAACTCGCGCGTAAGGTATACAAGATTGTTGTCGCGAGCCTTGGTGACAATCATAACATTGCGTACCGTCATCTTGATGGGTCGACGCTGCAGCTGCTTCGACACCTCACGGACACTGTTCGCAGTCTGCATGAGTCTTGAATGCGATATTGTGTCATCCTCGGACATCTCTTCCATGACCTTTCCCAGGTTCACAGCCTTGTCAAACTTCTTATGGAAAAAGCATGGCGATGCGAGCGCAGCCATCTTGCTTGCAGAAAGGTCCGCAGAGTGCAATTCAAGTTCGGAAAGCGCTTTTGCAAGTTGCGAATGCGTGATGCTCTTTGAACGCGCATTCTTCCCTCCATTCTCTGAGCCTTCCATGACGGAATCCATGGACTGTTGTGTCGCCGATGAAGGCGGAGGCCGAGACTGTAACGCCTTAAGAAGAGTCTGGCGGGGTATCGCGGAGTCGATTGATTGCGCGTTCTTGCGGTGCTTCCGAACGCGGTTCTCACCAAAAGACGGGATGCGCGGGAGGACGGAGAGGTTCTCGATGGAGGAGGACTTGCTGATAGCGGTGGGGTCTTCTTTGCGGGAGGATTCGTCCGATGTCAGACTGGCTGGGTGTTGTGTTACAGCGGGCGTACCGCCAATTTCTGTGGTTACTACCGATGCATTATACGGCGCGTCCTGGGGGCAGTGGACGCTGGTCTGCGGAGGCTGTGGAGACTCTGGGCGGGTGGGATTATTAAATGAGGCATCGGCATCGACGGGGTTAAGGTCGCGGTCGGAGAAACTTGAACTGGCCGCCTGTGGGGACAGGAGCGGGTGAACCTTGGCCGGACTAAACGGCTCCCCATTCTTGAGTGTCGCCGACAACATCGTAGCTTGATTTTGCGTTACTGATCGAGCGCCCGTTAATCGCGCTTAGTCTTTCGGGGTGTTTAGTTGTAGACCTTGGCGGATAGGATATTAACCGGCGTTTTTGTTCGGCTGCGGCGGCGGGAATATGTACAGCGAAAGATGAACGTATCCAGACGGTTCAGTCGAAAATAATAAATGCTCCAGGCAAAAACGAAAGGGGAACACAAAGGAAGCGATGGATCGTGCTACTGCATGGGCGCGAGTCGTGAGGTTGTGTTTGTGATAGCTGCTAACGGTGACCGAGGTGATGTGACGACCAGCGAACCGTGTAACCGGAAGTGAAGGTAAAGATTATAATGAAGGAAGAGCCCGGCTCGACCTGGTTAGATAAGAGAGAAACGTACAAAGTGTACACGACGGGACGTCGTGTTGCCGAAAGAGCGAAGGCGCAATTGGGGGAAAGACAGTGGTGCAGCTTGAGGCAGGTGTTAGGCACGATGCGAGACCTACTATATTCAATCCGCATCTGCAAGACATCTCTGCCACCGCTATTCTGGAGCATTGCCACATCACGATCCAATGCGCCAGCCTCAAACGAAGGGTACCGCCCATCTGTAGCGGCTAGCCCGCCGTGAATTTTGTGACACCTCGCGTGTCACAAACTCGTGGGTCCACGCCGGAGCATCTACCAAACATAGAACGAAGCTTCATTCTATTCCGCGATCTTGACACAGATTCCAACGGCCTAGGCGGCCCAGAAGTTCCTTTCAGCCTGTCTTCTAAGGCACGCTCCACCGCATGGTCACTTCGCTCGACTGTCAGAATCCTTCGATGACCCTGAGCGTTCATGGCTGACAAGCGCTCCCTCATGGGAAAGTCTCAGTCATCGGCTCATACCGACACTCTCCGCGTTTGATCCACACTTCGTTTAGAAAAGCCACAGCGGGTATCATGATTAGGAGCAAACTGTATTCGAGATTCACTATGAATCGCATCGCCGCAAAGTTATGCCACCTGCCGGCTGGACGAGCAGAGATGGACGAAACAACCCAAATTTGGACTAGTCCCTCTATAATCATACCTCTTTGCTTCGAACTCCCATCTGGTACAGGAGAAGTTTAGGCGAGACAGCTTGCTCCTCGCTAATTGTAGACCTTTGCGACACACTTACCAGGCGAGTGTGTACTGCATGAAATCGCTGCCGTTAGTACCGATGGTCCACAGACCTCATACGCCACGCATGGCTGTTACATGGAGTCGAGATATGGCAAGCGTTTACGGCAAATGTCGCGTGGAACACAGAGTGAAGTGGGCTCATACTCGCTACCAGTATGGTTGCAATGACCGCCCCCGCGCTGTTTCTGTCCACTCACAGGCGGGTCAGCGTATGTTTGCCTTCAGGCTCAAGCTGGTGCTGAAACTCGCGCATGTCAATCTCCTTAGGAGCCACCCGAGACCTCCCGAGACCTTCAACTGCCGGAGTGTTGCTGAGCACTGGTAACTTGGGGCGGCGGTCCGAAGCGCAAGAAGTAAACAGGCGCTTACGACTGTCTCGTGGCTATCTTAGTTGGGTATCCAACATGAGTGAACAACATGTATGACTCGAGATATTCCATCCAGAGGGGTAGACATAGTGGCAATGGCGAGTACGGGATGAAGCAGAGGGCGAGGAAACTAAAATCGTGAGGATGTGAACCTGGCTATTTGACAGAAGTTGAGAAGCGTAGAAGTTGGCGAAAAAGTCGTGGCACGTAACTGAGACGAAGTTTTGAAGTATTGTTGGGTGAATGTACATGACTCTACAGTCTTTTGGTATTCATCACATATCGTGGTATCTAGTGAAGTCGTAACGAAAAGAAATTCGACAAGCGAGACACTTATTGGAGAGCCTTGCGAGCGAAAGTAGGCAGAACGAAAGCTGCCTCGTGGATCTCCTTGCTGTAGTACCTGCAAAGTTGCTCCTCCTCGTCGGTGGACCAGCTGCGGAGGGGCTTCTTGAGGTCGCGGTTGGCGTCCTTGCTGCATACCATGAAGCCGATTTGGCCGGAGGGGTAGGTAGGGATAGTGGTGTAACCGTACTCGACGTTGGGGAAGACCTCCTTGCAAGCTTTCTTGAGATTTACAATGAGGGGCATGTGAAGCCATTGGTTTTCGGCTACATGGGAATGTTAGCCATTGACCAGAACAGCACCTTCCCGGCGCGTGGAGGTCTTCGAAAAGTGAACTTGTAACGAGTGGACAAGGAGAGGGCTTACAACCTTGGGTGGTAATGACACCGCCTTCGCGGAGTGCGCCGTTAAGCAGCTCGAAGTATGACTTCTGGAAGAGAGCCTCAGCGGGACCCTCTGGGTCGCTGGAGTCAGTGATGATAACGTCGAATTCGCCCTTCTTGTCCTCGAGGAACTTGAAGCCGTCACCAACGATGGTGGTGGTCTTGGGGTGCTCGAAGCCGACGGACATGCCGGGGAGGTACTGCTTGGAAAGACGGATGACAGCCTCGTCAATGTCGCAGAGGGTGGCCTCCTTGACACAGTCGTGCTTGACAACCTCACGGAGGACACCACCGTCACCGCCGCCAATTACCAAGACCTTCTCAGGGTTGGGGTGGGAGTTCATGGCAAGGTGGGTGATCATCTCCTGGTAGCTGTTCTATCGTCAACCATTGTTCGTGCCTTCCAACCAGGTGTGACATACGAGAACTCGTCGCGCTCGGTGCATTGGATGACGTTGTCGAGGACGAGGACGGTGCCGTAGTTGGTGGACTCGAAGATGAGAACGTCCTGGTACTGGCTCTTCTCGTGGTGAAGAACCTCCTTGACCTGGAGGGTCATGGCCTGACCGGGCCACATGCCGGAGATCTCGCGGAACCAGCCATCTATAGCAGAATAGTTAGTCATTGAGCCTGGAAAGGGTGGGGTGTCCAATTGATTCGTGAATCTGGTAGAACGCGACTTGACTTACCCTTGATGGTAGGGTGTTCAATAGCAGGCATCTTGAAAAATCTGTGGGTTGAAAAAGAAGGGTAGAGTAGAGGACGTGATCGTTTACGGAAGTAAACAGAAGATTGACAGAGCTGTCGCCGGATATATATGGGGACCTTCAGGTTTGCGGAGTTTTTCCTTGTGTTTGCGTTGGGCACAATTTTCTAGGTCTATGCACGTCACTGGCCGCGCGCGGTACCTGCCCCGCCATCCCCCACCAAGGTCATCCCGGGAAGGTCCAGCCGCAGGGCATCTATATTGGCTGGCATTATCTCCACGACTGCCAGACTGGTCCACGCTTTACGACTGACATCTGACTTGTCTTTTCTGTGTAGTTGTCACGGACAGCCGGAGTAGTTGTAAGGCCGATTTGATGTAGAGGGTTCCTGGGGGATGGCTGCCTGATGACGAGGGCGGCCGTACGCCTGGCACTATCACGAAACCGGATACTGACTGCATGTCTGAAGAAGCATAAAGACATGGCCTACGATGAGTTTGCGAAAGTTATTGGGAAGTGCCAATACCACTGGATTTATTCTAAAACATACAAGCAGCGCAACCATGACCGAAGCCGCCCAAGTACAAGATCCGGCTCAGGAAGAGCGCAGTTCTGTGCAGCAGATTCTCGAGACCAAAGAATATGAAACGAATCCCGAGTTGCTACCATGGTACACCAAAGAGCTTGAGGAGCCAAGTCCTGCGACAAGAGACATTTTTGAGAAGTATAGCAAGATACCACCGGCGGATGTAGTCACTCACATTAAACGTGTGAGAGATGACGCATTTACGGTTGTGAGTTTGGGTACCCATTGGGCAACAAGAGCACAACTGTGTTGACAATGTAATAGTTCCCGTATCCTTGCCTGGGAAACTGGGGCTTCTTGAATTTCTCCATTGGGGTGAACCCCGCCTACCAGGAAGTTCTCAGTCGGATCAAGAGCGGGGAAAAATTCCTCGATCTGGGATGTTGTATGGGCCAGGATGTCCGCAAGTTGGTTCATGATGGCGCCCCCTCAGAGCATATGTATGCATCCGATCTCAAGAAGAACTTCTGGGGAATTGGTTATCATATGTTCTTGGACAAGTCAACCCTGCAGACGCAATTTGTGGAAGCCGACATCTTTGACACCGACTCGGCGCTGAAGCAGATGGATGGGAAGATGGATGTGATCAACGCCGCGTCCTTCTTTCACCTGTTCGACTGGGACCAACAGGTGAGGGCAGCCAAGCGTGCTGTTCAGTTGTTGAAGCCAGTATCTGGAAGCCTTATTGTTGGACGACAGGGCGGCAAGCCTGAAGCTGGCAGTTTCGCACATGTCATGAAGGAGATGACTGCTTTCTGGCACAATCCTGAGTCGTGGGCGAAGATGTGGAAGCAGGTTGGAGACGAGACTGGAACAGATTGGGTGGTTCAAGCTGTACTTGGCGAGGAAGATCTATCAAAGAGGATGAAGACTAGTCTGGTGCCTGCTGGTACGAGATTCATGACTTTCACTATTCGTAGAGTGTAGAAGACTAGTCGGACGAATACATTGGCTGGCATAGCATCGTGGCAGCCAGATGGGGATGCGGAGCAGCAGCCAATGAGCGTCGCTTAGGGTCCGAGCAAGGAAGCCAAACTCAATCTGGCTTCATCACCACCATTGCATCTCCAATCTAGAAGCCATTGACACGAAACATTGCAGTCGCTCACCATACAAAGCCACTCCACAAGCACTACAATCATGGACCCCTACTCACCCGAGGGAGGTTCGTTGGACCACCAGCCACACCAGCTCAGAGCCCCACTAATGTCTATCCAGAGCTCATAAACATCCACTCGGCCTTCCACGCCGGCGCCTACCAGCAGGTTCTCGATTTCGATACTTCAAATTTCTCCTCGTCAAATGCGCTTCCCCTTCGCGTCCTCCAGCTCCGCAGTCGAATCGCGCTCGGCCAAGCACAAGCCGTCTCCAACGAACTCGCATCCGAGAAGACACCAGATCTGATCGCAGTGAAGCTGCTAGCCGACTATGAGCAGTCCAAGGACGTAGTAGGTCAGGCGAAGAAGCTGGCAGAGCAACATGGGCAGGACAACTTGACGGTGCAGCTTTGCGTGGGCATGATATTAGAAAGAGCGGGCGAGACTGAGGCCGCGCTCAATGTGTTGAGCAAGCACCAAGGCAGTTTGGACGCGTACGTCATGCAGATTCCTCTACGTGCCTCATGTCATGAGAGAGTCAGTGGCTAACGTCTAGGTAGCGTTGCACTCATCGTACAAATCCACCTCCAACAAAACCGCACAGATCTCGCTGCAAAAGAGGCTCAGCGTGCACGGAAATGGGCACAAGATAGCCTGCTTGTCAACATCGCCGAGAGTTGGGTTGGCATGCGAGAAGTACGTTCTCCTTTACGACCGTCACTATTAGACTTACCATTAACATCCCATTCAGGGCGGCGAGAAGTACCAATCTGCATTCTACGTCTTCGAGGAACTAGCCACGAGCTCTCAATCCACCTCCCCACACTCCCTCGTCGCACAGGCCGTATCAGAACTCCACCTCGGCCGCCTCCCGGAAGCCGAAGCCGCTCTACAACAAGCGCTTTCCATCGACGGCACTTCTGCCGACACACTCGCCAACCTCATCGTCCTTAACACGCTGCTTGGTAAGAAGGAGGACGCTGAGCAACTCAAGTCACAATTGCAATCTTCTGCACCACAGCATAGGGCTATTGCAGACTGGGCGAGCAAGAAAGAGGAGTTCGCAAAGGCGGCAGCAAAATACACGCCAAAGTTCGAGGTTGCCTCATAGGAGGAGCGGGTAGTGCACGGAGAAATGGATGCTGAGGGTAATGCTTTCGCGCATTTGGTGTCTACGGGAGTAGCCCAAGATTAGACGTAGGGAGACATGGTTCAATGTACACCCCTCGAGATGAATGTGACAATACCGAGTCGAGTCTAGACGCTTGTCAGTCTCTATAGTGCATTAAGATTCGTCGAGTCCACACATGGCTTGAGATGTCATAGCAAGACTTTGAAACTCTTCGAGACCGCAGTATCTAGACCTTCGTGTTATCTGTCACTGATCTCACTCATACACTTTTTCAAGGGTAAACCATCACTAACCTCATCATTAGCAATCTCCAATGGGAACCAAGCACCCCGCCACATGTGCTCTACTCATCTACGGCTCAATCCTACCCGAAAGCGCCACGCGCCATTTCGTATGGCTGGCCTTATAGGCTGCCTGCAAGCATCTTACAATTGGGAGATTACCATCTCAACAAGCGTGACACGATAAGCATAAAGCGGTCAACGGTATGACCAGCCTTGACGAACTCGCATGCATGTAGACGGGAAGTCATCATCCTCCTGACAGCCAGCACGTGCGCAAGCTTCAAAGCAAGGACGTGATCGACGCGCCACGCGCATCTAGCGGTAGATCCACCCACGGCACCGGATTTGATGGAATTTCACCACTTCTTCCATTACACTAGCACCGTCCATGTTGGTACTACCCTTTTTCGAAGCGATCAAGTTGCACGAAAGCGCGTAAAGGGATAATCCCTATTTCGTAACCCAGGAAGATTCATGTTATACGTTGCCTTAGCTGACACGTTGAATGCGTGAGAAGGGATGCATGCTGCAACTCCAACTGTCTTAGTGGCGCCGGGAGCTGATACATCCGGGACTCATGGAGACCATCATGGAACGAAGCTTAGCTGGGCTTGCTAGCCAATGCGGGACGCAGGTCTTCTCCATCGGTCTGCGCTTTCCAGCCTACCATGCCCGTTGCGGTAACATGGGTGGCTGATTTTGGAACAGATTCGGTGTCCTTGAGAGTGTGGGTTGGGCGAGGGTCCTGCACGGCGCTTTTGAGATGTTGCGGCGCACGAGTGCGCGTTCGGCGGCACCCGTAAGGGAAGGGTCTTTGAGATTCCGCGCCGCAAATTTGCCTTGCAGGTGTATAATGTGGAGATGGAAGATTGATTGTGCTTGCAGGTGTGGATATTTGTAACCTTTGCCTTGACGCTGAACTTGCGCATGCGTTTGTTCATACCTTTCATTGTACATACATTTCCCATCTACGCTATTGTGCTTATTCCCGAAAACTCCGCTCTTGTCCGCTTTCGGAACTGCCGGGCCAGAAAGCATTTCGTCATGTCTGAGATCAAGACAGACGTTGGCGGCGTCGACAGCGCATTCGACGTACAAACACCAATCCTCGAAAACATGGTCGTAGGGGTACCGCCAGTGTTTGAAGGGCTCACCAAGCAGCTCGACAAGATTGTTGAGCAGCCACTGCTCGGTCCGAAAGCCAAGTTCCCCACAGGTTAGGAAACCTACTGTAGTCCCGGACTGCGACTCTGTGTGTGTGTGTGTGTGTGTGTGTTGACCAACTGTATAGCTACGTTTGCATTTGGACGTAAAAATGTGTCTGGCAGGCGGTTACCACAGGCTATTGCCCACCGAGGGTACAAGGCCAAGTTCCCCGAGAACACTATGGGGGCGTTCAAGGGAGCAGTTGAAGTAGGCGCAGAGGGTCTGGAAACAGACGTACATCTGACGAAAGATGGTGTAGTCGTATTATCTCATGTGAGTCTATCCGACGACGGTGCGTTGACGGCAGACTGACTCTGCCTTAGGACAAGGACCTGAAGCGGTGTTTTGGCAGAGACGAGAAGGTTATAGACTGCAACTATGAGTTCATAAGTAAGCTGAGGACGTTGAAAGAACCCCACGAGAAGATGCCTCGTCTCTTGGATCTGCTCGAGTATCTTGCACAACCTGGACTCGAAGATATCTGGGTGTTGCTCGATATCAAGGTATGCATTACTGGTCTGTTTGTACAGCCTCACACTGATAGCGTACAGCTTGACAACAACGCGGACGATGTGATGCGCTTGATTGGTGACACAATTCGGAGTGTGGCTCCGTCACCATCTAGGCCATGGCAGAAGCGTATCGTGCTAGGGTGCTGGGCAGCCAAGTACCTTCCGCTATGCTCACGGTACCTGCCTGGCTTCCCAATCTCGCACATTGGCTTCTCAACGCTGATTGCGTCGTATTTCTTTACTGTACCGAACGTCTCTTTCAACATGGCACAGGCCATTCTCATGACGCCATGGGGTCGGCTGTTTATACGGAAAGCTCAGAGCGACGGTCGGCCCGTGTACGCATGGACGGTGAACGAGGAGAGCCGGATGCGATGGGACATACGGCACGGCCTTGATGGCGTCGTGACGGACGACCCGAAGCTCTTTCTGGAGGTTCGGAAGTCGTGGAACGAGGGAACGAGAGACGGGGTGACGATGATGACATGGCTGGACGTGCTGCGGATCAACTTCTTCTGTCTGATATACACGGTCTTGTTCCAGTGTTACTTTGGGTTTCAGCGTAAGTCACTCGTCAAGATAAGAGAGGAGGAGGAGCAGTAGTAGATTATGCAATGCGATGAAATATCAGCATGTCCGAGTATAAGTTGTGTCAAGTGAGGAAAGCTATGACGGCAGGGCGCAAACATTTGGCGACCCGACGCGTGCACCCCGCCCAAAGCGCGTTCGCAGCCCACCACGTCGCTGATCAAGACCACAATGCCTAGGTACGCCTGTGTAGCTAGCAGAATGCGCTCACGTGTTGTAGCTAATCCATGCCAGAGAAATCATAACACTGCAGGCTGGCCAATGCGGCAACAGCGTCGGGCAGCAGTTCTGGCAGCAGCTCTGTCAAGAACACGGTATCAATCGCGATGGCAACCTCGAGGACTTTGCGACCGAGGGCGGTGACCGCAAAGACGTCTTCTTCTACCAGTCAGACGACACCCGCTACATTCCACGCGCCATTCTTCTGGATCTCGAGCCCAGAGTCCTCAATTCCATCCAGTCGAGCGCCTACAAGAACATCTACAACCCCGAAAACTTCTACATACACAAGGATGGCACCGGCGCCGGAAACAACTGGGGCATGGGCTACAGCATGGGCGAGCAGGTGCACGAGGACATTTTGGATATGATTGACCGTGAGGCTGACGGCTCAGACTCACTCGAGGGTTTCATGATGCTGCACTCCATCGCTGGTGGTACTGGATCCGGTCTCGGCTCATACATGCTCGAACGACTGAACGACAGATTCCCAAAGAAGCTGATCCAGACATACAGTGTCTTTCCCAACACACAGGACGGCGACATCGTCGTCCAACCATACAACAGCTTGCTGAGCATGAGACGCTTGACACAAAACGCAGACTCCGTGGTGAGTAGACCCCAGCATCAATCCCATACCTACGTACTGAATTTTCAGGTTGTCCTCGACAACGGAGCCTTGACAAGGATTGCCGCAGACCGACTGCATGTCATGAACCCCTCATTCGAGCAGACCAACCAGTTGGTGTCCACCGTCATGTCCGCCAGTACCACGACCCTCCGTTATCCTGGATACATGCACAACGACCTTGTGGGTATCGTTGCATCGCTCATTCCCACACCGCGCTGTCATTTCCTCATGACTTCTTACACCCCCTTCTCCGGCGAGAACGTAGAGCAGGCCAAGACGGTTCGCAAAACAACCGTCTTGGACGTTATGAGACGACTCTTGCAGCCCAAGAACCGCATGGTCTCTACAAACCCCACCAAGAAGAGCTGCTACATGTCCATTTTGAACATTATCCAGGGAGAGGCCGACCCTTCAGATGTACGTCTCCTCCAGTTGCTTACTTGAATTCACCTCATTGACTACCTAGGTGCACAAATCGCTTATGCGCATTCGCGAACGTCGTCTCGCTACCTTTATACCGTGGGGGCCCGCCTCTATTCAAGTCGCCTTGACGAAGAAGTCTCCCTACGTGACCTCCTCACACCGAGTTTCGGGACTTATGCTTGCGAATCACACAGGTATCGCCACACTCTTCAAGCGAATAGTAGCGCAATACTCCACGCTCAGAAAACGTAACGCTTTCCTTGAGAGCTACAAACGTGAAGTGCCCTTCAAAGATGGTCTCGGCGAATTCGATGAAGCTAAGGAAGTTGTACAAGGTCTAATTGCAGAATACGAAGAGGCTGAGGATGCCGACTATCTGACCAAAGAGACAGCGCCGCCTGCAGCTGAAGCTGACGATGCGAGAGTGGGCTAAATGACATCTGAGCGATTTTGCATTTGGCGTCGGCGTCATAGGTCGGTGTAGCGGAGTTAAGGGTACCCAAGTTGAGGTTCATTTGAGGCGTTGGCGGATGTGTAACCACGGTCACCCATCTTGAGAAATTCCGAAAGTATTCTGCCCTTGACCCGCATGAGTCGTCGTTCGAGTGATGACCACTATGCCGAGAAGTATGACTGGCATTATTCCGTAAGGTAGATTTGTCTAGCGAAGGCATGAGGAGTTTTGGGTGGTAGCGAGCGCAAGATAATCGACTCACCAGTTTACCAACAATTGCCTAACCAAGGATGTAACCTCGCAAGTATGTGCTCATAGGACTGGCAGCAAATGGAAATCGGTACCGTGGCGAGGAACTGGTTTGTGATTACCGTTCTCCTGCTCTTATATCACTGACTTGGATCACTTCCGTGGAACGGCCACGGTCAGTGCGGTGAATCGCGATTGTGAGCAGAGAGGCACATTCCTGCTTCATGTATAATACGAGCACATTATCTTTTTCTCGTTCCCTCTTTTACAAACTACCTTCATAGCAACTTAGTCTTTACTTTAAACTTGCGACCGCGCCCACGACCAAACCAACCGATTGCGAAGACGCTCAAAATCTCGAAGACAACTTCAAGCAAATTTCAACATGTTTCCGTCAACCCGCTGCTCTATCACCAACGTGCGAGCCGTCGGTCGTCCAAGCCTATTGGCCCTCTCCACACAGATCCGCAATCTCTACTTCTGCGGCCCAAAGCCTGGCGATCACGATCCAGATCTGCCCATATCGCAACACTACCACGCACGCTCCCGAACAACAAACTCAATCAATAAACCACCCACAACTATCATCATTCCCACCCCTCCCGCTCGGCCTGCCACCCCGACCCCAACTCTGAGAATCCCCGTCACTCGCATATGCTCTCAAACAGAGCGTCACACCATGCCCTATACAAACAAGCTAGAGACCGCTAGAAAAGCCCTTGAGGGGCTTGTAGCGGCTACTTACGATGATGCTACAAACTACAACACGGCTGTCGTCATCATCAGTGAGATTGCTAGGCTAGAGACCGAACTTAGGAGGGGAGAGATCGAGGGAAAGCATTGGCAGGAGTTGCAGAAAGTCCGGGAGGATATTGAAGGTTTGAAGAACATGTGGCAGAGGATGGAGAGAAGGATTTCCAGGGAATAGTCGTCTTTGGAAAAGCAGTCTCAAGGTTGGCAGTGATAAACCTTCTTCGAAACTACCTTGAATTGCAAAACTATCAGTGGTATATAGCATATTTATCACATCTCCCATCTTCCATCTCACACCAAGTCCATCAAGCCTGACTTCTTTTTCTTGTCTCTGCCCATGGTCCCCATCACGCACCATTCTTGTAGCCTAATCCACCAGCCTTGACGTCAAACTCGATTAACTCATCCAGCCCACACAGCTTGAACAGCTCCCTAGGTCCATGTCTCTTCCCGTCCTCCTCTACACTTTCAACATGTCCTGCCTTCATCTGTTGGATCGCCTTCCTAACCGCCGGATATACAACCTCGCATGCCAACAAGGGGAAGATGGCAAGTTTGTACCCGAGCTGCTTGCACTCGTCAACTGTAAAGTCTGGAGACACACCACCAGGCACACTGTTAAAAAGACAAGGTGTGGGCGCCAAATCAGCGCATATCTTCTTCGCGTCTTCAGCCGTCGTAACACCTTCCAGGAAGGCCACATCGGCGCCTTGAGCAACAGCAGCACGAAGACGATGCAAAGCCTCCTCATAACCAAAACCCTGTAAGGCATCTGTCCTTGCGATAATCACAATGTCACCACCGGATTCCTCTCTCGCTAACCTCGCAGCGCGGATCCTAGATTCGAATTCTTCCGTGTCGACGAGTTGCTTGCCGTTTAGGTGACCGCAGCGCTTGCTCACTATTTGGTCTTCTAGATGCAGACCTGCAACACCTGCGCGGATATAGGATGTTACTGTGCGACCGACCATTACGGGACCGCCGTAGCCTGTGTCGGCGTCGGCAATTAGAGGTGTGCTCGGGGAGATGGAAGCAAGCATTGTGGCGTTTTGGAGCATGTCGGTGAAGGTTGCTATGCCCATGTCGGCGGCGCCTAGACGGGACATTGTTGTTCCTGCACCAGTCTGCGTATGCGTGTTAGTTGTGATAACGCGGGATACTAACGGTGACCTGTAAGACATACCATGTATAGACAGTCCACACCTTCTTGAAGGGCTATCCTCGCTGTGAAGCCATCGTACACCCCAGGACAAGAAAGGAATTTGTCCGGATTCGCCAACATGCTTCTCAGCTTCTCAACTGCTGTAATCCTTCTTTCCGGTGCTTTGCTGGATCCCATGTTTCCCTTCTCTTTTTCGCTCTCAAAGATATCAATGAATGGTAACGATCAAGCTTTTCTCAATGAACGTTGCGTTTTGCTTTTCCTCGCTGTCAAGCCGCGCCAGATCCGATCCGTTTAAGAAGCACAACGTCCTCGTAAAGTACAGTGTGCTCAGCAACAGACACTCGGTGGCCTCACTTTTGCCCGCTGAGTATCGGCGTCTTGCGTATATACTGTGGCGGAATGGTATGCCAGATCCGGTAGTGATAGTTGTTCGTCCGTCGCGACTAGGAGGCCTGTCAACCCGAAAAGAGACCGGAGATTTTCAAAAGTAATAGTGTAATTACCAACCGGAGCAAACTCCTAACGCCTTGTATAGAATCTAGATAGCTAAACCTAAAAAAGTACGAAATGAAAAATAATGGTAACCACACCCTCATGGAAAGACAAACTACGCTGCACATCTATGACCGCCTATCCCCATCTTCTCGGCCAAGTCCTCCGAAGGGTCTGGTTTGTGAGAAAGGATCTTTTGCGCGATGGCGAAAAGGTTTGGTTGAACGTTTACCAGCTCGTTCACAAATCAGAATTGTGAAAATTACCCACTCACGTCATAACGCCCAAGATATGCGTTAACACCAGGGAAAAGCTGTTGTGGTGACACCCCGCAATGCCCTGCTCCTCTTGCTGACGTAGTGTCATGTGCCGATGTTCGCCGGCAGTTTGACCGGTAGGAGCGCCTCACTCGTCCCGTCTCACTGGCTAGACGACTGCAAGGCTCGGGTTGGCCGATATCATGGTCGGCTTGTCGTAGGCGGAAAGGCAATGTCGTATGAGAAGAAGAAGAAGGATGTGATGCCCCGTTCGGGATGCTGGCCGATGCCGAAGTCCTGGGTAGGCGAGCGCATGGGGGTGCTGAGGGGGTAGACTGGGATTTAAAGTGAGCTGGCAGCCGGCATGATGAATTCCTGGTGTTGTAATGCGTGTTCTCTTCCTTCCTCCACACGCCTTCAGGATTGATCATCTAGCGCACGCCAGCGCTAGTGGGCACCAGGGTTGGGTTGCTGACAACACCGCAGACGATGCTGAGCAGATTCTCTTGCCGTAAGATCCATCGTATGCTCGTCTCCACCAGAAAGAGAAGACCCTCTGTTATTATATACGTCTGCGAAATGGTCGCAAATCGGATTCGGAGATCTTTCGGTTCCTGTCGGCTCAGTTGAACACCATCCCAACAACTCTTAGGCGTCACGCCTGATCCTAGGTGCAGCCCGCATCGATCTGATCGAACAATTTTCCGACATCGCAATCACTTCCCGCCGTATCCGCACGTGGTCGACCGGTCCTCGCCACCGCGACCTAGTGTTCAGAGATCCGTCTTTGGTGGTGCATAGTAGACAGAATCTGGCTTCTTTGGTTGGTCGCAAGACCTTCCCATGGCATTGCGTATCTGAGTAGGTATACGGTATCTGAACACTTCATTTCCCGCACCAGGCGAGAAACCGTAGTCGTCACTCTTCCATCGCGTCCAAGCCATTCTCTCACACACGGACACCAACCACTCAACGTCTAACCGTAGGTATACCCCATATTTGGTGCACCTCCAGGACCTGGTGCTGCCATCATTGGATTTATAGGTCCAACCGGTACGTTGGGCATCTCGGCGTTCGAAAACTCAAAGCCCGCTGCCCAGTCGTAATCAGGGAATTGATCGAGCATTGGTGGTACACCGTAATCTGGACCCTCCCAAGCATCGAAGCTGCTTATTACGGACGGATCCGGTTGCATCTGGGGATTGACCAAGCTGGGGTCGAATTTGGTTACCGGAAGTTGCTGTCTCATCGATGGATCCAATTGCTGCTGTTGTTGTTGGTGGTGCTGCTGGTGCTGCTGGTGCTGCTGGTGCTGCTGTTGTTGCTGTGACGAGTATTCTTGACCTGTTTGTTAGCTATGTGCTGATCAAAGTTGGTGGTAAAATGCTTACGAGGTGCACTCTGCTGAGCGTTTTCAAGCGTCGCTTCGTCGCCGTTGTAGGGATTTTGCATATTGCCGAATTCCTCTCGCCAGTACCAGAACATGTCGTAGCTGATGCTCATGCTCAACCTTGTTCTCAACCTCAGATATAACGATTCCACACGACCGTCCTTCTTACGGAACACTTTGTCGCTACCCCATAAATCTTTCATAATATGTGCAGTTCGGAAGTGGATATCTCCCGGTTGCAAAGACACGTTCTGGAGGAAATCATACGCTTGGGAGAATGCTCGTTCGCCCGCAAGCAAATCCAGGTGTTGAGCGAGCGGACTTCGAACAAGCCTCAAAATGGTGAAACCAGCCAGGGTGATGGTACGATCAATGAACGATTGCGACACAGAAGGTAAGTGGATCTTTTGTGTCGTTTGCATAGTTGCCGCGGATTGAATGACTGAGATGCATAGAGAGTAAAACCTTGAAAGACCCTCTGCGTCGGGCCCGGGATTCGTGGGATGGGCGAAGAAATGGAACGCCATCACATGTATACGTGCACAGCTGAGTTGTAGAGCATCTATTTCGTCAGATCGAATTTCGTACGAGTTTGATCAAACTTACCAAGTTCACTTGGGGAAGACGGAGCCAGGCTGAGGAGCTGCGAGTCGAATATACCGATCAACGACCGTAGCACACGAACGTCGCAGTGGATAGACTGTAAGTTAGTTTTTCCCATAGCGACTATGGCACGCATGAGGATGATGTAGACTTTGTGCAAGAATTGCAGGTCAGAAGGTAGGTATGGAACCATGTCTTCTCGGTCTTGCTCATCCCCATCGAAGAATGATTCAGCAAGAGGTGGTATGCCTTCAACACAACTCGTTCTAAACATGGTTAGCGCAAGTTTCGAGACTGTATCTATAGTCCTTACCTTATGGAGACGATGACGCAACATAGCCAAAGTCTGGCACGTTGCACCTTGAGCGATTGATCCTTCTCGAGCGGCGTCCTAGCGAAATCCTGGCCTACGCCTGCTATGTGAAGGCCAATTTGCGTTGCTAGATGTACTGCTGAACCGCACATGAGGTGTGTTGTATCTTTGTACATTGAGTTGGTAGGTAGCCGCCAGGTGCAAAGAATTAAAAGGCCTTGGATGATTGGAACTTGCGAGGTACGTAACGCCATTGAGGAAAATGCTAGTTGAGTGATGGGCTGACTTGTCCTTTCAAGGACTTCATGTTCAGAGTACCGCCGCGATCCCGTGACCACGATAGTCCAGAACAGGAAGGGCGATTGATCATAGTAATTATTGGGCCCTATTGATGGGTCCAAGATAGGGAACAGCGGATGGTATTGTGTGAAATAACTACAATGCTGTTAGTATACACCGAGAGAAATGTTTTGGGCTGACTGACATGGTGAAGCAATCGTCGATCCGTTTCGAATCGAGTAAGTAGCCGTCTATCACGCGTGGTACCGTGCCGTGGTGATCGGAACCTTTTCGTGTCGGAGGCCTCGAGTCGAAAGCTGGGGACATTGAATCTGATGCATCAGTCCTTCCAGAAGGATCCGAATATGTGGCTGAAGCGTGTTCAAGTGGGGTGTAATTCTGCATATCGACGGTTGGTGAGGCCGTCGAGTGAGGGTAGTTTGCATCGCCAGAATTCTGCCCTTGTCTCATGTTCCATCGCAACTCCTCCAGCTCTCGTCGCATCTCTGCTTTCGTCTGGCGCAAGTTCCTGGTTGATGTAGGGAGGATGCGACATTCCAGTCCCATCTTCTTGCAGCGCCCGCATGGGTCATGCGGTACCTTGTGCTGCTCGACATCACATCGAATCTGCAAAGAAGAGTATCAGTAAACGATTGATAGCATCGTCGGACATTGTCGCGTCCCATTGAGGTGGGGAAGTACCTTTTGCTGGCGGCATTCGACACATGCTTTCCGTCGTGGAGTGGTCATGCTGGCCTGATTCATCTAGTAGGTATCCACAGGGTGTTGGCGAGCCGCAAGCATAGACTATAGTAGTAATCCGCGTCTCAATCGGCGAAAAAAGGCATATAAGAAGGTATAAGGTAGGAACTTCGCCATCAGCTGAAGAACCACACTCGCGATTAGCACCTACGTCGTCATCAAGGCCTGTTGCAGCGGTGCGAATCGGATGGCGGGGGAATGGGACCGAGTATAGGACCGATGGTGATCCCTTTCTCAGCAAGCAGGTCTCAAAGTTTTTTTCTCAGCTTCCCTTGGCTTCTCGCCCTGTGCTAAATGATTCTCTTAATAATGTGCCATGTTAGACCAAGCTCGTGCGCAATGAGGCTAACAGGCTTTGTTGTCTGTGTGGAATGGCCTGCAAATCGACGACACGCGATTTTCACCCGTGCATGACCCACCCATTGCACTAAGCCCTTTTGGCTAACGTGTTTTGCGTAATGTTGTCTGAGCGCTGCACCATTTGCATGGGGCGCCGCCATGTCATGTCGAGTGAACGCATCTCTCACGCTGTCACCCAAACAATCCATCTGTTGAGCACTCAAGCTTTTTGTGATCTCCGTGGCGCAGCCGTTTTGCCACACCTTGTCGGAGATGGACACGACGGGCCTTCTCTTCGCCGCTCCGCTCATCCTCAACCAACATTCGACCTTTCTTCCCTCAAACGTGTTTGGTGGGTCGAGTCAATGCAGTTGTACCTGATCCTCATCTTGGATGAGACGCCTTGCCTCGATGCGGCTTAGCATTCACGAAACGTCCTCAGTAGCTTCACTTCACGGGCGGGCACTATCCATCCGGTGTCGACGGCTCAGGTTAGCGATCAAAGTTCGTACGAAGCCTCTTGGCCAGGTATTCGAGACCGGCATTTCACACGTTGCGCCACATCGGTACGAATGCGACGTGAGTTATGCTGTGCCCATGACCTTGCGTCTGTGGCTTCGGCTCGATTCAGCCTCAAAAGCAATGAACGACAGCGGGATTTACTGACTCTAGCATCTTCACACGTGGACTTTGCAAGCTCACTCCTGCCTTGGCTGCCTGCACTTCCCAATGATCGTCCAACACATGACCGCTGTGCGCCAGCCGCTTGCTCGGAAAGGCAAAGTTGCATCGCTATCCCAACCAGCTCACGATACTCGTCTCGCTGTCCAAAACAGCTCATAACTTCACCGACTCTAAGCGTGCATGGCTCCCCTGATCCTGGCTATCTTCACTATCTCCACACGCACTGCTTCCTTCCTTCCATGCCTTCTAGCTCAGGGTCTCTCCGCAAGCCACATCGCCTCCGTAGGCAAGTCAAGCGTCCATCTAGGACCCTCCCATCCCCCCACCAGCTCCGCGGAAGTTACATATGCAGCGCAGATCACAACGGACTTGCAGATCAGCCACACCAAGTCGAACCTCGTGTTACAGATGGCCAATGGACGCGCAATTCCACTATCTTCTGCATATCACGTACCAAGAGTTAGCCGCACGCGACTGTGAAGGCGGAAGTATGTGCGGGGATGCCGGGGAGGATTCTCGGAATAGGAAGTATCCATCCTCGATGCATTAGGTCGAAGCACAGCCCGTGTGGTGAAGACGCTCGGGCAGATACTGCTGCCTCTGCAATCTAAGCCCGCAACAACAGCTGTATCGCAGACATGGATGCAGCTTGTGACCACGGAGATTTCTCATGACGTTGTCTAGCCACGTTCTTTTCTTTTCTTTTTCGGGACGGACACACGGAAGTCGGAAGATCGATCGAATCCACAATGTAGGGAACGGTACAACTTGCTTTTCCCCCAGTTCTGGGTTCACTACCTCGCCGTTCCTGGAGCTGTCGTGTGCCTAGCGGAGAGAGGGGGGTGGCGTCCTGTCGACCGAGGAGAAACATAGATACGGATAGTTGTTGCCATGTAGTAGGAGAATACCGCAAGCAAATACAAATACCCCTTCAGAACGTGTTCCAGTCTGTCTTGTACCAAGATTATAGCACACCAGCGATGGTGGAAATCTCCGCATGCGCTGTTGTCCGGACGCATAGATGTATCAGCTGCCACATATTGACTTAGCGGCAGGAACGCTTGCTACTTATCCGGTGGCTCGACCAACCTTCCATAACACAAAAGAGGGAGTCCAACACCAGCGTCTCGAAATGGAAAATACTTCCCTCACCAGACGCCGCTGATTTCAAAACCCACTGGACCGGTTCGCGAAGGCGACTACCAGATCTAACCAAGGAACGCAGGGTATCAGTGGTTGTATTTGATATAAATGAGCTCGGCGACGTGGACGTGAGCATGCAGCCATGACGAATCCTTTTAAGGTTCAGCCCCTACGAGATTACAAGACAAACTTCATAGCCACTTAGCACATCGAACTTGGTCAAGCACTGAGAGTTAATCACGAACCAATCACCTCCGTGAGCTTGGGAATTCCAACATTATGCATTACAAAACATCAAAGACGTCAAATGATACACGATACTATCTCACGGCCGAACAATGGAGATAGCAGTTGTCAATCATCGTCTCATGGCCCAAAAATAAAGATACAGGTTGTTGTTGATCGTAACAGGTTTGTTCATCGATATCAATCTAATCGTCGTTCCACGAAAGGCAAACGCTATGGTATAAGAATACAGTATAAAAAAGGGAAAAGTCGAGCAACTCCTTGACAGTGAGCATCCAGCTAAGTGTGCACTGTTCTCATATTCCGTCTCAATCAAGCATATCCCCATCTTCTTGTTTTACTTCATCTCCCACCTCAGCTCCTCTTACTCTTTACATCCTGAGTCCCCTGCGCATCTTCCTCGACTTAGCAGCACCCGCACCGGCAGCAGCAACATCCTCAGGCCCACCATCAGGGTTTGTGACTGCACCTGGGAATCCAACGAGGCTGTTGAACTGATCCGCCAAAGCCTTGTTCCTATCTCCACCCTTAACAGCGGCAGCAGCACTTTCACATGTGGCGACAGCAGCGTCGTTTGCCTCGCAGACATTGGTCAGTTGGTTGCAAAGGGCGTTGGTGATGATGTCGGGATTCAGGGCTTCTCCTTGACCGCCGCGAGCTAGGGGGTCAGCGATCTGGAAGGTGAATTCGTCAGCTGCACGACCATTCTCGCCGCCTTGGAAGGTTATGGTAGGTGTGCAGAGGCCGAAATCTTCACCTCCAGCTCCGGCTGCTCCTCCAGCTGCGTTGCCAGCATCAGCACCGGCGTTGGCATTGTTGTTACCGTTTCCTGCTGCGGCATCTTGCTGGTTGTTGTTCTGGTTGTTGGCGTTGTTACCGGCGTTGTTGTTGCCGTTTTGCTGGTTGTTGTTGTTGTTGTTGTTGTTGTTTTGGTTGTCGTTTTGGTCGTTGGTTGCGTTGTCATTGCCAGCATTGCCGTTGTTATTGGCATTGTTGTTGTTGTTGTTACCAGCGTTAGCATTGTTGTTGTTACCAGCATTGGCATTTTGGTTGTTGTTGTCGTTGTTGGCATTGTTATTACCAGCAGCGGCATCGTTACCAGCACTGTCAGTAGCGTTACCAGCGGCGGAACCTTGCTGTTGCTGGTTGTTGTTTGCGTTGCCGTTGTTAGCAGCGTTACCAGCATTGCCGTTACCAGCAGCTGCCTGGTTTCCACCTTGAGCAGCACCTCCCGTAGCAGCGCCACCGGCAGAAGCCTGGCTGACAACGAGGTCACCAAGACCAGCCTGGTCCATAAGATCAAAGACACTCAGGCCATCGGCAGCAAGAGGAGAAGCAGCACTGCTCTGGCTAAGGGCCGCAGCATCACCGTTGACATCAACATCAGGGTCGATGAGAGGGGTAATACCACGAAGCTCAGGAGTGACAGGGAGCGAGGCATCGCCACAGACGTTCTGGGCGTTACCGCCAGCGAAGGGGTTGGTGTTCTTCTCTGCGGTAACCATGCCAATAGCGGCAGTAAGGGCATCGGCACCTCCACCGAGTTCAGTGAAGATCTGGTCAGCACGGACGAGCTGTTTTACTCGTTAATCAGGAACTGGGAAAGTGGATGGTGTAGAGTGGAGAGACATACCTTGTCGCAAGAGTTTGCTCCACCAAGCAGGTCAGAGATGGCCGCACCAGCAATAGTAGAAGCAGCACCAGCGTCACCACCCTGAACACTGCTGATAGCATTGATAGGGACTTGCTCCTGACCGAAACGGGCCTCGACGTAGGCGATCATCGCCGCGATCATGAAAGTCTTGGAAACCATGTTTGCTGATGTGTGATTTAGAATCGACCGAAGAAAAAACGAGGTTGTAATGCGTTAAACGTTAATGTGGAAACGAGAGACTAGCTCTTTAGAAAAAGTGAGTAGTAATAGGGTAGATGTTAATATTGCCAACCTGGGCGAAAGAATGGAAAAAGTGCTGAAAAGCGAAAGGAAGAGTTTGCTGGATGCTACTGTTGACTTGTTGTTGTCGAAGTTGCTGGCCTTTAAAATGTGGGCGAGGTAACTCCGACTTATATATCACCCCTTCACTTGCCTCTCTCTCCAAGGAACATACCTTCAAGCGCCGTAGCTGGGGTGATGCTACCAAGGATCACTTACACGTCTCAACCATGCGCCCAAGACCTGTATCCAGCCTTCGATCCGCCGCCCAGAACACAGCGGAGTCTAGTAAACGTGATGGAAAAATGACTGAGGGGTGTTCCCGCCAAGGCGTCATGCGCTCTTGGGCATGCTGGAACGTATGATTGCCGGGCTGCGACTTCGCTACGCCTTAGTATCCGTCTCCTAAGGCTCCCGTGCGGGGCATCGACTCAAGGGACTGACATTACCGATGCCTTATGTTGGGGGTGTTGTGACGGCCTCAGTCGCGGTGGGGTTTCATGTGACTTTGCGACACGGAGCTATGCCTATAGCCGCCGTTGACGAACATCGCTTGACGGCGCCGATCATCAATGCGTTTTATCTTGAACTTCCATTCGAATTCTCAAAGACATGTTGCTATGCATGAGGAAACAGCAAGATTCGCGGGCGGAAACGCAATGCAAGGAAAATGCACGTAATGGTGGATATTGGACGGTGATATTGGGAAAGATGACGCCACCTGTCTGGCGCCAAATGCGATCAAAACAACCTGCTCAAAACACCAAGAAAATGCGCGGGAATTGAGAAATGAGTTGGGTAGATTCGTAATGCCTTCTGTCAACCGAAGATGCCATGAGGAGGCGACTGTTCGAGCCGCGCGTGTTACTCGTGGTCATGGCGACCCGTTTCGCACCTGCGCGAGGCAACACGGAAGCCCCAAGTCCAGCATTCCGTGAGTCGGTGGAATGATTCTCTTTGACCCGGCCATGCATGCTTGTAACGCCACGCTATATACTCACTAGGTCCTATCCAGCTTCCTCCGCAACAATCTTGTCCTCTTCATAAGTTTCTTGTACTTGTGCTTCTTCATCTTGAGCTTCCGTTGCCTCTTTACACTGATCATGTACATGCCATATCGTCGTCGCGCAACATGCTCGCGGAATGTGCTCGGCCGGTCTTGTTCCGAAGGTAGTGGGACTTCGGTTATGCGCTGGTTGATGCTAGCGGAGAGATCGTGGGCAGAGCGGGACTCGGACTCAGTCGCGCTATAGACTGGATCATTCAGATCAGGTGCCGGTGGTGGCTGGAAGGGAACAAGGCGGGCGGCCAAGTCCTCGATGTTCTCTTTTGTTGGCTGGAAATCGACGTGGATGATGCGCTGTTCTGATTGTATTGCGTCGGCTCGCTGCTCCTCTTGCGCATCTATCTCGGCGTGCACGCGGTCCAAGAAGCCACTCAGAACATCCTTGGTGGCTTCCATTCTTTGGACGTCGTTTGCCCGGTTGACGTCGAAGAAGGCGTCGAATTCAGCGGTCGACGTCGAACTGGGGAAGGAGCGCGAGATGGAGATGGGGCGGTGGAGGCCGAAGAAGGCAGATAGCTTCACATCTGGTCCGTGTTAGCACGTGCATGGTGGTGTATACCCTCGTAGCAGCCTACCGTCTTCCCGGAGGTGGTTTGTCGGTGGTACAAAGGGCACGTTGTTGCCTGTAGTAGCCGTTGAGGGCTCCTTCAGCTTCTTCGTCTCTTTGGACCTCTTCCCCGCACCCTGGAGCTCTGCTGTGGCATTCTGGTCCAACTCGGTGGGCTTCTTTTTGCTATTCGGGGGTGTTGACGGCTTCGAGGACGAGTAGCGCCGCTGGTGACTGGGTCGGAAGGGTTGTTGCGGCGCAGTGCTGGTGCTCAGCGCAGAGCGGGCGCAGCGGGTGAAGACAAACGAGTTGGCTGGCGCAGCAGCCAAAGTGTTTGCAGAGCGGGCGACTCTGCCAACAGCGGGCGAGAACATGGCCGGCTGGGTGGAGGGGTATTGGGGTATGACGATGGTGTCGATGAGGCTCAAGTCGGTCGGCTATCAGGACTTGCTGCAGGTCACCACGCGCCGATGTTTCCCCGATTGGCACTAGCACTGGCACATGTCACGCTCACCTGCTTATGCACCCCCTCTGCTATGTAGCATGTGCAACACGATTCACCCAACGCCTTGCTTGCGGTAGAGTCCTGTTTCTATCATCAGTCCCGTTCACACTTTCCTGTATACCTCACAGCATAATGTGACAAGTGCTTTCCAACCCTGTATCTACCATGGCCTCTATGTCTTGGTGGCCACAGTTCTCTGTTGTCAACCACAGCAAACCGAGCATGCGGCTCCGTCTTCACATCCTCAGTCAAACTTGAGTTGTACAGGCTGCAAACCGGAGATTGCGGCTCTGGATGGGCGAGAACAAGGAGAATCTTCATGATAGACAACTTGGAAACGAACACGATACCCTATAAAGGTTGTCTTCTTGTATTATCTAAGCAGACGAACATGTTAAAGTGCAAGTCCGGATCTTGTCAACGACCATCTTCATCCAATATTCGGAAAGAAAGTGGAGTGAGCAACGACAGACGACGCCGTATTAAGCTTTGGAAGCGGTTCACTCAACGATCATCAATGAAGTTGAGATCAGGATCTATTACGTATGGCTCATGTCATGCGCATCGTCACTGAACCGCGGCCCGCTACTTTGTGATAGGCTAAAGGATATAACGATGCAATGTAGTAGACACTCTACCTAGATACCATCATACGGAAAACATATCACGGAGAAACTAGCTATGTTGGTAAAAACACGCACAACTCTGAGACAACTACTTACTTCGTCTGGCCTAGTCTACTGTTGAAGCGGCTTGGATGTGATGTTGCGGATCGAGTCTACATGGATCTACAGATGCTTTTTGCGCACTTGCAGTAGGCATGCACAGATACTTTGCACTTGCAGAGAACAAATGTCCACAACAGCATGGCAAGCACACTATCTCTGTCTCGTATGTCGTCTGGTCTCTTCCTCCTTGGAGCAAGCGAGCAAGGGATTGCCCTATTCTTACTACTTCACTTCGCACACCCCTTCGACACCACCTTCAATGACACCAACCTTAGACCCACTCCTACAACACTCTACGTAAAACCTCACGACTCAACCCTAAGCATCCAATATCCACTTGTGTCCACAACACACAATACTGCATCTCTACCTAAACAACTTAGTCCCCACCCGCGTTTGCCCACCCACCCAACTTCTCCTCCCCCTCCCCCTCCCTCAACGCCACAAGTCCCAAGCCAAGCCTTCTCAGGCCTAGCCACATCTGCTCTCTTCCATGGATAGACCCTCTATTAAACACTGGAACGTTGCGAGTCAAACGCCGCTCGCTCGCGGAAAGAAAAGCGGCACGGACCGAAAAGGCGACTGGCCGACTTGGTAAGCTCTGTAGTCAACCACGCCGCAACCGCGCATGCATGGCGTTGCGTTGGGATCCTGCGGGATTTGCGGCACAACTATAATTTTCACACTAATTGACTGACTTCTTCGATCGTCTTTCGCTTAGGGGAGGGAAGTTGGGTAAATAGAAGGGTAAATGTGGTGCAAGTTGCTGCATGTCTTTCCTTGTAAACATGGTGCTAGGTAAGTAGGCTATGCAACCATACGGAGAATGGAAGGATTCGAAAATCGGACATTCGGAGTTGAGTAGATAGTTTGTGATATTAGACTGCAGTAGCAAATTGTAACTTGCTCGCATCTCCTCTGCACGTCAAATGCCGTGTAATATACTCTCGTACATGACATCATCTGACCCCAATCTGTTATCTTGCTGCTCTCAGCGAGCTACTAGGCAAGATACTCAGGTAGGTACAGAAAAGCCCCATTGGACGCTAGTTATCCAACCTCTGTATCTTCCAGCAGCCCAGGTTCAAGACATGCTCATCTCCTTAGATCTGCATACACTATCCAATCTACAAAATTGCGGATCCGCTTATTAGAAGAACCAAAGAAAAAGAAAAAGACCAAGATCAAGACTCAAAATCAAGACCCAGAGATTACGTCGTGAGATCGTCAAAGTATTGGCGAAGATGGAAGAAGTGGAGAAAGGGATATCAGGGGTATAAAATGGAATGGGCCGTGGAAATCGTCTCTCCTCGTCCACTCAAAGTCTGTTGCTACTCCGGGTCCCGCCAGGTGGACTATCCAGTTCTAGGGCAGGTGGGTCGATCGGCAGCGCGGGGTGGGTATGCGTCCCTGGCTTTCGCTTGGGCGAGCGAGCGAGCGCTCCTCCCTGCTGCGGGTGTAAGACCACGACAATGGCTCCGCGCAAGGCGTCCATCAGTGATTATTATAGTATCAGGGCGTTAAGGTTGCGCTGAACAATCATATCTTGTACGGATGCCATGGTGATCTTGAGCAGATTCGTGTCGGTCGCGTTCGTGTAGTGAACGTAGACCTCCTTCTTGGGCTGTCGCACGAGGTTGCGGAATTTGTTTGCGAAGAACTCTTTGCCTGCCTCGACATCTCTGTCGTCGCCAGTGTAGTCGGAGAATGTCCTTCTGATCGGGCTCATTCCGCCTGCAATCTTCTCGGTGAACAAATCGATCTTGTTGAGGAAGAGAATAAGCGCCGACTTTTCGAAATACTTGGAGTTGGATATGGATTCGAACAGCATCAGAGCTTCGTGCATTTGGTTCTAATCCTGTTAGTGGATGTACGGTTGTACGTTTCAGGAAGATGACTTACGCCGTTCCTGTCTTCTACCAACACGTGGTCGTATCCACTGATGGCGACAAGGAAGAGCACGACTTGCACGTTGTCAAAGACGTGAATCCACTTCTTTCGCTCTGAGCGCTGGCCACCAACGTCGACCATCTTGTATGTCAGGTTGCCCAGCTCAAAGATGGTCTCGGAGATACCGGTTGTCCGTAATCGCGTGCGCAGGATGTCTTGGTCGGTGGGGAGGAAGTCCTTTTGGAACAGGCGGTCGATGTTCTGAAAGAAGCTGAGGCTGTTAGTCGGGGTAGTCGAGTAGGCCATGCATGACGTACTAGTTCAAGTTGTCGTGCAGCGCATACTGGTTGCCCTTGAGTATGGTGAGCTGCACGCCCTTGTCGGCCCAGAGGGAATTGAAGGCTGTGTAGAACTCCTCGGGCATGGGCTCCTCGGTACCAATGTCGGGCGCAGAGTTGACCATCTCGGAGTACCGCTGCGGTTTGTTAGCATTGTTCTTGGGCAGGCGACGGATGAGCGTACAATGTTGTCGTCGTCCTCAAAGTCTATGTCATCTTCTTGCATGGCCGCGTAGATGGTCTGGAAGGCCGAGACCAAGTTGTTGAAGATGGTAGCCCGCCATGTTTTGCGCTCAAGACTCTGGAAGCCGCCAGCGTTGATGATGCGCATCTGCTTGAGGACGGTTGATTTGCCGCTCTCACCGGCACCTGCACTCTTGTCTCAGTCACGCTGCATCACCGGATTCCTAATTGACATGCATACCGAGTAGCAACAGCTTCACCTCGCGCTCAGCCCGCTTCCGGTCGCCTCGGAGATTCTTCTCGATCTCGGCATTCTTCCTGGACTCCGGGTCGGTGGCAGATGGTTTTCGTCCGAAGCACATTATTGCCGGTGCCATGTAATGGCAGAGAGTGACGTGGTAGAGAAAGCTGGGGGTAGCTGCGATGGAGAGGAGGAAGTCGCGACACGCTAGAGATGGGCTGCGAGCATACACGGAGTCCTGTAGCCAAGTTGCAGTCGAGGCCTACTTCTGGTGTCAGCTATGGTCTTAGTCTGCGTGACTCGCGTATGATAATTGGAACGAAGGAGGGTGACGCTACCGGATGTCGGGAGGGGGTGCAATCAACTGGTGTTGTGGAGGGTGCTAGTGAGAGCAACTAGGCAATGGGGTGCGCGACAGAACGAGGGACGAAGAAGCAAAAAGTCTATTTCAGTGAACAGGCACAGCAAACGACACTATGCACGACTAAGAAGCTAAGAAGACGACAGAAACAGCCGGGACGGTATGGGACTGGTCTAAGAAATAACGTGCCCAGGTGCTTTGCCGAACAATCCCTGATCTGCACCGTTCGCGGACCCAGCTGGGCGGGCAGGGTGATATTAAATGTCTTTCCCGCGACGCGGCAGCCAAGGGCAGGTCGAGCGTGCGCAGGCCCGACGCATTCGGATGTCCATCCTGCTTTGGGCTGCGATCTGCGGCAGCAACGTGCTGGTCGACGTGAAAGCCACGAGACGGCAAGTTGGCGTGACGATCGATTCCCGCTGCATCCAAGTCTATTACACGACTACTCCGGCTAGGAAGCCTGCTGCCGTCGCATTGAAACATGACTAGAATTTCACTCCCCAACCTGATGCTTCGGACCTCTACCGGTGCCTCAACGTTTCACTGGTCCGCGGTAGGGGGGCATGCCGATATTGTACGCTGCTAGCAGGGCACCAGGCGAGTACAACATGGCTAGCCGTTTCTACCGGCTCGTGCTCTGCAACGCCAGCTTTTGCCTGCCTTCTCTTCAGAATCCTTCATGCTTCCATGTCGACTTGGACGCAGATGCTGCAGGGCAGGCGAGTAGATGCCTAGGTACAGCTTAAGCTGTGTTTCAGGCACTGAATGGCGGCTCTTTCCGCAACCATACCTCCGAGAGTGGACCCACCCCAACCCTCCAATGCTTGTCCAAGACGCCACGATTCGGCCGTTCTCCCCAGCTGCGTGTGATCGTGCCTCTGCACTGAGTCTGCTGTACGGCCCTATTCACCTCAACTTTACCAGTCTCGCCTCAAGGTAACATTCTCCAAACTCCCCACTCGCATGGTTCAGCCGGCCGTTCCCCATGCGCAGGTGGATAAATAGCCAGGAGCCCCCTAATCGACCCACTGCAACACATTCCACGAGCCTCACCAAAACCACAGTGAACTAGCTCCGTTCCAACACTCCTCAAAGGGGTGGACCGTGTCTTGCGCGGGTATCCGGGAGCCTGAGTGTCTGGAACTTGCATGTCCCACCTTGAATCGACTCGATGAAGACCAAAAATATGCCTTCTGCACGCCTGCCACGACAAACTGCAATCGACCCTGACCCATCTCGAACCGAGGTGACCGTCGCACAGTAAACGTCGAATGGGAACCTGACCCGTCTTCCTGGTTTGACAGGCGAGCTTCATGACGCGCCTTTTTGCTTTTTGTGCTCAGCCCAGTAACCGAGGCTTAAGCCGTGTCTTGCCACCAGCTCTGTCAGCACTTTTTGTTTCTTTGAGGGGAAGTTGATCGTATTTCGAGTTAGCCATGGTGCTATTCCATGTTGGGTTCCACATGCAGCTTGGCGGGTTGTGGAGACGACAAGGTAAAGTCCTGGAGGGGACTGCACATCTTGCTCTCTTCACAGGTCAAACCTCCCCAGTCGGCGTTTTGTGATTTGCAATCTGGTCATACCTGCTTGATAACATGCGATAACTACATCCAAAGGATTGCCACCACCAATGGATACCTGAAGCTGAGCGCATCTGGTGGCGCCATCAGTTGGCTGCTTCATGAACGAGGAGTGTCGTTGTTTACATCTCTTATTTCCGGAGGTCAATTTTCACATCTTCATCAGCATTCATGTCTCGCTCTCTCTTGATTCCTGTTAACTCCTGTTGTTCTAAATTCTCCACTTTCTGGCCTGGCTGGTAGTCAAGCATACCATCAGCATCATAAATTTCCGAGACAATATGCTCTCATTAATGTCTGTTATTGCCAACTTCGTGGCCTCATTATGGACAGGTCTTTTGAACCGCTATGAGGGTGAAAGAAGGTAACGGCAGTCTCAGCTGTTACATGCTCTCCTAGCACATGGCAAGTTATGAGATAGTAGTTGATACATGTATTCCTTTGATCGTCACTTCACCGTGAGGAAACATGTTTTTGATTAGGCCATGTCTGTCGGCGTCTCTCTCACCAACTCGCTTAAGTGGTGAGAGCACCTACCTGGGTTGCTGCCGTGATGCAAAGCGCGACTGCCCTCCATTTTCGATCAACAAAACCTTCGCCAGCTTCACCCCAGCAACAACAAGACCGCATCCCGAAGTTGCAAACTGAGCCGTATCAAACTCTTGCGATTCTCTATTGTCCATCGTAAGTCATAAATCAGCTATCCAGGCATGTCGTCCGTGGGGTGCAGCACGGTAGGCTCTGGCTGACCGTTGCGTGTAGCAATACGTTCAATAATGGCGTCTGCACAGTCCTACAGCGGCCCGATTTCTCTCGGACACTCCAAGTATGCTGATCCCTTGCGGAGGAAAGCAGCATTGGCCGCATCCGCATCCGTCGCTGCCGTTCCCACTGCCGATACCGCCATGGCCACCAAAGAGCAGATCGCCGCGTTAAAGACCGGCCATGTCGCTCTCGACGTAGCTCATCACAACGCCGATGCGCAACTCGCCATTTCTCAGGGTAACGTTTTGAAGGAGGAAGTTGCCAAACACGTCAAAAAATTCTCTAGAACTGTCTCATCCACTGTCACCAACACGCGCCGACTGCTAGAGCTGATCCGTGAGGCGTTGCCAGATGCGAACACTTCGACTCTCAACGGCCTCTGGGATGAGTTGGAACAGCTTTTTGCTGCGGCAAATGAGGCCAAGGAAGCGTTGCCCGTGTTCCTCGAGAAACAGCGCGACAACATGAGCTTGTACCACAGCTCAATGGTGAACGAGGCCATCAAAGATACACAAGATGAACTGAATATTCAGCATAAGAAGGTTAGCGATACTCAGAAGACTCTTTGTATCTGTGAGATATCGACTAACGTCGTACACAACATAGGTCAATATCCAGCACAATCTCATTCTTGAGCACCAAGAGGCTTTCCTTGCGCACAAGGAGCAGACCTCCAACAAGCTGAAGGAGCTCGAAGACCTACAGGAGCGCGTTTCACGTCTCACACTCGAGAAGGGCAACTTCCGTACGGAGGTCGACAAATACATGCAGCTGCTGGAGGAGGAGCGCTCAACGAAGGCTGAAGATCTCCGCAAAGTTACCAGTATAGAGAAGGAGCTTGAGACTCTTGTAGACTCCAAGAAGCAGCTTCTCGCTGAGAGCGACACCCTGCGCAAAGCTCTCCAAGACGTTCAAGCTAAGATGAAGTCTTCCGAGCAGGAGATTACTGATCGATTCACTACCCAGCTAAAATCGACTGCTGACCTATTGGCAAAGGAAACTCAAAAGACAACCGCTTTGAACACCATGATCAACGAGCTAAAGGGAGGCGAAAGCACTGCCAGGCTCGATGCTGACAAGTCCAAGAAGGAGAACAAGGTGTTGAATGAGAAGTACGCCAACCAGGCGGCTGAGCATGCACAGGCCTTTATGGTAAGTAAGCTTGCTAGAGCAAGTCTAATCAACTATACTAACGTATTCGTAGAAACTCAACGAGCAAATCAAGCAAATTGAAGGCCTGAAGATTGATCTTGAACGTCACCAGAAGGAGAATGCCGAGCTGCAGCAGCGCCTCATCAAACTTGCCAACCTCGAGGAACAGATTAATGGGCTTAGCCAAGAGAAATCAACCTTGTCCGAACAAGTAAGCAGCCTCAGTGCTGAATTGGACGCTAGCAAGAACGAGGAGAACAAGGCCAACACCAAGGTAGGGGGTCTTCTGAAGAAAGTTGAAGGTCTAGACCAGGAAGTTGAGCAGTTGGAATCGGCTCACAACAAACTTCTCAATAAGATGAAAGAGAACAGGATGGCTGTCCAGACATCGGAGCTTCTCAAGAATGAGAACACCAAACTCAAGGCAATGATCGACGAGCTCAAAGCTTCCAAGAGCACTTCATCTGCCGTAGGCGGCTCTTCGTCTCCAAACGATGAGGAGACAATTCGTGGTCAAGAGAAGAAGATTGAGGATCTCGAAATCGCTCTACAGGAGTGGACTGATCTGGCCAAGGTAAGTAGCCGGTCAGTAAGCGATTATCAACCTGTACTGACTTGCTATATAGCGCTCCTATAAGGAGTACAAAGAGATGCTTCCTACCTACAAGAAGGCTGATCAGTTGCGCCGAGACGTCGTTGAGAGGGACGCGACTATCAACAAGCTGGAACTGGAGCTTGCTGAAGCCAAAGTCTCCAAGACCAACGGCGTAGGAGCTGGTGTTAGTGGTGGTAACGATGTCCGTTACTGGAAGCAGAAGTACGAGGCACTTCTGCTTACCGTTGATAACTAGATGTGAGGGCGTTCCGGACTCTGAGAACATGGGTGATGAGTTTGCTACGGTAAAGTGGGCGGTAAGACGTGATTGATGAAGGCTGTTCCTGAACTAATATCATCGAACATAGCCGCTACATGAAGGATATATTAGCACACCAGAATTCGAATGTGTCTGCTACGAGCATGTTCTGGTGTGTTGATTGTGCCTCCTGTCAAGATTCTCACAAAGCAAACAGATTTGGTCTGTCGACCTTTTGCTTCTAAGAATTTCCTGTACTCTCTGCTAGCTAGATAGCTGCTAGAAACCAATGCATGCCTTCCAGCCTTTCTATTCTCCATTTCAAGCTACCCTTGTCTATACCGCGCTGGTCTGTGCGTACCTTGGTGCAATAGAGTTGTCCGAAGGACGTAGGATCGCTAACATAGTCGAGCTTACGTGAGTCTCAATTGAGGCGGGGTATTGAGTAGCGAGTAGGGATACGAAAGTCTTTCTGAATGCGCAGGGACAGGTTTGGTTCCGCAGTAGGGCTCAAGTCTCCAGTTCGATTACGTCACACCCCCGAGAAGCCTTCCGTGAATTCATCTGCAGCGGATGCGGCAATGTTAGAAGCCACGTTAGCGTGAATGTGGGACATTCTGGACGATTCTTCAGCTCAGTCGCCCACGTCGTCTTGTACAACACATATCAAATCTATCCACGAAAAGCCCAGACCCAGTCGGGGAGTTACAATAGTCGTTATCCAAAAGGTTTTAGGGATGTTTTCCAATATATGGACTCCAAGTGCTGCTTGCGGGTATGTGTTCGAGTCACACAAAAATTTGCAATGTTCAGATTTCTCCAGCAGTGCGATAGCATAGGGTACGGCATATCCAGCAATGGAAGTCTCCAGGTTTCACAGAGACAAATATGTTTAGAATTTCTCGCGTCTATGAGTCGTTTGTGTGACTTGAGTCGAGAAGAGGTGCGGGTCTGGCACAAGGGTGATTATTTTGGTAGTCGTGCAACCAGCTCCTCAATCGAAGAAAGCACATATCAGAATCTGATTCTCGTACAATGTGCGGTCTTCAGCCAACCCATAAAACTGAGTTAGAACGAATGTGAGTCTTAGCGCCAAGCGACCCTCGGGTAGAACTGAGAGAAGAGGACGCTCTCTGTATGTTAAATTGCCTCCGTTCTGTCGTTGTCAACTTATAGACTGTCATATTGCGAAGATATCGTACGTTGAGTAAAACAATACATCTCGTCATTAGTGTTTCTACCACTGATGTGGACAACAGGGTTTCCATGAGTTGATACACTAACCCGCATGCCACCAAGAAACTTGCTTTGAGGGGTTCTTTCACCTTCAACCATCTGAGACCACGATATAGAAACTTACAGAAGACGCAGCCAGCTTTTAAACATCGAGATACAGTGTTTATGGCAACATAGCGCTTGACGTTAATGTCGGTGGACGTTTTGAAGTTGAGCCCACTGTTTTAACGCACATCATAGCTAGTTCCATATTCCTCACCATCGTCTTCGATTAGGTCAAAACTCCAGCGTCCATCAATCTGAAGCAGATCGTAATTCAGCTCATCCTCCTCAGGCAACGCATCGTGACTGAACACATTTTTTCGTCGCACATAGACCTTGGGTCCTGGTTTAATCCAGATTACATTCGTTCGGTATGAATACATCTCGAATGGACGTTATGCTAACCGTGGCTATCATTACCAATCTCGGTAACGAGTCGGAGGTATTGACAATCGCGTCGTGCCGATGGCGTGAACATAAATATTTTGAGTCGGCGGGACGTGAGTTGACGGGGAAGCTGTGAAGCCGAAGGATTGAGCTTAAGAGTGCAAATGACAAGCGACCTTGGGAGTCCAGGGGCCATGCGGGGGTCTGACACCAGGTGATTAGCGCACTTATTCGCGTTGACAAATATAGCTATCTGAACCATCCACCTACCTCTTCCGATCCTGTCTCAATAGATGACAATTCCATACTTAGCTTTCAAGGTCGACGGGAGTTGTAAAGTATGAGGTGCATTTAAAGTCAAGGACAACCCAAGATGCAGGTGCTTTCCATCGCACTTTCACAAGCCAATATATCCAAAGGCCGATTCCCCATTCGGATAGATTCTGCGAAACTCCTGCAGTCAGCTTACACACTGAACACTACTCCTTTCCAAAGATTGATAAGAAGACCTAGGTAAGTATATAACAATATGATTGCCGGTATCTGTCTAGGTCACGGATTCGTCAAACTCGTGCCGTTGGGAATAGTCTACCACTGTCGACTCGATTTTAAGCTTCGCATAAATCCACATCAGCTCTCAGAATGAGCAACCGAGCTGCGTTTTTGGAAACTGCGAAGGGTGAGTTTCGCGTCTGCGATGCTGATCTAGCAGAGCCTGGAGAGGGCGAGATACTTGTCAAGGTTCACGCCTGCGCCATACAACCAGCAGATGCAAAATGTGCGAAGTTCTCAATGATCCCTGTAGAATATCCTGCAGTCCTCGGTAGTCCTGTTGCAGGTGTTGTGGAGGGTATCGGACCCGGCGTGAGCAATGTCACCATTGGCGATCGGATAGTGTGCGGCACAAAGATCTTCTCGCACAAGAAGGCTAAGTACGGTGGCCTGCAGCGCTTCACCATCGTTGATGAGTCTGAAGTCGTTGAAGTAAGTAGACTGAGCCTGATCAGACCGTTTCTTTGCTAAGCATCATGCCAGATTGGCGACACTGAGTTCACCCAAGCTGTAACTCTGGCTTCGTACACGCCTCCAGGAGCCTTGTTCGCCACATCAACACTGAACATGCATCGCCCCACTATACCAGCCTCTTCGCTACCGGAAGGCGAACAGGAAAAGAAGATTCTGATCTGGGGAGGATCTTCCGCTACGGGATCTCTATCCATCTCCTACGCGAAAGCAGCCGGATACACCGTCATCAGTACAAGTTCACCACACAATTTTGATCTTCTCCACGAGTGTGGTGCAGACTATGTCTTCGACCACAGCGACCCAGCAACCGTTGGTGCAATCCGCGATCTCTTTCCTATTCATTACTGGTTTGACACCATTGCACTCAAGCCCTCACTATCCACTCTTGTCAAGATACTCGCACCAGTAGATGAGCCAGTTACGAAGGCAAACATCCTTACCTTACTGCCGCTGGTCATGACGGGTATGAAGGCCGAAGACTTCCCCGAAGGGATTACGACGCAATTTCATCGTTTCTCTACGCATGCACCGGAGAACGTAGAGTGGCATGAGTACTTCCTCGCGCGTGGCGGGTTTCTGGAAAAAGCTATCAAGAATGGAGTGCTAAAGGGTGTTCCAGCGGAAGTCATCGGCGGCTTGGACAACGTCGCCGAGGGTATCGAGAAATTGCACAGCGGAGTCAGTGGCAAGAAGATTGTTGTCCAACCATGGGTGTGATAAACGGATTATGCCCTTCGCTGCATTGACTATCGCATGTCCTGAAAGCATGCTACATGCCTAGAAAAAATGACAAATTGCAAAAACTGGAAGACGGAAAGAACATCTCAAGAAGCTGACAGAAAACCAGGATGAAAGAAAGGGACAGGATGGGACTGGATGCGGAACAATAACTTCCATTATACACACTGTAGTCTTCCCTTCAAGCCTCGAGTGTGGAGGAATCTTGCATACCTAGGTACTTCCGATTGTGATTTCCCTGCCATTGGAATCAGTATTAGGCACACTTTTGAGCTTGCTGTAGTGTTCTGATCCGACCTCCGCTAATCGCGTGTCTACATCCGATGTAGATTTGAAAGCATGCCTTGAAATTAGGGCGCTGAACTGAGTAAGGAGAAGGGAGGTGTTCGTGGCGCGCCCGACACAATGACGTCCATGTTCATGCCTTCGGATATGCCTTACCCGTTTGGAAATAGTGCATCGGTTGTTGAACTTGGCATCTGTCAACTTGAAACAGGCCTCTCTCCCCCTTACTCGCGACCCCTCCCTCGCGTTCTACCGAATTCGCGTTCAGCACTGCCAAAATATCCCAACAGCAAAGTCTGCGCGCTGGGGATGCTAGTCATTACTGGACGGCATAACTGCGGTATTCCTGGGGGCTTCCCATCCCTTACCATCCGCTCGGCGCAGCTGGCATCGTGATGCAATGCGTCGATTTAATTTCGAGCCGCTCCAGGGATCACTTGGGATTGCGAATTCTCCGCCAGTACACAGTTGCAGTGGCGCATCCGGCACTTGGCCAGTTCGCAGCAACGCCCGCACGCCTTTGCAATGTATACACGGCATTCTCCATGTTTCGCATATCTGTGAAACCTTGTCATACCGCGTGGCAGTAGCTATGGCCAACGCTGATCCATATGTCAAAACATCGCTTAAAGACCTTACGAACAGTTTCTGTTTCTTCTTCCAACGGGTCTAAACAACGGGGAGCTTCCGCGTCAGCCCACGCCATGTGCGCCTCATCAGCTAGTTTCTATTTCAGTTAGTAAATACGGCCTTCCCCAGGATCCATCGGATTTCACAGCTGTTATCGTGTGACGGCGCCCGAGGCTTGACTACTACCGGGATAGTGGTTCCACCAATCGTCCTTCTGGATGGGACTCATTTCAAAACCTCCGAGTCTGGAATCTCAAGCAGATTGATGTTGGCTGGGCTGTGATCAGTACTAACAACAGGAAATCCGTTTAATCCTTGCACGGGGATGTGCAAAGGTTGATCTAGCTGTGCCGCTTCGCACTTTACGGCGCTTCTTGTCTGTCGTTCCTTCTCTTCACCACCCCGGTCATCCAGTGCAGAGTGCCGGAGCATTCGTTCGTTCGTTCCTTAAACTTTGTAGGTCTGCGACTACATCACGCTCTTTTTGGTTCTTCTTCATTTCGCTTCTATGCCGTATCCCGTTCCGACCGCTGGGTAAAAGATGATCTCCCGTCGAAAGCACGATGATTCTGGTCACCATTACGTGGATCCTTCACTTCAGCTGAACATTGGACTATGGACACTTTTTGCTGGCGCATCAATCTTCCTCGCGCTTCGGATATGGATCAAGATCACTCGTCGCCATGGTCTCTGGTGGGATGATCATATTCTCCTTGTCTCATGGGTAAGCATATGTACTGTCTATAGATGACGGTAGCTGACGGTATTATAGGTCATACTAGCTGTCAACAACGCCATAATAACCACCGAGTTCGCCACGGGCTATGTGGCAGACAAATGGGACGATCGCATGCACATACTCATCAACATTACTTCCTGTGGAACCCTGATCAACCAATCCCTCACGAAATCGGCCTTCGCTGTCACTCTGCTGAAGCTGACAAAGAACTGGGGTCAATGGATACTATGGTTCATCATCGGCAGTATGAATGCTTACATGGTGGCCAAGGTCGTTCTACAATGGGCGAAGATTTGCGAGAAGCCATCCTACGACGTCTGGTACCGCCTCGACTTTTGCCTCAACGGGAAATTCAGAGACGATTTCAAGGAAGGTGGCAATGTTTACAACATCATCATGGACTTTATACTCGCTGTCTTCCCCTGGGTCATCACATGGAACCTCGATATGCGCAGAGTGGAAAAGGTTGGGCTTTGCGTTGCTATGAGTCTGGTACGTCGTTAGTTCAGTCTCAAAACACAATCACTAATTCTCGGATAGGGAATGTTGGTCGCAGTCGTTTCTGCTGTACGTACAGGTTGGAAAGACGAAGGCAACGAAAAGGACGAGTGGTACTTTTGGCGCAACGCGCACTCCAACATCTGGTATTCCTCTGAGATCGTCGGCACCATCATTGTTCAGTGTATACCTGTCTTGAGACCTCTTTTGCGGGACATCAAGACTTCTCTTACTTCGAAGAAGCTGGCGTCCACTGCAGAAGGGACCCAACGACGCAGCCGGTACGTCTTTACTTGCTGCTTTCATCATCGCGGAATCACTAATATCACATAGAGTCCCATCTCTCTTCGGTTTCGGCTTCGGCCCTGGCCCGACCATTGGCACTAAATCTACACACAAAGCGCACATCTACTCCAATGGACGAACTACTGTTGACACGAAAAGCGAGGCCTATCCCGACTCGTGGGACACTCAGGGTATCTACCAGAAGAGGGAGTTTGAGCTAACTACTATGGAGGTCAAAGCGCAGAAGAACCAAGAAATGGTGTAGCTAGTAACAGACATTTCCGTTGTAAACGGCCCTTTAGTACTGGCTGAGATAGAGAATGGAGACGCTTCGCTGCGATCGATATACGAGCGCCACGTGCACTGAAGTGATCTTGGCCATATAGGTGCTACGACTCATTTAGAGATTGGGCGGCGATGCCCATTGATTCAGTACGGACTTCGTGCTATCTCGCATAGACTAGTATAGTATGATCAGAGGACGATCACAATCTTTGTGATACTAAAACGGTGACGTCAAGCTATAATGGGAACAGGAGCAACACGCTGGATGTAGCGATTGACTCTCGCGATCGGATTATTCCATGCTCTGTCATTCGTTACATATTTGCAGCCGAACGTCTCGCCCCCCATTTCATAAGGAAGAGGTTTTTTGTGGGGCATATATTCAAAGAAGAGATGGTATTTCAGTGGCATTAGCGAGCTACAACGTCGTTGAACCTCGCAAGACACGAGCTAGCTATTATATCGCATCCTGGCTTATCAACTTGCTCCCCTTGCACCTGCTTGGGATAGCATCTAACTTTCTCATGTGGTAGGCTTCTAGTTCGAAGAAACTCAGAGCTTTATAGCGCCATACCTAGAGAACAGACATTGATGCATACGGATATCATCCCAGTCCTTGTGGCACATCCTCACGAACACCCATATTCCCCGTCATCTAATACTCCTGACCAGCTCCCTCAGGTCTCCACCTTCTACCCACTTCTCCTCGCCACCACCGCCAACACCCAATCCACCACCGCCTCCTCCGCTAACACCCCAGCCCTCCCCTACATCACCTATTACCCTCGCCGGCTGGCCCCCAACCACAGATCCCGACGCGATCACCATATTCGGTGGCACGACAGTATGCGGCAATATCTTGACGTTCTCCTTAATAATGGCAAAAGCACCAATACTACAGTGCTGGCCAATATGCACATGTGAGGAAATGGAGATAGCTTGTATAGTTGAGTTTGGTCCTGCGCAACTTGTTCAGCTCAGCCGTTCGCAAAACTTACCCCATCTTAGACGAGACGCAGCAAGGAAAAATTAGAAAACCGATGCCAACATACCAACGAAAACATTGTCCCCAATCTTCATAGGGTAGTAATGCACCTGGCCTCTGCTAATCCGACTTGGTGGCTTAATCACGCTTCCCTGGCTAATCACCGTACACCGCCCGATACTGATGCTAGTCGGTGTTACATCTTTCCCCGAAGAAGAGGGTGCAGAGCGCGTAGGGTGAAGGTCGCCACGCAGTTGAACGTCTGCCATAATGACGGTGCGGCCTCCTAGTGTGATATTGGCTGTTCCGGTGATGGCGCTTCGCCTCGAAACTTTGTTGCCAGAGTCCTGTGGAGAGGAGTTAGTATAAGACAATTTATACGCTATACGATCATCGGAAATCGACGCAGTGGAGGTGGTGGTGACGACGAAGAGCAAAGTGTACGTGGGATAGTTGTTGATGTCAAATGTTTATGAGGAGGTAGACATACGGTCTCAATGTATTCCCCCTTAGGTGCAGCTTTCCGCGCTGCTGGCCGTGACATCTTCACAATGGACACCGTGAACTTGTTTGCTGCCCTGGTGTCTAATCAAAGTTGATGACAAGTGAGCTGTTTAGATAGTACTGCGATTGTGGTTGTCGTGAAGGATGAGTGAGATCGGAAGGTTTACGCGACCCAAGCTCCAAGATTAGCCAATCAACGCGTCGCGCGCCTTTGAGCACACCTCACGGCAAGTAGTCGCGAACGATGTTTCTTACACCTCATCCTTCGCTGAGACAAAACTTGCGATGGAGAGGGTGTTACTATTATGGAGTCGAGAACTGGGTTCTGACCTCCAGTTATCGCGGTTAGTCAGCGCGCAGTCCGCCAAGCCAACCGCATGCCGAAGAACTACCCAAATCTCGCGCACAAAACACCTACACTGCGTATGTACGTAAAGCAACGAACATCTGCCTTCCAAGCATCCACAAATTTCCCTACTTCATGCCTCCATTATCCAAATCAATCTAATCCTGCGCTACCCATCAATACCCACTCCGCTTCTGCACCCTATTGCCACGCAACCCATCGGCCCTACCCACACCCACGATGGAACATCAAGAGACGTACCAAGCCGGCCTCTCAATCCAGGAACAGCGCGCTCCTCCATTTCTTCCCCAAACCCTGACCCTGTTCCCTACCATCCCAAAAGCTATTCCAGTCCCATGATCGGCCATTCTAATCCGGAGAAGACTCCGATGTACATGCGGCGGCGGCGTCTCTCAGATCGACCATCCGAGCGCATCCGCGGGCGTCCGTAAAAGGCGCTGAATGTCAAGCCTTGCGAATGTAACTGTCTCGGACACGCGTTGCCGATTGAGACCAGGTGATTAGTTGGGTTAGCGATCTACATACGAGCGGTTTTTTCTTCTCTCAATGTTAGTTTGGTTGTCATCATTTGGGTTAAGTGAGTGAGGCTGTGAGACTTAGGCTGGAATGGTGATGGTAACGGAGTGGTTGGCCGATCTAGAGAACTAATTGTAATCTGTACACGTGCAGTGGGAGAGTTTAGGTTTGTGGTTCATTGCTTTGAGTTGGAAAAATCGAGGGTGGAAGAAGCAATTTGATTTAATGGGTATCCGATCTGGCTGTACCACGTAAATGGGCTCCGGATCTGATTTCTGCTCAGGTGGCTTTGAACTATGTTTAGGTTCAAACGGCGTCGCCGCGCTGCAGTAAAAAGATCTGGTTCGAGAACGACGCCAGACGCTATGGTCGCCAGCCACCCGCTAGCGGGACGGTGTAAAACGTCTGGGGGGCGTGCACGTGGTATTGAGCGTATGGCGGAGAAGCGTTGTCTGAAGCACCAGTGACACGTCACGGAGAGACTAAGCGTGGAGGAGGCATGCAAGGAGTGATATGTGTTTTCTCATTAGTCTGTAGCGACTTTCTCCTGGCTGCGTGATCAAAATTGACTTTTTGACCCATTGTCCCTGATGCGCCACCCATACCCTATAACCGAATCCCAAGTTCTCGTAAGGATTGTTCGTAGCATCGTTTCTTAGTGCAGTACAACCCTCACCGCTTGCGTCGCTATTGCTCGCCAGCTATGCGACTCCATAGATAGCACCATTTATACAAAAAACTTCTCCATAGTGACCCAGAAGATCCAAAATAAAGTGAAGCGCCGCGCATCCTGTGCAAAACGCCCAAAAGTAAGGAAAAGAAATAGCAGCGTTGGTAACGATACGGTCAAAACAGAGTAGACACTGTCGTATCTGCACGCATCCAAGAGATTATTCACATTGGAATAATGTTCCGAGAGACATGCAGCTGCGAGTATCGCTGAGCCACAAAGGCAATGCAGCCAATCCAGAGTGAGGAAGTAAGCTATACAAGAAGTCCGGCAAAGAATTGAGGCTGTGGTCGTCGGTAGAAACCCCATTACGAAAACCGACAGCTGAAGGAAGCGTGGTACTGTACAGGTCCAGAACGATTGGATATTTACTGTATGTGAAGCGAGTTTTCTGCGCGCTGGCTGATATGATGGGCGTGCGATTCGAGTGCGCGGGCTTGAACATGCGTGACTAAGATATTATTAGCAGGTATATAAGCCTTTCGAGATGATAGACTTACCAGGCCAAACAGCCGCCTTTGACAGCATGTAAGCCGTCACCATCAGCAACTTCGTACCATAACCGCAATGCCCGAGGTTGGAAAGACCACCAAGCATCGGTAGGTTGTTGGAAGAGATGTCATAAGCCAGCTTCATGTCTGCGTGATGAAGGATGTCGGAAATCTTCTGTAGCAACTTGATGTCTTCCTCTTCAAGCAACACAACCGCTGGCACACTGGAGAAATCAATCTCGTCTCTGCCAAGCACACCCATGTGACGACCAACACGATCTTGAACAGTTGCAACCCACTCAGCAAGGACCTGGGCGCAGTCGAAGGTACACAATGCGGATGAGTTGGGTAATTCCCGAGCTGTGAAGTCGGCATAAGAAGCGCCTAATTTGTCGGCCATGGAAAGGGAGTCAGCAGCGTAGAAAGCTGCCTTTCGGAGATGTCTCTCTCGTTTTGAAGACTGTGAGTTGGAGAGACCATTTGCATGCCCGGGGCTAATGTGATCCTGCGAACCCATCTGGCCGGGAGAACCTCCATTGATATCCATAGATGCAAACCTCTCCGGCGTCCCGTCAGCTTGACCAACAATGTCGATACCCCTAGCAAGTTCATTCGCCATTCCATCGAAATCACGTTGCCACAAAAGCTCCTTAGCACGGCCAAGGTTCACAAAAAGTCTGACATAGGCCAAGTCTAGTAGTGGTATGCAGTCAGCGGAAAGAGGACCGAACGGGCTGGGACGCTCGATACTGTGGTTGGGGTTTGCCCTCCAAGCAACTTGCCAGGCCTTGAGAGCAGGCTCTACTTGGGCATGCATGGCCTCGGTCTCCTGCGCTTTCCATAGACGTCCATTGTGCCTATTTCTAGTTTCCCAAATGTAGACGTGCATGGCGTTAATCAGCACGTAACAACCGAAAGTGCTGGGCCGGATATCACTCTCAGAAGGTCCGCTCATTGGTTGACCGCCTGCGAAAGCTTGGGGGTAAGAATTCCGCATCCGGGAGGTGGTGTTTCGTGAACTAGCTTCGAGAAGGTATGTCATGGCCGAAATGAAAGACAAACCCCGAGTCTGTGCAATCATTGGCCCTCCCATAGCCACCCACGTTTGGGGGTTGTCGACAGACCATAGATCCTCTTCACATGGAAGATCTAGATGTATCTCTGAGTTCAAGATACGTGGTGAATGCGCGTAGGCGGAGACAAGCAAGCTCGACATGGAGAAGATGGCAAAGTAAGTTCTCTTACGCTCTTCGATCTTCTTCCACTGGATCCATTGAGCATGCTCATCCACGCTATCTGCATTTTGGTCGTACTGCGAAGGCGAGCCTTCTGGCATTTCCAAATTGTCGCCGTTTGCGTGGTTGGGAGGACTAGAAGACGTTTGCTCCGGAGCTGTTGGTTTGTCCAACCCAGCAGCTTTTGCGAGGCTGACGAGCGCCGCGCAATGAGTGCTCGCAACTTCGGCGGCCTGCCGGTCACCACAGTTGTGGCCGAAGATCAGATTGAGCAGCATGGCTTGCACCAACCAAAGTGGTGGTTTGTTAATGTGGTCGTTTGCGGCATTGGACCCATTGACGGCAGAAAGGCCAGCTTTGCGGCGCTCATCAAGGTAGAACAGGATCAGCTTCTTAGCAGCCTCAAAAAGCTCTTTTGCGACATTTTGCTCAAATTCATACAACGCGCCAATCGCAGCCATGGCAAGGATAAGGCAACCACCGCCACCAACCATGGTGTCTTGGTTGTAGTTTCCGGCGGAGCGAAGCTGATATGTGTATGCTGGGGTATCGAAGGAAAGTGTAGGGATGTGCAAGAAGGGCAAGTGGGGGTGGAAATAATGAATGTACGCATTGACATAGCGCTGAATGTCGACAGTACTTGGGAGTATACCGGCCTGTGTTGAAGGCTTTGTAGTACTGTTCGACAGGGGCGAGCTGATGGCGGGTTGGGAGAATCTCCGTTGAGCTCCGTGACCGTACCCCATAGCTTGAGTCAAGTTGAACATCATAGCTTGCCTCGTAGAGTCTGTGATGGTTTCAGTAGAAAATGATGATACAGAGCTGTGTCTTGCGCTCCCGTTGAAGGAGGAAGATGATATGCTGCGGGCATCAGAAGCGAATGTCATGGGCGTCTGAAAGTACTGATTCGGCATACCGGGTATACCAGCTGAAGGGCTCATGGCCGCTAAAGGAGGTGGTGTAGAAGAGTAGAAATCATTTTGAACGCCATGGCTTCCGAGCTCTTGAGAAGTATTATTGTCCATCATGAGCTCGGGAAAGACAGGAGCCATGGCATCGAGTGTGAAAGCGGTTGGGTTGATGCTAGTATGAGTGACTAGAGGGTTGTGCCACATGGCTGCTGAGTTTGGTTGACTTGAGCCGTCTAGCATCATGTCGTTGAAACCACTCTGGCTCGCGGTACTGATGGCTGATGGCGATGAGCCATCGAGAGCCGACTCATTGGCGCCAGAAAAGACCATGGAGCTATCAATACCCATACCCCAGCCAAAATCGTCTTCCTCGATAGGGTTGTTCCCAGCGAAGGGGTTGGCGAATTGCTTAAAGGGCGATTGCGGAAGTGCAATGCCTCCGTTGAAGTGATGCAGCTGGTTCGGGTTGATGGTGGAAGCTGCTGATGATCCGAAGAACTTCTCAAGCTCATGGTCGTCAGGCCCAGCCATTCCTGGAATGGGAGCTGTGCGAAGACCGCCACCCATACCAAATCCTAGATGAGTGTCCAGTCTTGGTAGACCCGAATGCTGGCCGTGGTTGCCGACAGCTGTCGACATGCCTCTGTAGTCGAATTGACTTATGCCCGACAGACTTGAGTGTTGTGAATGGCCTGGATGGTTGTCCCTGCCGCCAGCTATCGAAGTTCCATGTGTGGCTAGGAAACTATTGAGGGCGCTCGGGTCGATGTGGCTGATGGTGTTGGCGCGCGGCCTCATGATATTGGCACCGCCCTTGGCAGCGCCGGCGTTGCTGGATATCGAGTTTTTGCGTACCCGAGCGGTCGAGTTGGGTGGGAGACCGGTCGTGCTTTCTCTACGGCCATTCCGGGGTCGTGTGTTGGCTGCGCCTTGCTGGTGGAGCTTCTGCTGGTGTCGTAGGAGAAGATCGCGTCGCGCGAAGCATCTTGTGCATTGGGGGCATTCGAACGGCTTCTCTTTTGTGTGTGATCGCTCGTGTCGCTTTAGATGCTCTAGTCGTGCAAATGAACGCGTGCATGTCGTGCAGACGTGAGGCCGGGGCTTGTCGTTTTTGGGTGGGGGGAAGGACTGGACCGTGGGCGATGTTTCGGGCTTTGCGGTAGAGGCTGAAGCTGCGATTAGCGGCTGTGGTTAGCTATCGTGGCATTGGTTGGCGCTCGTTCCTACTCACAATTGCTGGTGGTGCCTGTGCCGTTGGAGTCGTCCCCCGGCGAGTTCGCGGGGCCTGGCAGGCTCGTGCTTTCTACTTTGGCCATGATCGTGTACGTTATTGGTAATACTCCAACCAGTTCCGCAACAACAAAATCGCCTCGAGGGAGCTTGCAGATGAGCCAATAGTCGGATGGGGTAATACACGCTGCCTCAAAGTACCTAACAGCGGGCTGTCGGCGCTACCAAGGTCGAGCTCGTTGTAGCTTGCTGAGCCAACAAAGCTCTGCGAGGGAATAAAGGATGTATGGACACAAAGAGGCTGCCAACACACACGTACATGTCAGCGAGTGATACCACACGGTCGGGCAGAAGAGTGAAGACAGTACCTTGCACAGGCCTTTGTTGCGAAACGAGCGTTTATGAGCTTGTATACGCAGCGTCGCGGACGGGAAGCTCGTAGCAATGGGATATTAAGATGGAATTGGAGCTTCGGATGACAGTGGCTAATCTACAGCAAAGGTCAATTGCCAACTGCGGTCGAGCTTGGTTGAAGATGGGCAAGCCAAGGATACTGCAAGGCCTCGCAACAAGAGCAAGCCTATGCTGAGTGAAGGAAGAAGCCAGGGGAAAGGACGTGTGAGTTGGTTGGATCGGTCCGTACATAGGTCGGCGTACGTACGTGGTCTACCGCTGGTCCCGGAATGCGTAGAGCCAGTGCGGGAGCTGTGGTAAGCAGTGGCAGTGGCAGCTGGTGGAGCTGGTTGAGCACGAGGGTCCAGCCTTGATGTAAGCGTCTGTACCAGCGGTGCTGCTGGAGGCGCCGGCGGCTTTTTGCTGGTACGGCCCAAAAGGCTAGATTACAGCGCAGACACAACCTTCGGTGCCGGGCAGAGCAATTGGGCGACCGCGCAACGATTGGCCGGGGTTGCAGAAGCAGGCCGAGTCTGGGGAATCGGGCACGGGCCAAGGTTCGCGGGACGAGAGCTACCAACAGTAGATGGGCAACGAGAGTCAACAAGTACACAAAGCAAGTCGGACACGGACAAGCTGTGGCGATGTCTGTTGGAGATGTTAAGAACAGGCACGACGCAGGCGGCGTTATAGAATTGTAAGCAGATCCCCAGACTTCACGGCTCGTAAAGCTTTGGAGCTAGCCGGCGAGTGTGTCATGCAACTGGCCAGCGCCCCAGGTCGTTCGACGACGGGCCTGCAAGCACCAGGGCCTCTAGGAAAGTGGATCCTCCAGCAAACGGCCTCTCTGGCGCAGGGGTCTTCTCCGGAGTACTCCCGTTGCTCTACCCTCGCCTCTACATGCTCGTCGCAAGAGGCAGCGATGTGCGTCTGCGATCAGCAGCGTCGCCTTCAAGACGCTTCGTGGCTTGGCTGCAGCAAGTGCGCCAGGGGCCCACAGCTATGGCCTCGGCTCTGTATCAACTCGTCCTCTCTACCAGCTGCTCTACACACATGGCCTACTTTATTAGTGGAATGTGCCCCAACCATGAAGCCGCTGGATCTATAATACATCCCAGATGGGGCCGGCTTCATTTCGCCTGGCGGAGATAGATTGTCGAGCTCCAATGGCCTGCCAGTTCCATATTAATTAGCAAAAGACAATACCGTCGCTGCTCGTTCCTGAAGATTGCACGGGTCTAGGCACGACCATGCTCCCGACATGGAGTTTCAAGAGCCTGCCACAGACATCGACGAACGATGATGGTGCTGCGAGATGCGCGCACAACAATGGGGCTCGCATACACGACCCATGTATCTGCTGCCGTCAAGCGCCCGGCTATGGGAACGGACGACTACTGACAGCACGCTACGCAACACCAGCACTCCACTCAGCACCACCGGCCGACTCCAATTGCTTTTGCACACACGGGTAGCTGCTCGCGCTGACATCGGTGAGGGTTGCAAGGCCTGCAAACTTCCCCAGGAAATTCAAGGTTGAGCCTGCAGAGCTTGGACGACGGCAGGAAAGGAGGCTAGCTTTTTCGGGATCTGGGGTAAACAGCTAGCGCACGCGCTAGTGGATAGCATGGGTCGCCTAAGGACCATCCACACATAGCGCCGCATGACCACGGCCTGCAAAGTTCCCATCGCCGTCTCTCTGGCCCTTGTCTATGCTGCTCGACCCGGCCACACCTATCACCGGCACACAGCGTCAATCCCGTCTTCTTTGGCCTGCTGCTGGGTACATACGCGCATCGCAAGAACTGTTACCGCAACGTTGCGAACCACCACACTCATGCTGATCGTAGCTCAGAAACAAGAGCGGCGGATCGAGAATGAGCCGGTGGCAGTAGAGACAAACTCTTCACGCCCTGGGCTTGTACCATTGCGCAGTCACAGTGGGTATACTACTGCACCTGACCTTCGGCAGCCCAGGACCCTGACGTTCTCGGTATGTCGCGCTCGCCACACAGCGTGCGCCGCACTCGTCCCGCGACGCGCACTGGAGTGACAACGACGTATGACGGCATCGTCAGGCTGTTATCGCACTTTCGTCCATCCACTATTCTTGCTTCGGCTTAAACCTCCAGCTACCTCACAAGTCGGGTATGCATTGCCACATCCAAACTTCGGCTATGACCGCGCTGCTATCTCGCAGGTCCGACGCTGCACAAAATCCTAGCCAGTGACGTTGCGTGCTTGTGGCAATTGAAGATCGGCTGTCGCTGTGCATGAGCACCAGCAAGCTCGTGGCAGATCTGCAACCGAACGTCCACCAGGTGGAGTCAATCCTTCAGCGACATCAAAGCCATTTACGTCAATCGAAGCACTGTAGAAGAACTGTCGAACGATCAGGAATTGTTGCATGCATTACAGAGCTCTTACTGCTGATCGTGGCTGGATTCGTTGCTAAGCCACTAAAGATCATCACTATGGAATCCTCAGCATGGCATCGCAGTTGTCAACGCACATACCACTCGATCTGCGCAATCCCAGTCCTTGCCTATCTTCTGACATTTCAAGAGATCGCTCGCCAGATACAAAGTTCGCTGATCGATAAAATCTCCGGCAACACCATTCGCATAGTTCTGAGGTCACCTTAGGCCGGCAAATTCAGGCAATCCTGTCTGCGAAAACGAAAACGAAATTACATGATTTGCGATTGGTGCGGAACTGCAAGTAAACTGTTAGGCGATAGCTCGTCCACGTACCAGCTTTACTGTGATTTGTTAGCACCGATGAGCGCAGCGTGCATCTCGCTCTTGGAGGCATCGTTCTCGCGGCTGCGCAACAACGACGTGTCGGACTGCGCGTGCAGGCATGACGTGCGTTCCTTGTACAACCATCGGGACGAGTCTACACAGCGCAACTCACAAATGTGATGCCGACCGAGGCGGAAGCACATGCAGATGCTTAATGACGAGCGTCTGCTTCTTCCCGTTCGCTTCAAGTGACAGCCCGCTCGAACCGATGACGCACGCTAGCCCAATGAGGATATTCCGGCGCACTCCCCCAGACACATACCCCTCGTACTTCATCTCGAGGTCTGCGAACCGCCAGAACTGTTGCGCCCTGCAGCTCCACCTATCACGCTCCTGCATCTGCGAGGCATGAGCCGTCTCCCGTTACCATTCGTACAGGGAGCTGTTCGGAGTGACAAGAGCGAAAGCTGGGTCTGGAAGTACCGTAAAGACAAATACACAACAGATCAGCGTGCATGCAACGCAAAAGCATGGTGTTCCACTCTAATTGCACGCAACGTTACAAGATCCTGGAGGGAGAACAGCAACCCTGTATCTCACCTTGGACTTGCTACCCTCTCTTGTTCTAGTTTTCATTTCGCTTCTAGCAGTCGCTGGCAACACCCAAAATCACACCACATTACAACAGTCGTTCAAGGCTTGGTGTTGAGCGCCCAAATATAACGCAATATTGCTGACGCCAAGCCCTTTACTGACTGTACACCACTAGGAGAAGCTAGATCTGGTGGGTTTTGACGCGCGATTGCAGTGACGCTAGTATTGCAGTAGTCTGCGTCTCACGTGCACGCTTGGTACGTACCTCGCCGCTTCCTACGACCCACTACCGCTTCGCGACTGGAGCTTTGTACCTTGGCCTCCAGACGCAACTGATGGGTTAGACTCGATCCTATCCGTTCTGCTGGCAGACAGTCAGACGATACAATCAACAGCATCGACGTCATGCGCCAAGCGGATGTACTGACAATGAAACGATCCTCTAGGAATGTGCGGTACTTTTCACCCTCCCAGTGGGAGCCTAGAAGAACCTACCGCTTACCCTCATCGCTATTCTCCGATAGGTCACAACTGGAGCTCTTCCGCCGTAGCCGATACAGCGTCTTAAGTCCGCAAGTCGTTGTGCTTGTGACACCTCCATTTCTGGTAAGCTTTCGGTCTTTTACTCACCCGGTTCCGGGATGCGTCTTCAAGATCCTGAATTAGGTGTCAAAGCAAACGTTGAGGAACCACACTCCAGCTTATATGGGGCGTCTATCCACATTCGGGTGTACGGGTGGCTGTTACTGCAAATTCACATTCGCTACAGCATGCAGATGGAACAGATGTCAGCACTTCGCCGCAAGCTCTTCCTTGAGAAAAGCCACTCAACATTCTAGGGTCTATCCTAGTATGTCACTCCCGAACATGTGGCTTAAAACGCCCTTTCTTTGCTTTTGCGCCTATCCCCTGTTCCCATGTTCCCAATTCGTTGCGCGTTTAGATTTTAACTTTGCGTCTGACAGCTGTAATCATTTCCGGTCGCTTCACCCTTCGTTCAAGAATTCAGTTTGCCTCACGTACAGGTACCTTTCTTTATAGCGGCAATAGTCTTCTCATCCCGCATCCCAACACCCCACGCCGGCCGGGAAAAACCCTTTCCCTCCGCGCCCCAGAATATCTCCACACAGTATCCACTTGTCTATACCAGGAAAAGAAGCCCGCGGCTCAACAGCGGCAGATGAACAGGTTACTAGCTTTCCGCGAACCCACCAAGTGGATCTATCACCGTGGCTATGTAACCTCACGGCGCTGTATTTCGCGCATCTGTTACAAACGGCAATTCGCCTCGTCGCAAATAGATTGTCCGAGCATGTTCGCTACAACATACGACTTCAATCTGTGCCAAGTCGATGGCAAAGTCGAAGAAGAGACGTTCGGAATAGAGACTTGATTTACGGCTTACTATTCGCAGCTCCTGCATGCTGTTGTATGACTTGCATAATGTTACGCAGCTGCTGACGCAACACCAAGTCTTCTTTTTGTGCTGATTTCAAGTTTCACACAACCGGTATCGAGTGTGCATGCGAGAATGTGTATACCGATGTTCGGGCGAGAGATAGGGTTTCGACCTGGGGTGTGGAGGTTATGCCTGATTGATCGACCTAGGGAGCAGGTGATGGTATGACGGCATGGCTTAGGAGCGGAAGTGGCCGCACATATCACACAGCGAGTCGCGGCCTATTTCGCCACCATGGATAGGTTTTGCGATTCATCATAGATCTCCTGTGTGCGGCTTAGACTGACGCGAAGAAGGGCATACTACCAGAAGTACGAAGAGCATAGATGATCAGCATTGATGACCTTGACGACACGGTAATACTTCTAATGAGTAATGCAAAGTCATCAATTGCTTACACGGCAGTGAGAGTGCAGACACAAAGGCATTTCCCAGCTCGAGTGGCTTAATGCTTTACGCGTTACTTCATCTGACCTCTTTTCCATACTGTTTCATGATGGTATACTCCAAATGTCATCATCACGTGCATAGCTTCTCAAAAAAGACCGCAACATGATCACGTACTTCGTCTACTCTCGGAACCATATTGAGTTGTATCTTCACCCTCCATCAACTTACTCCGCATTTTCATTCAGCTTTTTAGAGCAGGTCTTCCACGGCCGTACTGGTTTCGCAGCGACGGCTTGTGTACAAGTTCACTTACAAGCTTCTTCTTTCTTGTATCATCACACTTGTATCTCTGTGTTGCTCGAGAAAGGAGAACTAGCTTGCAATACTGCGATGACATTTGGCGTAGTCCTGCGCCCAAAGGTGCGGCTATTAGTTTCATGGTTTTGTCGCGCTGTTACTGGGAATGCTGCTCTTCTAGCCTCTTGAGCACACGGAACCTATAAGTTTCAACCTCCAGTAAACATACACCATGTCTCCCCCCAGAATTTCCGTCTTCCAAGACTCCTGTAAGAGCAGGCATGGTGTGCTCTTGCGGTGAACTAAGAATTCAATCGTTGTATATATATGCAGATAACCACGACTTCGTCTCCACGCGTTATCAGATGAGCCTCTTAATCGCGAGATCGCTCTTGCTTCAAACGTGTATGGCGGATCTGTCTGTCTCTCTTGCTAAAGTTCGTGGTAACTCACACTTCTTACGAAAAAACATATCACGCAGTACGCGCCTGTGTTATGCTCGCATAGCGGCTGACACTACTGGTACGCTACAAAATGGTGGCAAAGTTCGTCATGCTTCCTCTGTCTGCACTTTTTCTCTGGTATTCTGCTTTGCGACTCCAAAGATCCGCAGGTATCATTAGATGAAACTGAAAGCGCAGCGATGAATGAATAAGCTGTGAATGTTGACTCCAAAGCTCGATCAGAGCATTGATGAGCTTATGCAATACCCGAAATTGATTCTTATTTGGAAGAGATAAAACATGAGAAAGTTCCCCGCATGTGTTCCAAGATTACTATTACAATGTCTCATGAGATCTTTGTGTCTCCTCGGCGCTGGTTTCCGACGCTTTTTCGCGTACTTGTATACCGTGAATCACTGTTGCTCCTCCTTCTTCCCTCCTTAACACACTTTTGTAGAGCTTAAGCAAAGAAAGAAATACAACTAGATGAGACGTATCTGCAAAAATACACCAGTTAACCCCGATGTCGCGACTCTCGCTCTCTGGTCTCTTGTCGGGACGCATTCTGAATTACTAAATATGACTTCTACACCAATCTGGGAAAGCCGGAAATCTGATATTCGAAGTTTTACGGTGCAGAAAGTACGGCTTTCTATTGTTCAACATCTAAAGTTACCCATTCTTCCAGGTTTTCTCCGCTTTCACTACAGTGTACCTAGCCTGTACACTAGAAATTATCGACGCTTTCCAAACGAGGTTGGGAAGAAAAGATATGTCAGAACACATATCATCGCGTCTGTTCTTCTTCTTTCCCTTATCTTCAAATTATAGTCCCCACCGATCATTATGCTACTCGTTCTACGGAGAGGAAAAACCTAAAAGATATCACTGATCAAGGCACGACTTCGAGCGAACAACCACACAACCGCTTACACTTCTTCTTCGCTACTTCAAAGTAATGAAAGCATACAGCCCAACCTTTTATGAAAAGAAGGAGTCAGCAGAATGTATTCTATAAGTGCTGTGAGACGCCTCAGAAGTTGCTTTCTTTCACCTTACGTTCGCACAAAAACACTCGCTGTACACCTTACTCAAAGTCTCGTGCCATCACTAGAAAGAGACGACCACTGTCTTACACAGCTGAATGAGAGTGCGCAAATTTCAGCTATACCTTTCTTTGTCAGAAAGACATGCATCAATCGACGATAGTCGGATCACCTATTCGTGTATCCCAGAGAGCACCAAGTGATATTGCCCCACTTCCAAAAATTACCGATACCTGTCCATGGCGGCGGAGGAACAGGTCCGATCGCTCATCTAGTGAAGAGATGTATATAGAGTAACATGAGGCAGACATGCATGTTTCTTGCGAGATACCTCATGTCTTTTCTCTACTCAAAAAGATGATACCTGCGCACATGACGAGGGCTTTGTGGCTGTTGAGCACAGAATCTGCTCTCGATGTATGCTTCCTTTTCACTCTTCGAACGAATTTTAACCACATCTTCTCTAAAACTGGTCCCTGAACGGGAAATGTCTTTAAAAGCCATGGCACACCCAGATATGTGCTGTTTCTCTCTTCTCAAACAATATAAAAGTTGCACCGATGGACTTTGCGCGCGGAGAATAGTTTGTACAAAGCTAATCCAATCGCAACATGTACGCGGAAGATGACTTGGACAATCTCCATGTGAGAAAAAGATCCGAACTTCTGCTATCCAAGAGCAATGACAGTATGTCCATGCTAGAGGGCCTCGTGTGAATCGTAAACGACATGCTTTTCTCTCATGTCTCCATCGCCCTTGCCTCGCAGTAATGAACGCCAAAATGTGAACAAGCAGCGTCTATGAGACGAGAGCATCGCAAACCACAAAAGCCGTACGACGTGATTCTGCTAGAAACAAAAGGCTATCGACGCTAGCTTGTTTGTAGGCCCCTAGGTGTATACATCCACTTGTTAATAAGCCACCTCCGAAACGGCGGCTGTGTTCATATGTGCATTTCGTCCACGACTACTCGGACGTACTGATCATACATAATCCCCGTAATCTCATGTCTACCTACAAGCCAAGACTCATATCTCGAAAACACCACCCATCCCCACTCTAATATCCACGAAATCCGGTCTCCATCCCTTGTATTGCACGAGCCCCCTCTTAACCTCCCTAACCCTCTCGAGTCTCTTCTTGGCCTCCTCTTCCTGTGCTTGCCTAAATGCATCCTCATCGATTTCGAATTCATCGAGACTGCCCAGGCTTTCTTGCCTAGGCTTCGGCTTACTCGCAGCATCGCTTCGTCGATGTGCAGGACTCTGGCCGGTGAAGGCTGATATGCCAGATTGGATGACATCTTGGAAGGAAGAATGTGTGCGGTTGGGGAGGGCTTGGCGAGATGGCGCTCCAGAGAGGTCGATGTCGTCGAAGCTGTTGGTGCTGGTGTAGGGATGTGAGGCGTCTGTCTGGTCGTCGATAGAAGGTTGCATCTGTTGGCGACGGTCGCGCCATACGCCTCGGCGAAGTTCGAAGTTTTCTTCCTCGAGTTCGCGGACCTTGGCAAGGAGGCGGTCGCGCTCTTCGTCCAGGAGTTCTTGTACGCTTGAGTCTTCGATAGAGCCGAGATCGGCCTTGCGGCGGCGCTGCTCTGCCTCTCGCAGACGTGCGTTCTCGTTGCTGAGACCTGTTATGCGGGTCCGTAGTTCTGTCGCTTCTCGCTCAATCTTCTTGTGCTCTTGTATGCGCGTCTGATTTCGGGTGTCATTGTCTCGATGCAGTTGGGTGAGCGTTTCAATCTTCTTCTCCAACAACTCAGCGCGCGAGACTGAATCTGAAGCTTTGCGGTTCGCCGTGCCCAACTCAGCTTCTAGTTGCGCAATGCGTGTCTGTGCAGAGTCGCGATCTGAGCCGTCCTTCTCAGCCTGATCCCCGGCTTTGTCCAAGCTTGCTTTAAGTTCCTCTAGCTCCATCTTCGTTGAGCTGGCTTCTTGTTCTGCCTTTTGCACTGCGGATTCCAGACTGGAAATCTGTGACTGAAGCTCGTTGTTCTTAGTGGTCTGTTCCGAGAGCTGCCTGTTCACGTTCGAAATCTCCAGCTCCAATGACTCGATAGTTGCAGACTTTGAAGCAACTTGTGCATTCAGATCATCAATAGATGCGCTCTGACTGGGTGACGCAGTCGATGCACGACGAATAGATTTGTTGCTTTGCGTTTGCGCCTGCGCGAGCTGTCTCTTAAGGGATTCGACTTCGGCTTTCTACCCTGCATGTCAGTATCCTGTCCCACATGTCAACCTTTTCTCAGATGCCTACCAGTTTGTCAGCCTCCTTGCCCTTCTCGACTGCAAGCGCAACGTCTCCTCTGCTTTCTCGCAGCTCCTCCAGTTCTTCTTCACCCTTCTTCCACTTTTCCTGGTTTTGTTCAACTTCGTTTGCGAGTCTTTTATTCTCTTTCTCGAGCTCCTCAATCTTCTGTGCTTGTTCCCGGTAGACCTCGCTTGTGACCCCTCCTCCCGGTGACAAAGGCCCGCCAGCGGCTCCTGAGCGATAGAAGGACTCAGATCGCTGTCGCGACTCGACAGCGACTGAGGGCTTGCGGCCGTGTGCTGCCTTGGGCACAGCCAGCTCCGACGGCTCGTCATCGTCCTCTGGCGGCGGCGCTGCGCTCGTAGCTTCTACGGGTTCTGGCGCGACTTTTTCGGGCTGATCTTCGGTAGTTGTCGCTTCGGCGGAGGCTTCGGCGGAGGCTTCGGTAGAGGCTTCTGCTTCAGCGGGTGCCTCTGCCTTGTCTTCCTTCTTCTTTCCACCGCCCGCCTTCTTTGTCTTCTTCTTCAATTGCTCATACTATTGTACATGCGTTAGCTCATTCTCTAGTTGTAGGAGCGGTGATGTTGCAACTCTGTTCGCGAAGAGGAATCAGATCCAAGTGCATCTGAGCAATGGCAGCTGTCTTGGAGGGTTGTAGGACGTGTAGGGGAAATACGCACGCGTTTCTTTGCCGCTGCGATCTTCTCTGCCTTTTCTTTCTCTTCGTCTGCCATATTGATTCGCGATAGTGGTTATTGGGTTGAGGGTTCGGAGGTAGCTGTGGGAGCTATTGTATGGCTGTTGCGGGGAGCTCGAGCACTCGGTGGTGCCAACTTGCCCGCATTGTGGAAGCACGCTAACACAAACCTGAACTAGTCACATTTTGAATCACTCGAGGACAACGAACAACTACAGCACTATATCTCTAAGACGAGCTAGTATCGCTATCGTTAGAAAACCAATTAACACTTAAGATCAATGACTGGTAACGGATGAGGTACGGAAGCCTATTGCTCACCCGGGAAGAGCTCAAAAATGGTTTACCAAGAGACCTACAATGGACATGTAAGATATGTCCAAGGGTACATATATCTTTCATTCGCACAGTTCTGTAAGTATTCAACAACTACAAAAAACCTCCATGAGATTCTCGAGACATACGTTCATTCTAGCTTATGACTTTCTTCTCACCGTACCTCGCTGGATACAGCCATGCACCATATCGCCTTTCGTGACCTCCATGCTGCATCATACAATCGCAACTCACACAAATCATCGTCTCCCCTAGCAACGCTCGGCCAAACATCAGTCTTGCACAGCCTCATCCACCCCTTCGCTTCCAAGAAGTAAAACGCCCTCTACATGAACTACATATCCCGCCTCCAGAATCTGAAACTTTAACCCGCCTCGCTTGACTCGTACCTGCATACGTCGCGACCCGCGCCTTGCACCTCGACTCAGCGCGACAGTGTATACAAATTAAACCGATCGTCAGTGCAGCCGTTCGTCCTGCACATGCCCTGTATACGGCGAACAAATAAATGAAAAACGGTCCTGCATAATACCCGGTGATATTACGATGAACTCCGATCCTTCTCATACAACGATGATCACGCCGAAGTTTCAGCATGATGGAGACCATGCAATAGCAGTTGCATGACTAATGTGAGAGCGGCCGGTTCGCTTCTAATCGGTCAGGTGGTGACGAAGAAAGCGCGGGATATGCAAGTGCGGCGGCTCGCTCGGGGCAGATAGATGAACCTACTCACTTCCTCGTCCCGCTGTCACATGGTGTCGATTTGATTGTGAAAAGGAGGCCAGTGCGCGATAACGGCTCCCCACGAGCTGGTGGCCAGTTCTCTCTCCTCAGGTCGGGTAGGGACTGATAGCAGATAGTAGTAGACAGGCATGTTGGCGTCAGACACATATTGCAACGACTCAAGCAAGCCATGGATGAAGCGAGATTTGCACTGTCACAATGTGACAGGCTATCTCGGTAGAATTGTTAGAATAGCGAGTCACAAGAGGCACAAGAACATGGCAAAAGAGTACCTGTGTGATTCAGAGTTTGATTGTTTTTCAAGATCGCAGCCATTCATCCAGCTCAATCCACTATCTATCCTTTCAAGAGCTCAGGGTACAGATTGCCCAACGAGATTCTCACCCATGTTCAGAATACATGTCCCACCATCTCAGCTTACTTCGACATACTATGATGTATGTACCGTTTTCGTGATAACGACTGTTGAGAAAATATAGAAAAGAGTCCTGTCGTGCCATGTCTGCCAAAGAGCAGTATCGACGTCTCTGAGAGAGCGTGCGGGCGGTATAAATAAGAGTATACCCTCCCATAAAATTTGATCAAAGGAAACAAAAACACGGTCGGTGTATCGGTACCGCCGCTGGAGAAACCAGTCAAAGTATGCCAGAAGATGCCCCATTGCCATGCAAAGATGCAAATCGCAGGATTCCTAGATACCCATCCTCCTAGTACTCATAATAGAAAAGATGCTATTCAATGAGAGTAAGAAAAAGTCCGGTTCGCGTATGCATCGCAGGTTGGTAATGCGCCATTAAAAAAAATCATCGCTTATAAACTCCGTGGTCATGCGAGAGAAAAGAGGTGGTGTTTGTGCTCATTGAGGCACAGCCATAATGTCATATGAACAAGATACAGCTACTGGAAAGCAAACTGCAGGTCGTCGGATTGAGGCAAAAGCCAAATATGTGCAAGTCGTGACAATGAGGATGGCACTTCAGGTCTTCGATGGGGAAGAGTCTCTGGTGTGCTGGAAGAACTTCTTCAGTCTGCTTCCAATGTTCTTCTTCTTTTTGTCCTTGGTCGGCTCGCGGTGTTCTGATTGTGGACGCTGCTCGATAGAAAGCTTACTGCGTTCACTGAAGGAAGACGACGAAGTTCCCATTAGCCTTGACAGGCTAGCAATACTGGAGCGCTTGCGACGACGTGATTCCATCTCACTAGGATCAGAAGACAAAGACGATGTGCGTTCACCAAACCGACGAGGACTAGGAAGCGGAAAAGCGTTCTGCATTGCACTGGTCATCGTCGACCTAGATGAAGTCAGAGACGGAACCTCTGTAGAGATGCGAACTTCAGGTCCAGGCTCGCCGAAGCGGGGAGAAGGCATCACAGGGTAATCCGTCACTGACGAAGCCGCGGTGCCTCCACGGCCAGTATCGAATGAGATCTGACTGGATCGGCAATCTGGTGATGAAAACGAAGAAGTGACGGTGTCAGGTGTCATGAGACTCTGTTGGCCTAGTGGAAGGGACAAATTCATGACAGGCTGATGATGCTTCGGCGAATCTTCAATCGGCTGAGCGGTAACGGTAGAATCGGAAGAATGTGTGAGTGATGATGTTCGGGGCTCCTCGTGATCTTCCACAACCTCGACAGGTTCTGACGTCTGTGTTTGCTGGGATGGGTCATCGCTCGACTCAACAGGCGGAACTGCTCGGGGAGACAATGGCTCTGATGAATCAACTTCGTTTTGCTTCGCAGTACGCTTGATGCCAAGGCCATCGTTGAAGTTCCAGTTGATAGCAGTTCCTACCTGCTTCGCATCTGTTGTTTCAACGACCGATATCTTCGGCTCCTCAGCGTCTTCAGCAGCAGGCTCTGTCATCGCACTCTTTGCTGGAACAGCAAGAGTGAGACCGTCGTCTTCTGGTTCCTCCTCTTCGAACACGTCGGCCATGGGGGAAGCGTTCGCAATCGCTGATGGTCGATGTTCGAATGGCACTAATTCAGGCGCGCTCTCGGTCCTACGGTGCGAGGGTGCAACACCACCAGCACTGTGCATGGCCCGTCTGTGCGCGGAGAAACCACGCTGGTGGTTGCGAGGGCTGGTACCGTTGGGGGTGTTAAACGGTCCAAGTGCAGCATCAAGATCGATCACTGGGCTCATAATGTCAGAATCTACACGCTTCAATTCACGTGGTTGCCAAGAGGCATAGTTGGTGTCGATCTTCGGCAGCGAAACTGGATTCTCGGTCGGGGAGACGATGGTGACGGTGGTGTCCTCGTCAAAGTTGGGCTCAAATTCCATCTCCTCTGATTCATCCGAGTCTTCAGAATCCATGACCACGTTTGGTGGTGGTGTAGGAGACCTTCCCTTGGACTTTTTGCTGTGCTTTCCCTTTCTAGTGATAATCGAGTTCGCCCATGATTTGACCTTTCGAGGCTTGCGACCACTCTTGCGCGAAGCTGCTTTCGGCTTCTCGGCAATTTCCACTGACTGGTCGTCCTTGGCGGGTGATGCAAGGGGTGTGTCGAAGGATCTGGAGAGTGCAGGATCGGAAGCGCTGGTGGGAAGAGTGGGAACTGAACTATCGCTGCGACGAGGATCCTTTTGGAAGAGACTCCGTCGCTTGGCCTGCACTTTCGGAATGGGCGCAGTTGGCGAGATGGGTGAGATGGCAGACATAGGCCGCTTGCGTTCCTGGACTTCGCCGTTGAGACGGGTGCCCATGAACTGATCCAGCACCTTCCCGGCTGTGCTTGGTCGGTCCTCGTCCCCAATAGTGTTAAGTGGCGTAGGACGTCCAGGTCGAATGGGCGCTGGACTGTTACCGCTAACAATGGAGGAGAGGCTGTTTGCGGCCGAGTGTCCTCTAAGAGTAGATATTTCAGTCTCAGAAGAGATGGTTGAGAGGGGGCGGATGGTCTCGATTCTATCGGAGAACGTAACTCGAGCCCTTGAGGGTGGTCGCGCACTCGAGTCATCTTCTGTGCTGTTTTCGCGTAGTGATGGTTGTGAGACAGATCTGTTGAACTTGTGGCCGAAAGCGAACTGGTTGCCCTCTGAGGGTGTGTTGGGCGCACTGCCAGTTCGTGCTGGAACAGGCGGGTTCATGATCGAAGTCAGGTCGTGAGAAGAGATGGCGCCTGAGCGACGGTGAGCGTGTCCCCGACGACCGGCTGGAGGGCCAGGGCGTAGTGTCGAGCTTGGTACAGGAAGAGCGTCCTCTCCCTTTGTCGGACTGCTGCTCATTAATGCAGTACCACCGGGTCGCACATCACCACCAATGAACTCGCTTCCACCCCTCCTGTGGCCATGTGTCGGCTTTGAGGGAGATACAGGCACAGGTAGCGTCGCTGGTGACTGTGGTGGTGACGATTCGGCGGCTGGTTTGGCTGGTCCGGCAGGATTGAAGGAGAAGTCGGGCAAAGCATTGATCGACTTCTGCCTGTGGTGCGGCATGGAGCCTCGGCGGCCTGCTGGATAGGCTTGCAGCGACATTGGGCGCGATGTCGTCGACGCTGGCTCTGAAGAGGCGGTGTCTGGTCCTCGCATGGGGAAAGAGAATTCGGGGTTGGGGATGAGCTCGATGGGACCGGCATTGGAGTGTTGTCGACGCTGGTAGAGCGGTGAGCCGATACCAGACTGCGACTGTGTTGCCCTGTGTCGTGGCATGGCAATTCCGGCCATGTTGAATTTATGAACTGCCCTAGCGGACGCAGCGATCTGCGACGATGGGGCTTGACGAGATTAGGGATGGCACCGCCAACGGACGCGTAGCACAATGCTTGGTCTGCGAGCTAGACTGGCAGCGTGCGTCCCAGGGACAGCTTGCCGGAACTGGGAGGACGGAGTGTGGTTGGACGGTGGTGGTCGAGGTGCTACACGTGTGGGCGCAGCGGGCGTGAGACGAAACAAGCGCTGTCGAGGTACAAGAGCTGACGCGATTACTATGGCACATAACAGTCAGCACGCGCAAAAGCAGATTGCAGGACGATTGGTGAGGTTGTGCAAGGTTGTTGGTGTGCGTACAATATAGGTCGAGGTAGTGCTGAGCGCAGGATGGGCAAGTCGGTAGGCTGCCGTGGGCGTAGTCGGAGTGAGTGAAGCCAGTACACCCAAGATTAAGGAATGACAGGGGAAATGAGCGGACAGATGCCTAGAGTCGCCTCAATTAATGTGAGTAACGACAGTGGGCTCCAGAGTGCGGTTCGAAGGTGCGCGACGGGGGCGACGGCAAGGTGGTGACGGTGAATTGGCGGAGGTGGGTGAGAGACGAGCACCAGGGCAACTGTCGCTTTTGTCGGTCGTTCCTTCCCAGGCAGGCTCCACGCTAGCACGGTCCACCACACCGCGCAGGGATCCCCGGTTCGTGGCTTTGCCCATGCTAATCGCTGTCTCCCTCGTAATTTCACGCCTGATCCACACGATGCCGGGACGCGCTGCCAGGTACCAGCGAGGACGGTACATGCGCAATTGCTTTTTACACATGGCACCATGCGATGCACCATTGCGCAGTAGCCCTCAAACGTCGTCAGTGCTGCAAACAGAGCCGTTGTCCTTCCAGGTTGCACGTGTCGACAGCCTCACATCACGAGACTCCAGATGGAGCAAACCCACTCCAGCTCTCTGCACAACCATGATGTAGCAATGCCCCTCGGCTAGCCAATGCCTGCCGATAGTCAACTAACGTCGGCCGATGCCTGCTTAGTCCCGTGTAGTTTGCAGGTTCCCACTCAGTTCCAAGTATCCAGCACTACATGCACAGCGTCACAGCCCTAGCAACAGCAAGATACAACAATTTCCTCGAGAGCATGCGTGGCAGCTGCCTGCAATTGCGTCGTGTATCCGTGTTTGTGGCTCTGTTGTTGCATAGCTGCTGTCCTTGTCGTGCAGAGATGCTCAACTCATCAACCCTTACGCGCTACAAGACCCCTCGCCATTGAGGCGGCTGCACGCGATATGCATCTTCTTCGCTCTTCTTGTCCATCTTTCTCCCAGTGCGTCTTGGCTACATGCCGCCAGCCGACCCCTCTCCACTAACAGATGCGTTCCCGCAACCAACCATCGGACAGCGCGGCTAGCAATCAAATCGCAGCCATGCTACTTCCGCTGCATGTGCCGTTACTGGCACCACCTGCCCGCTTGCCCACGCGTCAAGCTCTTGCTATCCGAACTGCCCGACAAGTCCACGCATCCTCGGCCTCGAGACATGAAGGATGAGCACTGAATGTTTCACAGCACCCGTTCGAGGTGGGGCTGCGCATCCCGGCACATGTATGGCCAAGCGTGAATTTGATATGCAATTCGGACCAATTGACTAAACTACACCCGTTTGATCCCAGCTATGCAGGGGCAACGACGCCCTCACTATCCCCCTTTCGAACCACAACGGAAGCTCGTTCTCGCCACCATAAATAGGATGTGATAGACGAAATGCGGAGAAGCGGGATGGCAGAGGCAAACTGCAAGGCCTGTCCACCATCTGACGCCTGTTTTTTTGCTGAAGAGGAAGGTAGAGCGCAAAAGAATCAGGAAACTCTCTCTTTACACTACTGATTTGGTTAAGAGGCAAGCCATATATCGGGACCGGCCCTTGCTGCAGGACGACTGAAAGCCCTCTCCGAATATGAGAAGATAACCAGCTAGACACACTTATCCCTACTATAACCATGCGGTGCACACGAATATCGTTCCATCACTGATAGGACCGGCATCTGGCCTCCGGGAGCGCATCAAGTTCAACACCACATGTGTCTCAAGCCGTCGCAACGGGGTCTGCGGACTGGCATCTGTACCACTCCCTCGTCTCGGTCGTCTTCAGATAAGACACTGTTAATTCTCCATTACACTTGGGTCAGGGCGACCATAGTCAACATGTCCCTGCATGTCCGACGCATTGCTGCCCCATATGGCGCATCGACACTGCAGCTCTTTGCGCTTTTCAGAAAATGTTCCGTTTGCGCGCCTGCATGTGGAGATTTCAATGTGCTGCTTCGCATGCTCTAAGCCTTGTGTGCGATATGGACATGCTCGGCCTGTTCATCATTTATCGCCTTCCAATCAAGCAAACGCACCGATTCATTTCGCGATATCCTCCGACGTCATGAACATGGAGTACCATGTCTCCCGCTGTCTGCATCATCTCAAATGATCTCCAGGGTCCATCTCTCATCGGCGCAATGCGCCGAGCTACGTCCCGCAATTGAAAAACTCGACTTCGTTTTTCTTGATCCACTACTTCCTGCCGTTTGTAGACGGAAAACATTGCTTGCCAAGTCTTCTGAGATTGAGCATGTTTACGAGGATACGACGATAGCAATCTCGAAACAAGCCCGAGAGCCACCAACCATCGCGCCGCTCGGTACTAGCAACCCGATCTGTGGAGCATAGTGCATACGGCTGCCTTTGTGACGTCCATCTCAACGCTGGTGTGCGCCATCAAGCTTTAGATCAGATTTCGTTTCTTTTGGATCGAGACCAGCGGTGTAGGAAAAAGAACTTGTACCACAGAGTCTATAACCTCATCGTTGGGTACGGGACCCGAACATGCCATCTTACAGCTTCGGACCGCAACTCTACTCTTCCCAATAACTTTATCAAAATCGTTTGGTGTTATTCTTGGACTCTGCATCTGCGCAAGCGCGAACACAGTATACGAGCTTTGGCATTGCACAGCCACGGTGCTGCTCCACAAGTTGCAAACGTCTCCGTGCCAGCCCATTGGCTTCCAAGCGCCCTACCACCTGCGTCCAACCTGCCGCTGGCGCCCGCCAACGCGTCGTTACTTGTCAGTGTCAATAACATCGTCAACAACGGCTTCTATGACGCGCAGCTACCAAACTCCACTCAGGGGTAAGATCGCGCTGTCCGATGTGAAATGGAGTGAATGACGGAGTCTGCTCTATCCGGCCGTCAGTTTTTTCAGGGAAACTGCGATTCTTGGAAGTATTGTTTACACTGGCCAGGTTACGAGGCGTACGGAGACCCAAAATTGCGAATTTCGTTTCAAGTCTGTTTTGATCCTCAGGAAGGACGAAATTGGCAATCTCCGGCTTCTATTTGGCCTTCTTGCCCGATGGGGAAAACGCAATGAGCATTATTGATACCACAGCCAATGACAGGCCTGTAAGCCACGACTGCGCCTCCCCTGCTTAAGCAGCACATGATGGACTCACAGACAAACCTCATACCCGAGCGATGCGAGCGCTGTTTCTTTCTTCTGAACAATCGTCATAATGACACCAGGCATACTCACTGGCTTGACGTGGCCTTGACAACAAGGCAATGAGTACACTTGGGAGATTGCGTTGCTAGGTGGGCCGGGTAATTTGCTGGCTGCACGCGAATGCGCTCACCCAGCGACGTGTACAGAGCGAAGGAGCGCCGCCTGGGTCCGCAGAGCCGCAGACTCGAGATGATTTCAGCCAACCACTCACCTTCCCAACAGAAGAGAGTTCACCATGCTGTAAACCACTCAGCTGGTTGTCTAATGCGACACCAAATGTCGTTCGTTGCCTCCCGCTCGCTTCCGGTTGTTCGCTGGTGCAAAGTCTAGGCTGCTTCTTCCCCAGACGAACCAGATGCTCCAACCCCACACCCTACTATCACATCTGAAACCATCGCCTATGTACCGGCAGTTCCAGATGCAGAGAAAAGCACGGCTCAATGTCTTCAGACCACTACCTATGGAACGGCGAGCTGATCTCAACGATCGCTACCAAAAGGTCTAGACGATGTCAGCATGCGCGCTGTTTCTTTAATCTTTACTCGCCTACCAAGACTCGTGGCCAGATCTCGCACCAGCTGATCTCTCAACTTCAGCTGCTAGCGAAACCCTCGAGTGCCCCTCTTTCGCTAATGGATACCACAACGAGTTGAAGTCGAGAGCTGTCACGCCTGGATAAGCACTGCCGGGCCCAGCGCCATTCCGTGATAACATTCGCCTGAACAACCCCGGCAACGGGGTGTCCGTCGCCTCTTGATCCGTCGTCGCCAAGAGACATCATTGGTCAAGTCTGTGTCTCTTCATGGTCTGGAGCGGAGGAACATGCTAAGCACTGATGAGCGACTCACATTGCGCACCTCTTTAGGGGCAGGTCTACGATAAGCTGGTCGTTGAACTTGATGCGAACGTGAACATCGTCACCCAAATTTATGCAAGGGCACAGCATCGCTACCAGGATTCGCGCGATCAGTCAGCACCACGTTTCGTACTGCTTCTGTCAGAAGTTAATCGTGCTTTCTACAGCTTTTCTGCAGGCTGACGAGCTGCAAGAACGCATGCTGATCCCATCTGCAACGTGTACGCCGAAAATTATCTTCATGCACATCAGACGTAAGAGCAGTCTACTCGACTAAACTGAGAGGCTGCCTTTGAAAGCCGTTCTGTAACAATACATTGACATTGTCGATACTGCAGCTCACTTTAGTGCATGCAAACCACGATCCTTTTTTCTTTCAGGGAGGGTCGATCGGAGCCTTCATTGGACCCTCTGGCCCCTGGCGTCAACTGCACTCGGATGGGACCGATCGCCAATAGGGTCATCAACTATTGCCTGGACACTAAGGAACTGCCTATCTTTTCAAGCGCTCCCGCCCAGATACCGAAGCAGGTCACAGTGATTGAGGTTCGGTTGTAACAACTATTTACTAGAAGTGAGATGTTTGTATGTTTGTATGTGAGAAACCAGCGTCAGCACAGATCTGCGGGAAAAGCAAGATGCATCTTAAGCTTGATGCAACAATTCTATTTGACAACAACCTCCAGACCATCTATGAACATGCCTTGATACCTTCGGTTTCATCGCGGCGATATTGCCTGGTGGGTGTACTGCACCTAAACATAACTGGACTGCCTTCTTGTTGCTGTAGCGCTGGGATTGAATTCGCTTGTCCTTTTCCATCAGTCCAGAGAAGTAAACATGCGGCACGGCAAACCTAGTCTCTATCGATAAGGCGAACTCGTGGCTATACTTCCTGATCGGTGAGGATTAGAAGTCCACGGGACTTGTTCTTGGGCCCGGGCGTTGCGCCACCAACTTTGAGTTCGTCGCTGACCTCAGATGGGATGAGTATCTGCATGTGATAAGATGCTCCGCAGTTTCAACGCCCAACTGTCAACCTTGGAGGCACTAAAGCATCTCGATACGCATTCACCAAACAAGCGATTGCCCTAGGGCGTACTGCCGTATGGTGTCAGATTAAGAATCAAATGGCGCATTTGATAACATGGCGCCTTATTGCCATCCACCATGAGATCGCTTGGACGGATGCATGCTAATCCGATACACCACTGGCACTCACTACCAAGCGAGGAGAACACCAAGTCTATCAGACCGAAAGCCGTAAAGTGTTGAGGGACATATCATCTCCTGTCACCTGCATGCTTGATCGGAGGGATTAATCGACCGCAGCAACTGCTCTTTCTGGACCTCAGCACCTGTTGGATTAGGAAAAGGGATTTCCTCACTTGGATGTCGCTTGGGTGAACGGCCTTCCTTCCCAAGCGCTTGCTCCCGCTAGGTCCGCGCGTCTAGTCGACACATCATGTTCCCCACTGCCGTCTAACTGGGACGGGGAAGACCAAGGGATTCCCTAGGTTGCGATAGTCTGTTGTGACGACTTATTGGCTGGTCGTACACGCGTCACTGCTGTCTTGTTAGCTTGGCTCTGTACCGATGATAAGACTGAAATGTGTAGAATCCAATGGGAACTTTTAATATGGTGTTGCTGATTGTTTTCATCGAAACTTGCTACACCGATGAACGCTTGACAGAACTACAGTGTGAAAAGCTACAGTCTTGTAGATCAATGCGTCACTAACATTACAGGATGTAATCTACCAGTCATACAACTTCTACAGAGCTTGGCTCGTGGGTCCTTGAAATTTCGGGATACTCCGTCATTCATTGTCCTCTAAGTCTGAGGAACTTGAAACCGATAAAGGAAAAGATACATGTTCAATACATACTCACCCTCTGTGTGAGCCTTATGTGGCCATAGGAGTGCATATTTCATGCATTTCTCCAGTCATTTCCTTAAGGATGTTCTTCGCTCATTCCTTTTCCATTCTTTCTTAGCTATCCTTGACTCCCCGTTCACAATCCACTTCTCTACATCCAAAATTTAACCCTACTGCGGTTCGCCGCACAACTGACATACCATCAACCACTGCCCCTTTGTTGCCCAAACTACCTTGCCGCTACATTCTACACATGGTTCTTTCGTAGCGGTGATCACACTACCATTCTTGTCCTTTTCTCCTTCGTCCTTATAGTGAATTCCCTTGTCAGTTTGCATGTAGGCAGAGATAGAGGAAGACGGTGTTGATGCGTCGCCGTGCGATGCGGTTGGTAGTTGTGGTGAAGCTGCTGGACAATTGGAGGTAGAAATGAATGTAGAGATGATAACGGCAGGTTTGTCTGAAGTTTCTGCGCCGAAGTCTAGAGGTGAGAAGAATGCTTCAGGGGCGTCCGATTGATACTGGTTGGACATGGTGCTGGTATTGGTATTATCGGAGCTGAAGTAGTTGGGTGTTGTAAGCATTTGCCCAAGATGTGTTATAAAGACCTGCGAGTTAGGTTTCTCGTATACTACTGGCTCAGCGGGGTATTAATCAAGGCTTTTACATTGTTTTGGGGTCAAGCAGGTCTGAGACAATCAGAGCGGAGCAGTGAATATATGGTTGCGCTGTTTGGAGATTGACCAATCGTGCATTGGGTGTGTATGTTGCCACTAATTTCCCTGATTGGATTTTCACTTGAGTAATCAAATAAGTCTAAAAGATAACGGATATGTCTTTCTCGTGAAGCGGCGGATGTTGAACGCGAAATGACTGCATAGCATAAGGTAGCAAAGAAGAGCCGAATACTGATATCTGGGTATACCCCAAAACCTCATCTAGGCCATATACACGCCTCACCCTGCCCGTAGCATCGCCTTGTATCTAAGCTGCTTAGGAATCCCTATCATCCGTTTAAGTACATTCTTAGTTAGGAAATTGGCAGTCGATACATTCAACAGTGAGCTTGGACGGGGTAGGCGGTGGGAGAGGAGCGTCACAGTTCCAGCAGTGACCGAAAGATGCATCTTCGTCCTCGGTATCGGAGTCGTCATCACCGGAGACGTAAGGAATGAGGAGTTCTGTCTCTGATTCTGAACATCGTTCTGTTTTAGATGGTCCCTTTGGTCTACTTTTGGCGCACTGTTTATTTGCGGTTTTGGGTTCTGTTACCATTGGAAGAGTGAGCTGGCGCGTATGAGTGTGGGAATGATGTGGAGAACTATCAACCCGAGTGTCAAGATAGCGATACATAGAGAGGGCTACGTAGCTGGAATTTGTGATCGAATCGCATTGTGAACGCTGGCATGCAAGAAGTAACTATGTCTTCACAGCTATCATCGACGTTGTATCAGTTAACCACATACGTAGCAACTCAGCTTGTCAAACTGAGACTTTAATGTGACATAACGCATCCCTAGCTAGAGGCCATGATGAGCAAGACACTCGTGGTGACAGACTGAGTTTGTTGTCTCAGAAGATACCGCGCTGCGGCAGCGAAATCATAGGTATACAGTAAATGATCAGTAGATCACACAGTGAATAGACTTGATGTATATATACCGCATAGCTCCCAACGACTTGTTACCGACAACACATACCTACCAGCGAGATCATTCAACTTCTTTCCAAACACCTGAAAATTCCAAGGATCCTGATACCAACACTAAACGAACCACTATGTCTGACTCGATCAAATCCACAGATAAGGAGGGCAAGACCGGAGCAGATCACTCGCCATCAAAATGTGTGAAAATCGATGACATTGGCATCCTTGAGCCGACATGTAAGAAGTGCGGCAATCCGTTACTAGGAGCGAATCTTGGGGCGGGCGGGGCATCCTTGAAGTGTAAGGGGTGCGGCATCTTGGGCGTCTATTCGGCATATAATGCCACACACAAGAACATGTAAGGAGATAGTGGACAGATCCCAACATGTGTACACATGAAACTTGGTAACTGGAGAGATGCAAGTCGTGTAGTCGATTCGTGTGATTGTAATCTTGCCGTGAGAAAGCATCTTCATGAGTCCCTCAACTCTGCTACAGCGAAATAGCCTTTGCTTTCCACAACACCCCTATCTTTGACAACGGCGGTGTATTTGACTACCCACTGCGGCTCAACATCGCCCCTGAGACCCTCATCGTTTCCATTTCCTGCCAGCACACCCGAACCTTCTTCACCTGATCCAAGTATTTGTCGTAGTGTCCCGCGCGGTAGGATGTTGGTGCAGTCATTATGTGTCAGCAGCTCGATTTGCTGTTGCTTAGCGTATAGTATCAAAGGTTTGGGTACAACACAGCAGTCCCTGACATTGATCTGATTCACACTTGGTTTTATCTTTGTTTGTTCGAGGAACTTGGTCAGGCGCGCGACGCCGAATTCCGCAATTCCAAGTTTTGATACGAGACCTTCTGCGTGGAGTTTCTCGAGCGAGCGCCATGTTGTTACCATGGTTTCTACGTCTTCTGGTGGTGCCCCGGCCTCGGGACAGTCGCCCGCAGTGTTCTCAGAGGTGGATTGTGTTGCAGATGGGGGCGAAGGCGGATCGTCATCGTCGAGATCGGAATCTTCATCGTCGGCGTCGAATGTTATTCCTGGGAAGCTTACGATCAGGAGATCTATAGATGATGTACCCAATTCCTTCAGCACGAGCTCTATCGCTTCCCGTGTTTGTGCGCAGCGCCGGTCTGTGGGTATGTTGGGGAGGTAGAATAGTTTGACCGTGATGTCGTATGATTCTCGGGGTTCAGCAAGAGGTGATGGTGTATGCGTAGGTACATATAAGGCTGAGTCGGTCTTGGTGGTCCACGTTGCGTAATTTGTTTTTGAGGGCGTTGGAGAGGGTTGGTGGGCGGCGAAGTTTGCGCGGAGGGAGGAAGTGAGTTCGGTGTTTGATTTCTCGAAGAAGGGTCGTCTTATTACGGAAGGACCACCGGACATGGTATTCCTGTCTTGTTAGGTACCGTCTTGGATGGTCTGAGCAAGACATACGAGGTAGAGAGTATGAGCTTCATGATTGTGGTTGGCCAGCTCAAGAGGCTGAGCAATGACGCAAGATAGAAGGCCTCTGACGACGAAAGCTTAATGTGTGTGTGTGTGTGTGTATATTCTGGTGACTCTTCGGGGTTATTCGAGTCGTGAGACGGGGACGGTGAACGTTTGTCAGCGGGTGGGCCGTCTTAGGAAAGCAGTCGCGTCGGATTTGCAGTAGCGCGGAAAGGCTGAATGGCAGATGGGAACAAAGCAGAAGGCGAGAATCAGAAGCGCATGCGCATGAAGCCTATTGGGTATATGTACAAATTTGGATGGCGATAGCGGGGATATGGCAATGGACGAGGCGCATTGACGTCTCAAAGTCGCGGGGCTGGCCTGTGACCGCCGATCGCCGAAGCTAACATCTTTCCCCAAGCAAGTGCACCAGACACGACGCTACTGGCATCTTCTCCTCACACGACACCATGACAATCAAGTAAGAGCTCTGCTGTGCTATTGCATGCCATGGACTGTAGTGACTGACAGTTGTAGATACCTCATTCTGCTGTCCCGGCAGGGCAAAGTGGTTGGTCCCTCACCCTAGAATCACAAGTCCCTCTGCTGAAGCTCGTAGCGCCTAGCCAAGTGGTTCACCACACTCGCCCCCAAGGACAAGGCCAAGATTGTCAAAGACGTCTCGCAGCTCGTCCTCGCCCGCCGCACGCGCATGTGCAACTTCTTAGAGTACAAAGGTCAGTGGGTCCCGCAGGGGTGATAGTTTCGCTAGCTCACACATTCTGCTAGACACCAAGATCGTCTATCGCCGATATGCCTCGCTCTTCTTCATCGCCGGCTGCGACTCGACCGACAATGAGCTGATCACGCTCGAAATCGTCCACCGCTACGTCGAGCAGATGGACAAGTACTACGGCAACGTCTGCGAGCTCGACATCATCTTCAATTTCCAAAAGGCATACTTCATCCTCGACGAGCTGCTGCTTGCGGGGGAGATGCAAGAGAGCAGCAAGAAGAACGTGTTACGGTGCATTGGACAGCAAGACAGCCTCGAAGATATGGAGGTGAGTGAAGTGTGATGACTTTCGGGTCCGCTTCGCCGCACACCCATAGCACCAGCTGGCTGACGCGCCGTGTCGTCAGGCTGAGGACGATATCGTTACCAAGATTATGTAAAGCGTGTACGGAACGCACCATTACACAACTCGTCTTTTGGTCCTCTGTCACCGACCGTCCCAAGAGCCCTCACTGACCGCGCCTGATGGCTTTCCAGGATGCGGATGACTTCAAAGGCCGACTTAAAGAGAGCGGCATCCTATGAGACCGGACCCGGTTTGCGCATACGAACACATGCTGTACGGCGTTATTGGAGTATGGGAGTAGGCAGCACGGCACACAGTCGTGCGTTGCGACACGGTTCATCCGCTTCATTGCTAAATACCTTCTCAAGGGCAGGCGTCGGAGCAACACGATATCACACGGCGCAGGGCGTCGGATCATCTGGAGAACGCACTACCTGCCATCCTGCCTTGTAGAGCGGATGGCGGTAGCTGTACTCTATCTACTACAATGCAAACACCTCGGACTGGCGGGCTTGCTCGACACAGCTAGGTTTGACACAAGTGGCTCATGGGCTCGAACGTGATTACACATCATGATATCGAGACTTCACCCTTGATAGACTTGATCATTCTCTCTTGTTGCTTTCTTTTTTTCTTTATGCTGGTTTACTTACTTTATCCATCTAGCTACAGGTCTCCACACCACCTAGGCACTGCACATCGTGACAGCAATTGGTTCGGATCACTGTTTGGTCCTTCATTCAGAACCTTGACATGCATGCATCAAATGAAACGCTGCCGAATCCATCTGGGTTCATTGCCAGGCAGCTTCCTGTCCTCCTTCACGTGCTCGAACAACATCAGATGACATGCTCAGACATATTCGGTACCAAACACAACTAACATCATCGCTCAACACCAGTAGTCTCTCGCCAACTACCCATCCGGCCTTATCGGCAGCTGTTGTTGGTTGAGGGCTTGGTGTTGCATCGACCAATCAGGAAGGAAGACCCGACACACATGCCGCTGTTAGCTCGGCGACACCGCCAAGCTGACCTTCTCCGCAATCGCGACCACGTCGTAAGAGCGACACCGACATCTCACACCACATCTACACCCAAGCCATACATATGTCCACTGCCTGCTAGACGACTGTCTGGCCGAACAACAGTACCCTCTCCTCTCTGCAGCCAGCCTAGAGTCGTGTCTACTGGTTGTATCGGTTCGCGCAGGCTACCCCCTCCCGACCAACACATCACCTCCACCAGCAGCTACGGCCCACTGAAGTACTCTCTTATCTCAAAGATCCTGGATCATACGCGACATATTCCATAAGAAATATTCAGGCAATAGGAGCCTACAGCAAAGCACAATGAAGGTACGTACACGATGCGATAAGGCTGGAGGCTATGACGCAGCTAACCCGGTGGGACCTCAGTACCTCGATTTGTGCGCCCTCCACGAGGTCAACCTCGCTCTCAACTTCGACACGCAAGATACCGCCATCATCGGCGGATGCGATCTGTGGACGATAAAAGCAGCCGGTAGCGACAAGAAACTATACAAGCGCATCGAGCGGACGCTCGAGGAGCGACACAAGGACTTGCTGTCGGCGGTGGCAGGGCTCTCCGAGCAATCTGCCGCTCAGTTTGCAGACCAACTCGATGTCTCTCGAGACACACCATTCGGAACCTTCAGCGAAGCCGCAAACCGTCATACATTTGCCTACCTGATCGCGACGCTCAACGCAACTCACATCGATTACGATTTCGCCAACACACTGAACCCGGACGAGTTCCGTCGCGAGACCATACACAGCTTCATGCACAAGATCGACACAACAATGTACTACCTCCGCCCCCAAGTCTACTCTGCAGGACTACCAGCAGGCGCAGTCACACCGCTTGGCTCCCCGATCTGGAGTCCACGGAGTTGGCACCTACTTGATAGCGAGATGGACATGTCAAACTGCGAATACTATGCTTGGGAGCCTTCAGATGACCCATTTGCTGATGACGGCGCCATTTGGAGTCACCACTTTTTCCTATACAACAAGGAGCGTAAGCGAGTCGCATACTTCTACCTCCGCGGAGTATCCGCTCTGTCGAACTCGCCTAGTGTCGCCATGTCGCTCATGTCCAAGTTCAAAGCATCGAAATACGAATCCAGCGCCAACGCAGGAAGCAGGAAGCGTGCCGAATACTGGCTCGGTGACCGTGCTAGAAAAGGACTCGAGGCATACGGAGACAGTGACGAGCTCGACAACATGGTCATTGATCACCCCGGTGATGTTGTCGACGCTGAACAACAACGGTACCTGCCGGCCAGAGAGATGAGCATGGATGCCGAATACTACGAGAGTGAGGACGACAGCGATGTTGAGTCACTGGTCGACCGAGAGAGGGCCGTGAGCAAGATACGGTCGATGAGCGAGTGTGCCATGGAAAGGATGGAGGTCTGAGCTCCCTTCCATCTTCGTTGGTCGCCGCCACCTTGAAACAGGTGGGATTGATGGCACTCAACATGCCAAATGGCTCTCACAACGAACCTCATTCTCCTTGTTTGATTTGCAATGCGGCATTTGAGGCGTTATGTGGTTTGTCTTTCTGTCTGTTTTTACAGTTGTCTGGCATCTCTTCACCGGCTCGTGAGAAGACGACCATGACTGACACAAGGCGTTACGGTCGGTGGGAGCGATCGCGTTATAACGTTCTTGTTGCATATCGTCTGAGCCTTGAGATACCCCCTTGTCTATGTGTTCTTTTCTGTTAAACTGTTTTTGTTTGTTAGCTGTTTGCGTATTTGAGAGAGGGGGCGGTGATGGGTCACTATGAATGATGGGATGACACGGTCTGGTGACGAATGTGTATACGAAATTGCGGTTCTAATGGTGTATTACAATATTCGTCAATTAATAGTAGCCTCCAAATCTCAAATCGAAAGTGTCATGTGTGGGTACGCAGGTAAAGACACATCACATGTCACACGTTGCACAAGTGACTGCGTCTTGAAGTCTGGAACCCAATGTTTTAAGTCTCAGCTTGTCTGCCTTCCATCTGTCTCTAAAATTCAAAGATTCCAACAGCAACCACGCGATATTGTACGAGTCATATCGAACTAATATATCTTTCTGGCCACAATGTACACGTCTCTTGCCAGCGCAAAGGCTGACAACTAGAAGCCTGAGTCCTATGCACTAAGCAGGTTGAGTAATCTCGTGTTTCACTGATTGTACATCACCCACAATGTCATGTAGAGGTCACGACTGAGGTGTTCGCAGTATAATAACGAGCTGAGCGCCTTTGATATGGCAGCATAGGAGAAACACGACATTCAAAAGTGGCGTACATATTTTGTTCGTCAAAGCAAGGACGACCATACCAATTCTGCGCTGTTGTTTTGACAAAGAGAAGAGGAAGGCCATTGTCTGTTCTTCTCCCATTTTCGGTAAAATCCCTGTTCAGAGTATAGTGGGAAGTGAAAGCAGAAAGGGATCAGGAGAGAGGCAGTATTCATACAACTAACGCGGAGAGGTCTCAGATGCTTATATAAATATGAAGCTCTCATTTTTAGTTTCATGAGAAAGCTAACAGAAGCCTTTTTATGCAGCTCCGAGGTGAGGAAAGAACGTGTATGAGGATACTCCAAGTTTTATCGAAACAGCATCTCGCTGCTCATGAAAGTATCCAAGGAGCTTTTTGAAGCCAGGCACACACACTTATCAAAGTTTCGGGTTTTGGGAATAAGAGGAGAGCGTGCGATAGAGAGGAAAACGAGGAGCAGCCGAGGAGAGAGACTTTGTACTCAGTCGTGCACTCGAGTATGTACTTGAAGTCGTGCCGCGCACGCGTATATTGCTCTTCATCATTCTTTCCTGTCCACAGGGCGATGGAACTGCATTCAATACTATCCTAGTAGATTGAATCTTGGAACAAGGCATCTGGACTTCGCAAACTTACTCCCGAATCATACTGGTGCTTTATCCGGTTTTGGAAATTGGATCAACACGACAAACCGCACATGAACCGGGTCAGAGGAGATTTGTTAGCTGTTGGAATGCAGGTGCTGAGTAATGGATACACGGGATAATGTAGAAAAATGTTTACATTGCTTCTAATCGAGCAAGGCCAATTCGACTTACTCCATTGCACATAGGTTTAGATTGGCGTATTTTGAAAACAAACACGCTCATGAAAAGCATTTCGTTGTCCTTTTGGAGTAGAAAGACACACACACACACACACACATACATGCCATGGTGTGTCTGGCGTTTTGATGAAAACACATCGAGTGGTAGTGATAACAAAGACAGCAAGACTGATATTGGAAAGGAAGCTTTTTTACTTTAACCCTCCCAAAGTCGTAAACAATACTGGAAAAGTACCAGCTAGTTCACGAAGTCCGACAGGCATAAGCCATAGCCCTTGAGAACCATTGTTCGCGACTTACATTGGCTCATGGAAGGCATAAGAGCTGCATTTAGAGCAAGAGAAGGAACTATGCATACATGGCCTCTATTGTCTCGAGAAGAAAATGTAGCAATGTAGTGCAGGCACAACCACCATGTCATTGTGATGTTCTGATCTTGATGGTCGCAATGATGGGTAGTCCGTGCTAATAGTCGCGTACTTTTGATTTTCCAACTTGAAGATGACAAAATCACGACTTGTTTCCATTATCGATTAGAGAATGAAAGACGTACGTATATATTAGCTTAAGTAGATTGCTTGGAGAGAGAAGTAGTATTAGATGCCTCATTTGTGTTTCTGGAAGAATGATGGGCTCGTCGATAGGAAGGTAGAGGAGTGGCGGCAAGAGCAGCTTTACATGTAGAACCAGCAGGTGGTAGTACCAACATCTCCCCCAAAGCCGGGCCACACCACACCATCACCATGTGAAGTCAACACTTGTTATTTTTCAGTGTGTTTGTATTTCTTGATATATACTGAGATACTCAAACAAAGTGAACAACAAAAAAAGCAGGACGCCAAGTCGAACAAAAGTCCAACCAACTCCAATCAAAAGTCGGTCCCGAAACCACACTAGGCGACTTGGGTTAAACAGAAGCCAAATCTACCACAATAACGTTGCCCGCGCTGGGTCGTTGCATTGCTCGATCCGACCAAAACCCCAAAAGAGGGTATACATGTTAAAGCGGAAAGAAACACTCGAAGCTCTATCGTAGCAAAACACTCTTACAAGATAAGAGCACCACCGAAGAGCGAGGAGGCGAGGACAACGGCACCGCAGACGAGAGGAGCGAAGCTGAACTCGGGGCGGACGGAGGCAGCGGCACCAGCAGAGCCGGAAGCGCTGGCGCCACCGGTGGAGCTGGGAACGACACCACCGGAAGTGACAGCACCGTCACCAGCACCAGCGAGGTTGGTCTCGGAAGAACCAGCCTGCTGGGAGCCAGAGCCGGAGAGACCAGGGCCGTCACCAGCACCCTTCTTGAAAAGTTCGGTGGCGCCAGAGGGAACAGCAGGGAGCTCGTCGCTCTTCATGGTGACATCCCAGGTCTTGGACTGGTCAGGGCAAGTGGCAGGCTGGCCGCTGGACTTGTAGCCACCGTCGCCAGTGGGGTTCTTGGTGGAAGAGAAAGCCTCCTTGAGGGCCTTGAAGTCGTCGCGCTCAGTGACGGAGTCGCCGTTGATCTCAACGAGTCCGTAGTTGGAGTCTTCCTGGGAGTATTCGTAGACGAGACCTCCAGAGTAGACGCCGGTCATGTCGGTGCTGTAGAGAGACTTGACCTCTTCGAACTTTCGGGTTCCCTTGTTGCAACCGTATTCGGAGAGGAAGATAGGGATGCTGTAGTTGCCGAACTTCTGAACCTTCTGGTCCCAACCAGAGGTGGTGTAGGAAGACGGGTCGCACCAAGAGTAGTCGTTGAAACCGAAGAAGTCGCTGCGAGCGGCATCGTCACCACAGTTCATGTAGTCGGCCATCTCGTAGCGGTTGCTCTCGACATCAGCGGCAGAGTAACCGACAGGAACCTTGCGGAGACCGCGAGCGTTCATGTAGGACTTGATGTCACGGGTGACAGCCTTGACGTAAGGAGCACAGTTGGTGGTCTTGTCGTCGTTGATGACCTCGTTGGCGGAGAAGAACAGCAGAGTGTTGTCGTACTTTGCGAACATCTCGACGGTAGCGAAGATGCTCTGCAAGTAGACCTTGTTGTACGACTTCTGGGGCTCGGCGCGGTTGATGGAGTACTTGGGGGTGTTGAGGTCGAGAGCGAGGTAGATTCCGGCATCAGCGAGGAGACCCATGCAGGTGTCGTGGTTGGCGCTGTTGTCGACAGTGTAGATGCGGACGGTGTTGATACCGAGCTCCTTAAACTTCTCAATGTCGCGCTTGCAGCCAGCCTCGTCAGCGATGGGGTCCTTCGCATCGGAAGCGCCACCGGGCTGGTAGTCAACACCACGGATGTAGAAACGCTCGTTGCCAGCAAAGAAAGCTGAGCGGTGTCAGTAGGCGATCGTCATGGTAATAGGTGGCGTGACATACCATTTCCCTTCACAGTGACGGGGGTGATGGCGCGCTTCTGGACAGCGGCAGTAGGGGTGGCCGCAGCGGAAGCCGCGAGAACGGCGGCGATGGCAAAGGTCTTCATGATGGTCGTGTGTGAGTTGATGATATTACGGTGGGCGGGCGTATGGACAATTGGTGTGAGCGAGTGTTATAAAGCGATTGTCGGATCGTCAAGTAAACAAATACAGTCTTTGAAGAATGCAACTCCCGTGAAACGAGTGTAAGAAGTTGCGATTAGAAAAAGGTAGGCAAGGCAAGAAGCACTTGGTTCGTGAGATGAAGAAGAAAGGTCTAACCAAGATTCCAGGGAAAACAAGCAGGTTAAGCACTGTTTGAAGAGGGAGGCGACGCGTCCAATTTCCTAGTGGAAGGCGCCTTCCCTTTCTGATTCGTTCTTTCCCCGGTGGGGATCGCTCCTGCATCGCCCGGCTGGAGGCAAGCAGCGCCAACCCCTGAACAAGCCGCACCAAGCCCACCTCCAAGGAGCCGCCAACGCCCACCGGCCCACCTCAAGCCTAGCTAAGAAGAATGGCTCGCCGTGGCGATCATGCTTGGATGGACTGCAGTGAAGGACGCTGAAACACGCGTCTGCCGTCAATCATCCACTGAGTCTGTCGCGCAGACACTGGCGATCTGTATCAAACGGGTTCAACGCATGTCTTTGCCCCATGCTGCGCAGTCTTGCTGCCGAAATGACGGCCCACGGCTAAGATTGGATTAATGACGACATGTGGGTGCATCGTGTAACTGCTGCAGCATGGCTGGCTGGCCCATCGCTGGTTGCTTCCGAAACGGCGATATCTGCCTGCAGTTTTGTTGTGAAACGAGGCAGTCGGTCCGGACCTTTGCACCGTCTTGACACCACGACGCTAGGTCTGCTCGATTTTTTAATCGTAGCCCGACGAATCATCATCATCTGCCGTATTTGAGATGCTGGCGCTGGAAATGCGGGTTTTTCGCAATCGGCTAGTTCGCCATCTTATTATTAGAGCATCGGTCAACCTCCTCAACACGATGTCCAGCCATCGCACATGAGAACGGATTGAGCATGAACATGAAAACACCACCCTCAAGCAGTCGGACCTTTGACTGCACTGCCATCATCTTTATCGAAAATACGTGCGCCCGGTCTGGGTTATTGACAATGCTTGCGCCAGCGGGATCTAGAAGATCATTAGTGGTTCAGCCTCAACATGTTGGGAACGCGGTCTTTGTTTTACGAGCTTTTCGCCATCATACCATTAGCGCTAATACCTATTCCCTTGCCGACTCCCGTTTATACACATGCGGCGTTGCTGCGGAGTACAGCTCCGGATCATTACTAATAATAAAGAAAAAGAAGTTCATCCACTTCCCCATACAAATCCCCATACAGATACAGAACGATAGTCCCAATGATATCACGTCCCGTCCCTCCTCTTAGGTCATTACAATGCTCTCGCTCCCAAGGTGCTCTATTTGTTCTTTAATCCAAAGTACAATCCAAGTACCAGCGCAATAACGCACAGAATCAGGACGACTGTCAAGAGGATCCACCACTTGAGCCTTCTCGCGCGCCTAGCGGACTTGATTCCCTCGTCCAACTGTTTGTTCGCGTTCTCGGTGTCGTCCTTGACCTGCACAGTTTGCTCCTCGGTCCGTTGGATGATGGGCTCTTGGTAGACGACCTGCTCGTTGAGCTGGGTGAAGAGCAGGGCAAGCTCGCCCATGGTCTTCTCGATACGCTGGATGTCGTTGTGACGGGCGCGGACGGCGCCAAGAACACTTGAGGCTTGGCCGCTGCGGTTGGATTTGAGCTGTTGGGCTGTTAGTCATATCCTAGAGCCACGCGTGACTTTTGCCAACTTACAGCTTGTGTGAAGATACCCTCGTCGCCCAGGTCCGAGTTTGCGATCTCGTTGACCTCGGCATCCGTCGCATCCGGGTTGATGATGCGGTACTGGCGCCCGACAGCCTCGCGATACCTCCTAGAGTACTCTGCCTCCTCTTTCTGGAAGTCCTCGAGCTGCGTCTTGAACTGCTTCTTCAGCGCCTCGACCTGCGTCCTCTTCATCTTGTCGTTGGGGTCGCGGACGGCATCTCTTTCCAGAAACTTGATCTCGTCCTTGATTTGCGTGTTCCTGATCTGAGTGGTGGTTACGATGCTCTCGAGTTCGGCGGTGGAGCGGTTGTCGGGCGATGACAGCATGCGCTGGTGGACGCTCGCGATGGCTTGGATGTCCGAGGTGAGCTGGCCGATGCGACCCTTTGCGCCTTCGATGCGCGCGAAGAAGTCGTCGCGATTGAGAGGCTGTGGGCCTGGCGCCTCCATGCCGGGGTTTGCGCCGTAGACACCGCCATTGTTCATTGGCACGTCGGTGTGAGGGACATTCTGCTGCTGCGTGTTGGGCTGGCTCAGCGCACCGGTTTGCGAATATTGCGACGGCTGCGAGTAGTTGGACTCGCCATGGCGTTGGAGCGGCGCGGGAGGGTTGAGCTGTTGTTGCGGCTCGTCATACTGCTTGGTCGCGTCAGTCTTGTCAATTCAGGCCGCGCAGGAGCGACTGCTTACTCCTCCGCCATAGGGGTTGGATGAGCCGTAGCCGGTGCCCCCATATGGGTTTGATTGACCGCCGTACCCAGCCTCGGCCTGGCCATACGGGTTGCCGCCGTACTGATCGTAGTTGTGCGACATGTTTGGTGTATGCTGGGATGGATTGACAGCGTTGGGGCGATGGTTTCGGAATGCCGCAGTGGAGCTGGAGCTTGGAGAACAGCCGCGGAAGCTACGGAATCCTGCGCTGACTGACGGGCGTGAGCGCGGCGAGTACTCCAGCAATTCTTCCGCACAACAAGGCTAGCGACGATGGAATGAACAGCGGATGCCTGTGCTTGGGGTAAGGCAATGCTCCAAAATCGATTAATTGCAGCGTGCCGCAACCTTGTTTTGATGTGGGTTGCGAGGGAAATTAAGATGAGACCCTGTTGAATCAGCCCAGCTCTGAGCCGCGAAGACCAACGTCACCAATGGGACAAGAGCGGGCAAGACACGCCCTTAGTCATCGCCGGCCATGATCGCGTGGCTCTAGCGTGCTCTCCCGCGAGGCGCAGCATCATCGTCTCCATCGCCATCGTGCTGCAGAGCAAGGCAGCCGAGTTTTGAGCTTCCTCATTGTATGCTTTCGTGCTTCCAATATTTGTGTCTTGTTCGCGCCCAAGTCCATGGAGCATACCTAGGTATGTACGAGGCTTCAGCGTATCTAGCTCTCGGTCTTGTCGCCCAAGGCAATACGCCGAATGAGGTAATGTCAGATGCCGCTTATGAACTCCCGCGCTCAACGGATACTCAATGCCTATGACCAAGTGCGAAATGACTGCGCCTACCAGCATACTGCAGTGTCAGCGCTGCGCCTGCGTTACAATGCATCCGTTCGCAACAACAACCCTTTTCGACAAGCGTCAATGGCAGCAATCCACTTCTCATTGTGCGCGTCAAGTAACCATGTACAATAAGAAAAGGAAAATATATACAACGAATAATCAACAGTCTCTCCCTGTAGCGACAGAGTGAATCTGTTAGTTCTCCCCTCTGACAGTGGACAAAGCCATCTATGCAACACCTACCTTGTCCACTGCTTACATACGAAACATAGCATCGTCCAGATTCGCATCCCAAGTATCCATCCGATACTATCCTTCGAACTTGTAGAATCTTGTCTTTATCTTCTTGAATACCAACACCGCCAGCTCCTTCTTGCTGTTCCAGTCCTTCTTCCCAATCTCTGGGGTTGATTCGATCAGTACATTACGCACCTTCTCGGTACGAAGCTCCTTCTCTTTCTGTTGCAGTTCATCTTCGAGCCGCTGGTCATTCTTGATGGCATAGTCCCCGATACGTATCCGACTCCGGTCGCACAATCTGTCAGCGTAGTAGCTTGACGAGGCGTAGGACACAGTGCAGAGAGCGCGGACATACGAATACCAGATTCTGTGAGTCAGCTTAAGAATTTTTTGAGCGTAAGACCTCCTGGGATACCATCTTCAAGGATGAAATAATGGGTATGCTTTGCAGTACCTCTGTAGTAGATGATACTTCAGGGTAGTTCGCCGTTTGCTTGCCCTTTCATCCAGGCTTTGAGTCGTTCTGCACCATCTGTTTAACACAGCTACTCGCCTACGAAGTTAGCAAAATCAGAATTGAGGACAAGGGCTACACAAACCTCGCGATCAGTCTAGTCCTCTTTCTGCCGTCAAGTCATCTCAGTACCATGATGCAAGTCACCAACATGCGCAATGGGGTCCCATCAATCAGAAGGCACTCATATCAGAACTGTGACTCACGCTAAATGTTATACTGGATCTTGAAGGCCAAACATGGCCGATCACTGCCAACGCCCCTGACCCCGATGTCTTTCCAGAATCCTCTCAACCACCATAGCCAGTGTAAGAAATCGCAGGATGCTAGACGCACAGAAAAAGCAAAACCTATCCACCAATCTAGGCATCACCTCCTGTCGTCCATCACCCAATTCAACCGTCTCTCTCACTTGGAAACGGGGTATACCCCCTCCTCCTTCCACCACCTAACAAATGCGCAAACTCCGGTGCCACAAATCCCCTATTACTCCCTCCACCACTTACCGGCATCGGTACCGTGTACTTCGTATAATCTCCATTGCTGCCATAATTGATACGCTGACCATATGCATCAACCGTCGGCCTACCCATCGCTCCATTGAACATAGGCCTGTTATGGTTGACGCCCATTCCTCTAGGTTGGCCCCTCGATCTCCTCTCGACTTCCTCCCTGTCCTTAATCTTTTGCATACGAGCCACCTCGTGTTTCCGCAACTCTTCGGCGTCATGGTGAATAGAGCCACCGATAATACCATACGTGGTTAGGGGAGCGCTGATGGACGGCAGATTTGAAGCACCACGGATATACCCATCATCAATATCGCCACGGACTTCTAAACCACTTACTTCCCCAGTCAACAAACCCATCGCTTGCGGTAGCATTCCCATCGGCATTCCCATTTTAGGTTTCCCGTACCAAAACGGTTCGATGTTAAGGTGTTGGGCACGCGCCTTTTGCAGGGTCTTGTTAGTGTCGAAACGCTCTTCCCAAGAGAGGAGGGTGAGGTCACGGAACGCGTGACGGAAAGAACGGGAGGCAGTTGCGAAATCGCTGTTCCGTGGGCATAGTTCGCCGTTGTAAGGGAGTTCTGGGACTGGTGTAGGTTTGGTGACGAGAGAGAGGAGGCGGGTGGCTTCAGGATGCTGGACGTGTTGGTGTGAACCGTCGTCGTTCACTGGTGGAGCTTTAGCAGGCTTGTACTGCACAAGTGTCCAGTACACATGCGGTTTTGTGTGACTCTCCAACAGTCCAATGTGGTAGTTCGCCATTGAAGACTCGCCGCCACGTACAAGGACGATCTTGTACTCAAAGCCCGTGACGTCTTGGTAGTAGTGATAGTCCTCTTTCCAATGAGAAATTTTAGCTTGTGGTACTTTCTTGAGGGATGAACAAACAGGCTTGGGGTTTGAAACGGAAGAGCTCGGAGATCGGTTGGCTAGGCTTGTGAAGTCATCGATAGTTTCGATTGGAGCACTCTCCCGTTCTGCCCTCCTACGCAAGAGAGCCTCTTTTGCAGATACGAAAGGAGTTGGTGGGACCACCAAAGTAGAGGTAGAGAAAAAGAAACTCTTGCTCTTCCTGGGTTTAACAACAGCAGATTTCTTTGACGTACCTGATCCAGTTAACTCCTTAATCTTCTCGCATCCTTTCCTGAACCTACTGCCATCTGCCAGGGTACCCAGCCTTTTGAGCTCTTTCTTCTTTCTCCTCTCTTTCGTCAACACCGCCCAGGTATATTTCTTAGCGCTCAGCTTCCTCTTCCCCTGGAGAGAGTCGTCAAACCAGTCATAGCTGACTACATGGATACCTAAGTCGGTGGCTTGTTGAACAGCATCGGCGGGCTGCTTGTATGCTTCTTTGCTGGCGATGAGGTGGGTGACGCTCTTGGTGATCTTAGCAGAGTATTTGCCGCCGTTTCGTTCGATCCAGCTTCTCATCTGCTTAGCATCGTGGGGGAGTGTGCCAACAAGGGCAATAGTTAGCTTGTCTAGAATACCCATTCTGGTATCGTCGCGGATGTGAGACGTAGGAGTATGTAAACTCGATCGCGAACGAGAACAAGGTTTTGTGATATCCGGATCGGGGTTCAAGAACTGGCCCGAGGCGGGCTGATCTTACCTTTTGGTGACACGCAGCAGGCCAGGTGATATAGCGTTTGCTCGGGCCATGCGGCTATCTTCGCGAGGTAAGAGGCACTGATCGCAGCGCCTTTGCAGACCGCTGTCTGTAGGGACGCAGCGTATCTTCCCCATAACATGGGATTCTTAGATGGAGAGAAGACCTAAAGAAGTACGTAAGTCATTCAAGGAGATACCATGCGGCTGTGAACAAAGTGCGTTGTATTTGATGAATTCCAGCTCGCGTTTTAGAAGTAGTATTCTAGACATTCATTCTGATGCCTATTGCTGGTTCTTGGCTGCCTTTATGAAGGCGCGTATCTTGTCTAGACTTTGCTGTCCGTCTTCTTCAACACCGCTGCTGACATCCACAGCGTGAACGCGATCCCGGTACTCGTCGAGTCCAGCGAGCATAGACTGTACGTTGTCAGGGTTCAGCCCACCTGCTAATATGACCTTGATTCCATCGTCTTTTGCAAACACTGCTTTGACGTCGGAGAGATCCAGTTGCTGGCCTGAACCTCCAGAGCCTGCATCCAGCAGTGGTAGAGCGTGATAACCTCTTGAGCCGATTCCAAGGTTTTGCGGGTTAAAAGCTCGCAGAACAGGTACAGGAACCAGCTTTGCCCACTCTAGTGGCTCTTGACCATGAAATTGTACAACGTCTAGGCTGAGCAATCGCCGCTGCTCGAGCACGTATTCCAGTGATTGGTTTCGGAAAACTCCTACAAGAAGCGCACGACTGTCGTTTGATACCAACCGCGATGCACCGTGCTCAAAGAAGTCAGACGCAGCCTTTGAATCAGCAAGCAATCCCGACTTCGAGACAATCGGCTTTTTGGTCTTATGTACCATTTCCGAGATGGCAAGTGCTGTCTCCGCTGTTACTGTTCGCTTGGTTCCTGGCGCCAGTATCATGCCGATGAGATCAGCTCCTGCCTCGACTGCAGCTTTTGCGGCCTCTGCACTCCGAGTTCCGCAGATCTTTACCATCGGGCTTGAGGCTGTTTGCGCCTTCTTTGTAGATGAGCCACCCAAGAGCTCAGCAATGAATTGAGCAGTGTCAGATGCGCGCATCAACGCTTCACCCACCAAGACTGCACCGACTCCGCTCTTGATGTATGGTTCGACATCTTTGGGTCCAGCGATACCGCTGAGCGCACACAAAATTGTCTCTTTTGGAACCATGTTGATTAGTCGATTAGTGGTCTCCATGTCGACCTCGAAATTGACAAGATTGCGATTGTTTACACCGATGACTTGCGCGCCCAGCTTGACGGCGATCTCCGTTTCTTCTGCGTTTTGGACCTCGACTAGGGGCTCCATTCCAAGTGATCTGGAGTAGTCATAGAGCTTCTTCAGCACTACCTCGTCAAGCATCTTGACGATGAGCAACACAGTGTCGGCACCTGCGAGTCTAGCTTCCAAGATCTGATACTCCTCGAAGATGAACTCCTTGCGCAGGACAGCAGGTCGGTTCGGCATGCCTTCCAAGCTTTGACGAACTGCTTTGAGGTCGTCGATGCTTCCCTTGAACCATTCCGGTTCTGTGAGGACGGAGATGGTGCTTGCGCCGGCCTTTGCGTAAAGCCTTGCTTGAGCAGGAGCGCAGGCAGACAAGGAGATTATGCCTTTGGAGGGCGATGCGCGCTTGATCTCAGCCATGAGCGATAGTCGGAACGGAGATTGCCTGAGACGCTCTGGGAAGTTGATCTGAGGAGGTGCTAGGTTAAGGTCGTACGAAGCTTGTAGGTCGCTAGGCCGTTGGGATGGGATCTTCTTCTGTTCCGCGACAGAGGCCCTACGGTGGTCGTAGATCTTCTCCAGTATGGATGTCTGCTTGTCCTTCTTTGCGCCATTTGTACCGTTAGCAGCAGCTCCGACTGCCTGAGCATGTGCCTCCTTCTGTAACCGCTCGTTCTCGGTCCAGGTACCTCCTTGCATCTTGAGGAAGTTCCTCACCATGAGGCGACCATCTTCGGTCAAGATACTCTCTGGGTGGAACTGCACACCCTCCATGACGTATTCCTTGTGTCGCACACCCATAATGACTTCCTTTACTTCGGCGTCTTCGTTCGCGGGTATCGTAGCGGTGACCTCGAGGCAGTCAGGGAGCGTTCCGTGGGTGCCAGCGAGCGAATGATAGCGTGTGACGGGGACATTCTGCGAGACGCCTGCAAAGACGCCTTTGCCGTCGTGTTTGAGAGGCGATGTTTTTCCGTGCAAGACCTGGCCTGTCACGTCTACCGTACCGCCGTAGCTATAGAAGATGCACTGTCTGCGCCGCGTTAGCACCCATACACCTTCAATTCCTCTTCCCGTCCTACAATGAGAGCTGCAACAATGCTTGCGGTGATATGCCGTATGACACGAACAATCAGGACGACTCACTCTCCCATGCACACGCCGAAGATTGGAATCTTGCCGCTATAGTGCTTGATAGCCGCATTGCTAATGCCTGCATCGCGCTCTGGATGTCCTGGTCCGGGACTGATTACCAGCTGGGTAGGGTTCTTTGCGATCAACTCTTCGACAGTGATCTCATCATTTCGGTATACAGTCACGGTCGCGCCTTCGAAGACGAGGTATTGATACACGTTCCAGGTGAAGGAGTCGTAGTTGTCAATGAGTATAACGTTGGAAGCGGTCGGTATTGGTGGAGAGGGGGTGGGGTTGTTGGGCGAGTGGTCAATCAATGCGAGGGCAGGCATGGTGGGTGGTTTCTTGCGCGAATGGCGCCTTTGGAGTCCGGTGGCTGCTATATAGCTTCGTCTGGGTGACTTTGCGGCGGTAAAATGACAGGAAGATTGCCGGTCCTTTGACGGCGAGGCAGTCGTGAGTATATTAGATGCCGATGAACGGAGAAAAGGAACGAATGTTTAGGTACCAGGGTAGCGGGGTGACTCAATGATGCACTATTCAGATATTGAGGATGCGGAGTTAACACGGAGGTGGCATGGATCGAGGCTTAGTGCGACAGACGGTACATGAACGTGGACGCATCGATATGGGCGACCGGGCAATACTTTGCATACGAAAAGACATGCTCATGCTCTCGGTATTCAGGAAGAGTCGTTTTCTCTACATATCCAGCTGCTAGTAGGACATGGGGACTGCACTTGGCTGGGACGAGTACTGCAACCTCAGGTGCAAGACGACGAGATGCAAATCTCACCAGACGGAGATGCAATAGCGATGGAATGGGTCTTGCACAGACGTGTCTTGTAACGAGAAGCATGCGATGCCGTGTTCTGAAGTGTGCGCAAAGAAAGAGCCCTTGTGATGATCCCTGCACGTACTAGCTCGACTTTCGCGTGAGCTTTGGCTTTCGCGACTTTGGTAGACATTCACGCCAAACATTCGGCAACACCACCCCACGCCTATCCAGCACCTTCATGGCCTTTGGTTAGCTGACACTCTACTCGCGCACCGCAGCGCAACCATGGCCCCCATTCAATCTCCCGAGTTCGACCTGGGCAAGTGCCTCAAAGGCGAGCAGCAGCTTGTGTATGTTTACCTGCGTTCAACGCAAGAAACTGGCTGACAGTACTAGGACCTGGGATATCGCATATCGCGCCCTCTGCGACCCCGAAACCGCGTCCAAAAGCGAAGCCCTTCGCGCCTTCCTCACCTCCACCGATAACAAAGATATCCTCAGCCACCCATGGAAGCCCTTCGCCGACCCGTCGTCGCAAGAGAAGAGCAAGTTCGAGACCAACACAGCGCCCATCAACATCACACCGCCCCAGAGCGAGCACTACAATGTAGAAGAAATAAAGGAAGACAGTCTGTGGTTGGCCAAAGAGGCGCAAATATCAGAATATGCAGCGCTGCAATTGGTTGTCCAAGAGTGGCAGGGCAGGCCGACTGCACAGCTGTTGAGTGGACTCACCGAAGAGGAGGCCCTCAGCGTGCAGGAAGCCGCTGGAATGGGAAACCTAGGAGCCTCGACTTTCGTCCCAAACTCATCCATCCTAGCCTCACCGCTCGCCTCCAAGACGGCGCATCTCGACGCAAAGGACCAGCGTCGCCTCCACATTCTCGACGTCTACCATTCTACATGCGCTTCCATCATCCGAATAAGCCAGCTTCTCGTTTCATGGGGTTGCGCATCAAACTTGCGTAGCCAGACCATCTACGGCAACGACTACCTTAGCATTGGTGCCGGTTGGATTGAAGAGCTTGGCCAGGCCATTGCAGCGACACAAGATGGACCTACAGGTGGAAAGGCGCTAGACGAGTGCCTGAAAGCATTCTCCAAGAGGTGTGACTCCCTGGACACCGGTTATGGCTGGAACGTCGACGATTCTATACTGGAAGCTGCCTCGGAGAAATGGGTCGTTGCGCAAACCACAGAGATGCTGCACATCCTGCATCTCGCCCTGGTGCACGCAGACTTGGTTGCCAAGGACTTCCTTCCTGCGGCTACTATCGAAGACTGGCTCAAGGCCTTCAGCTTCCGCGGCTTTTTCCGCGAGTTTCCTGCAGTCACAGCTCGCCAGGAACCTCTCATTCCAGTCATACAACTGCTGACTTCCCTCATGTCTTTGACTATCTTGAAGGTAGACAAAATCATGGATGATCTCGAGTCCGGCGACTGCAATACATGGGCCTCCTCATCGTACATTCTCAACACTGCTGTTGTAGAGAGCATCACTACCATATTCGGAGAAGCCAAGCTGCTGGGTGCTAGCCCAGCTACACCACCGACATTTGCCTGGGCAATCCTTACCTGGAAGCTCACAAGTCGTGCGAGTTACGAGGAACAAGAGCGTGATCGTCTGCTTGAATCGTCAAATAACACCGGAAACCCAGAACCTCAAACTTCCCCGCTTGAGGAGGCTGCTTTGGTCGTTGCCAGACTCGAAACCCATGAGCTCTTCGATGGCAAAATGCCTTACGAGGAGCTTGCTAACGTCAGCTCAGCAGTGGGTGTCTTGGCTATTGTCAACCAGTTGGTCCAAACCAGTTTGCCTGCATTCGGAACACCAATCGATCAGATATCACAAGACAGGATTCGTCTGCTATTTCTTCAGCTTATTCGCGCTGCTGTTGGTAGTGACATTGTCGCGTACAGCCCGGACTTGATAGTAACGACATACACAATTCTGACTGGCGACAACTCTTTCCGCAGATGGGAGAACGGCGACATATCTCGCCATGCTGACCCGATTGTTGCGTATTTCCTGGAAGACGAATATGTCCTTCGACCACTGCTGCTCAATGAAGCTCGGCTACGCTACCCCTACGAGATGACACCTTTCCTGAAGTTCTGTAGCGCATTGACCCGTGGCGACAAGACGATGCAGAACGGCTTGCCTACATTCATCGAAAAGCTTGGAAACCACAATCGACTTATGCAACAACTTCCAGATGGGTTTAGGGACTATGCGTTGACGCGCGAGGAGGAGAACGCCAACTGGGTCGAACTCACGGGCAACCTTCCACTTTTCTCGTCTGGAGTATCTTCGAGCTTCCGTGGACAACGTCGATTGCTGACCTCTGGCACTTCGACACAGTCTGATGGACTATCTGGAATACCTGCCGGGACAGAAGGAATCATCGTTGATGACAATGCTTCCCCATACGTGGCGGTTTGGCATCATCAGCACTCTACGTTGTCATACTTAGTCGAACTTCTCTCCACATACCCTGTAGGGAGCATCAAGGTTGAGACTGCCACGCAACAGCCTGCCTCTCGCGAAAGTGTCATCGAGATCATCGGACTCTTCGCTGATTTGATGCATTCTTCTCTACATGCTTCTGAGGGCGTTTGTTCGACTGAGCTCCTGGAGGCGATTGGCATCGGTGCTGAGGGCAGCCAGGATACCGTCAATCTCGTGCTCGCCATCTTCGAGGAGGAGCTCCTGCACCTCTGCCAGGAGCCAAGTAACGAGGCGTGTTTAGAGCTGTTGGTCAACTGCACTCACTTCTTAGAGGCTTTGATTATTGTTTCTCCACACAGAGTATGGCCCTGGCTCGCCAGGAGTAGATTGCTCGAAGGCGACGGAAATGGCAGCTTAGCGACTATCCTCATTGGTACTGAAATGGTTCTAGGACGATATGACTTCCTTATTGGCTGTATCCGACTCTACAAGGGTCTCGTTAAAGATGCAGTCGAGCGATCAGTCTCGCGTAAAGTCCCGACGAGAGCACTCAGCCGCTTCAATGCTGCTGCTCCTTCAGAAAGCGGAACCTCGGATAAGATCATGAGCACAATACTCTTTACATTCGGTCGAACCCTTGCTAGCATATACGAGAACTCGTTGAACTGGAAATATTCTCATCCCAACCATCGGCCCGAGATCAACATCGCCATCTGCGAAGTTTTCACGACGATATTGAAACTCGCGTACAGTGTAGACGACGAACCGAAACTATCCGCTAAGCTCGCCAAATCCATCGCGCCTATCGCCGAGTACATCACGCAGCTATACCTCACACAGGCTGGTGCAGATCTTCCGACAAACCCGCTGATGACCTCCCTGATCACTGGGGTCAGTCCCAGCGACACCACGTTGCTCACGACTTCGAGTGCATTGTGGATGCTACAGACGCAGACTACTCTGGCTTTCGCTGACATCCTTGTCCGGGTTGCCGTACTCTTGAACAAACCCTGGACACACTTGGAGCAACAACTCTTTAAAGCTACGCCATTACTGGCACGACTGTACGCAACCAGTGACAAATGGAAGTCGCAGGTCGTGCTGTTGTTGGAAGCTCTTGTTCGTGGTGCCGTCCGTGTCGCCGGACAAGATGACTCAACGATGACAGACGGAGACCTTAAGCAGTCTGTACGGAAACAGATTGAGCAGCAAGAACCGCCCTCACTACTCGGTCATCTCGGACCACGGACTGCGAAGAACTTCTTGAGCGTACTCTCGCAGCTCGATGAGCCTTTACAAATAGTGGATATTCAGACCAATGTCTGGAACTTGCTTTCAGCCGTAGTAACATGCAAACAGCAGTGGTTCTCCTTATATCTGCTTACTGGTAGCACGCCTCGCGAGTCCATTCGTTCCAAGAAAGACGCGACTCACGATTCAAGGAACAAAGCCCTACTTACGCGAGCGCTCGACGCACTCTCAAGCATGGCTCTACCAGACCAAGAAGCGGGTGGCCTTTCATGGCCTTTATACACCGCTATGCTCGAGTTTGTCTCGTCAGCGCAAAACAATTGGTCATGGGCAATGGGTGACCTCCGACAACGCAAAGATCTGATCCAGAAACTGCTCGCCTTCATGAAGTGGATGGCAAAGCAGCCCAAGCAACCGAAGATGAGCAACAGCAACGAGACCCTCGAACGCTCATTCCAAAACAGGTTCGCATCGTTAGCCTGCGAAGTCATCGCCATGTACCTGCACCACTCACGGCAAGTGGGCGATATCACCGTGCTCAAAGATGTTGTGCCAAGCCTGACGTACTTGGAAGACACTGCTTTGGACCTACCGTCCTACAGTACTTCCCTGCATGGTTATCTTAAGCAAAACCTGGAGAAACAATACCCTGGTGTCACGCTAGGCAACATCAAGCGAACCACACTGTACTCAGAGACCTTCGGGCGGGCATTCTTCTACGACATCGACCTTGCCCAGCGGCTTTTGGGCTTCAACAGCAAGTGGACAGGCCCCAGAGAAGGCACTGGTTTTGCAGCTGAAGTTGAGAAAGCTAATTACAACCTCGGCCTGGTTGAATCTCAGGTTCTACTACTTCAAGGCTGGAAACTGCTGGCTCTGGAGTTGAGCCAAGTCGTAGCCAAGGACGAGCGTATAGTCAAGGTACTCGTTGGCGTCATCCATAAGTGCATGGTCGCCAACGAACAATCGAATCTCCCGGAAGCATTGTTTGGCCAGCTCATGGTTCTGCGAGCAGATCTGGCCTTTGCACTGTTGAAGAAGCTGGTTGAGGCAAAGGTACGAACGAACGAGGCACGTCAATTACTTGCTCCAGTGTGGAACGCGATTCGTACCTCCACGCCTGACTTCGAGAACGCATTCTCGACCGACGCGGTGCACTACTACCGATCCTTGCTACGAATCCTCTACCTTGCCCTTCACTTCCATCTTATCGAAGATACAGATACTTCCGATGACGCATCCTTCCGCTCTTCCTTCCGTGGCACTATGCCTACAAGCCACAACAAATACGCCGAGCCCATCTCAACCCAGCTCCTTGAGATTCTTTCCGACACGGTTGCAAAGGGCTTCCGCAGCCTTGCCAACCAACTTCACGCTGAACCTACATCCGTCTTGCCATCGGACTTTGCCCTTCTCACTGCACTCCTCCAACGCATTATTGCGATACCAGAGATGTCAAAGTGGCAACAACAGGCAGCTCTCCTCTTCGCCAACAGCAACACTGTGCGCTACGCCACTAGCCTCTTCTCATGGGCTGACCGTCTAACGATATCCCACAATGGCATCGACGACCCCATTTACGGTGAACTCAGCGTACTGTTTCTGCTCTCCCTATCAAGCATCCAGGCTTTGGCAGAAACCATGGCCGTAGAAGGCGTACTCAGTCAACTCAACACCGCAAACATCATGAACTACTACCGTCGTGTCAACGGCATGGGTCCTTTCGACAATCCATCACGCATGTACAGTATCTGGACAAAAGGCATCCTACCGCTCTGCCTCAACCTTTTGCTTTCAGTCGGCCCGCCCATTGCTGCGGAAATCTCATCTTTCTTGAACCAGTTCCCAGAACAACTCGCCCGCTCGGCTCTAAGCATAAATTCAAATCCCTCGTCCCGCACCTGGGCTACCCAAAAGATTACGCTTGCTGTCGCTTCGGAAGTGCACTCTTTGTCGCTCATATCCAGTATTCTGGAAAACGTCCGCAAGCAAGGCCCCAAACTGGGTATTCAGGCAAACGACGTCGCACTCCTAGACTGGGATAAGGAAAACATCAAGGAAGATGTCGAGAGCTGGTTGAACCGTAAGAGCGCGCTGCGTGAACGCATCGTAGCGATCGATGAGCGGGAGTTGGAGATGCTGAGCAGCAGGAAGGGCCAGGGTGAGGATGCGTTAAGTGAGCTTGAGAAGAGAGTGTTTGGCGAACTGGAAGACGCAGGAAAATGCTTGGGTGTGGGTAACGGAAATGGAAATGGGAATGGGAAGAAATAGAGATGATGTGGTGGAACTGCTAGGATGACATTTGAAAAGCGCTGGAGTTTAGGAGCGTTTTTGGATTAGTTGCGAGGTGCTATGTGCTTGGACGATAGATCTTGTGGGTGGTAGTGTATTTCTAATGTAACTCTTTCGACTTATGTTTGCTTGGTGGTATAGTTCATATTGTGCGGCTCCCCAGGTTCGTCAGACTAGCGTATTAGCAAAGTCCTGTTTCCGCCTTCCTTTCATGTCGTCTCACATCAAGAAACTTCCCAAACAGGTAACTGAAGAAAGACCATAGATTGCAGCAACTTTCGACATCCCACATGCTACCCCTCTGCCCCGTGAGCATACCAATATAGTCCCAATTAGGCAAATTCCCCTCAAAGGTGTAGATCACAGCAACTCTTATAAGATACCTACTAGCTACGCTGTAGTCTGAACTTGTTATGAAGTTTGTAGGCTATTTACCATGTTCTCCCGAATGCGCAGGTTTGAAATTCTGCATGGGTGTGGATTGTAGTAACTTTCACGATCGCCCAGCCCCTTGTAAAGCAAAGAGCGATCTCTTCAAGCAATGCATTCACAGACGGAGATGGGAGAGCATACGGTCAATTGTACATATTGATCTGAAAATTACTAGCAGACAACGAACGTGGTACACAAGCCATACTGCTGGCACGCAGGTGATAGTGTGCCCTTGTACATACACCATACAGACACCGAGTATGTTTCCTGCTAATGTGCCTAATCGCGCCCGGATGTGGTTTAAATTGTATGCGATGATAGAATGTTCGTATGACATTCCAAACCACATGGCAGTAGTATTCCTACGCATCCACCACAGACCAGCCAGATTCTGCGTCCGTAAGTTGGGGGGTAACGCCACCAGCCAGGTCGACGAAACCGCTGTCTTCAGTACCAGGCTCGGAGTCAGACTCAGTATCGATGTCAGTACCATAGTCAGACTCCACGTCACATTTCATGACTTGCAGCCTCATCGTCTCCTTTAGCTCTTCTTGGAGCATCTTTTCGTGAGTCTTGAAATCCTCCGTAAGTGATGTGATGGGACATACTGGACGACAGTGCGATTTGGGTGATTGATTGCTTCGATGGTGGTTAGATGTATCAGACTCCATTTCTGTCTCTTTAGGTCGACATTCAGTGATTGTTGTCCCGGGAGCCTCAATATACATGACAGCCGCGGAAGAAAGTTCTGGACGATGGTCCTCTCCATCAGGCAGTTCGCAGCCTCGCGTGATCAGATAGAGCTCCTCGACCAGTCCAAGGAATTGGGAGATGTCCGGATGCCATGAGCTGGGTGTGATGAAAAACTGCAGAAGCATACTGAAGCCTAAAATTAAAGAGAAGAGACCAAAAACAAGCACTGATACTTTGCCTCCGAGATGCTCCGAGTACTTGACGTATAGGCGGTCTACCAACCTCAGAGCAAGACAGAAGCCCATGATCTTGAACGTGTACTTGTCTCTTGCATTCGTGAAGCCCCGGAATTGAGTGAGCTCAGTTGCGACTTTTTTCCTAGCAAGTTTCTTGGTAGCGGCCGTGTACGAAACTACGCCGACCGAGACCGCAGTTTGGATCCCCAAGAGAGCCGAGGTCACGAAGTTCAGAACTTTCGCCAGGTACCATGTAACTGATAGACAGTTTTGAAGATTGGCCTTGGAGGCTGCCAGTTCCCCAAGCCGGCGTTCAAGTTTCGCAATGGCTTTTGCGCGACCCGACAAAGTGAGCATTTCGCCCGAGGATACGGGCAGGTCAACAAGGCGACATGGCTGGGAGGACTCGCAGCGCAGGGCGAAACCAAATGGCATTTTGGAAAGGGACCAGGTTGACGAGGGCGTATTGCCAGTATCCGTGCCATTAGAAATGTGTACAGCGATGGTGGAGGTGGAAGCGTTTATGACGTAGATGCCGCCGAAGAAGCGATTCCAGATTGAACGGGTCTTTAGTCTCACGGCCTCTAGTGCTTCCCCGAGTATACGACGGGAGCGGTATCGCACATTCGCCCAGGACCTGAGTACAGCTTGTTGTCGGGTCGCATCATGTATCACCACCTGTGGCGTGTATTGAAGTCTACCACAATTATCCATTGTCCAGTACATGATCCGCGCACGCATATGAGGGTCCTGGAAGCCAAGCCCGAAGGTTTCATCATTAGCTTTCTTCAGACCGCGAATGAGGCAGTCTTCGTGAGTCTCCATGAAGCCACGGCTCAGCTGGCTAGAGAGAAGTCTATCCAAGTGACCGTACAATATTTGCTCTTTGTGAATGGTGGCTGACTGCACATGGTATTCGTCTACCGCTCGGTCAAATCGAGGTGTTATGAAGTTATCGATGCTGAAGAATCCGGTGCCGATGGAAATTATCGCGGAGCTGAGGTACACGAAGAACACTCCCAGCACTAGCATGCGTGAGGTGGCGCGCAGGAGCCTGATTTTGTATGGAATCTTTGCCTTGGTTGGTTCCGATGTAGCGCGTTGACCGTCTTGTGAAAACTGGCTTTCAGCAGGCGTAATGCTCAGCTCTGCTTGAGGTGTCATGTCAATGGTGATCATCGTGGTGGAAGGCACCCTAGCGTTTGCTGAGCCTTGAGCTTCGTCGCGGGCGACTTCCATGTTGCAGGTGCTGCGATGTTGTGTTTATGTATTGGTAAGTGCCGAACTCTTGGGGTTCTATTTGAGGAGCCTGTGATTAGGGGCCTGGTTAGGCCATTCATGGATCCAAATAAGCGTGTGTGGAGAAGGTACCGCTGATGAGGCCGCAAGGCAACAGACACTGCACGTGCTGGATCAGGCAGCACTTGAGTGAAACACAGTCAACCGGACGTCGATCGTAACGCGAAAGTAGTACAGTGAGTAGTGATTTCAGGTCAGTCTTGATGAGTACATACAGGAGATGGCGATGGAAGCTCGGTGATATTCTGTTGTCTGGTGAAGACTGGAAGGCGCGATGCGGTCTGCATGACGGCAGGGTCCGCCTTCCGCTGTCGGAATACCAAGTTGACGCGATAAAACATGAGACTGTGTTCGAATATGCCTAGTCATGTTTCTGATTTAACATGTTAGAGGTTACGGATCCAAGATTCAACGATGGTATATACAGTATTATGACTACTTACTACTTCTTCCTCTGTACTCTTTTGCGTGGCGCTTGCCCAATATCCTCTATGTCTATCGCACCTTCCACATCTTCAGCTTTGATCTCACCAACATCAGCAACCACCGTCTCTTCCTTCACTGCTGCCTCTTCGTCGCCATTGGGTGCCTCAACTTTCACAACGGCTTCTTCCTTCTTCACTTTCGTCTTCTTAGCTACCACTGCTGAGGGACATAGGCCTCTATCTGCCAACTTGCAGTCGCCACACTTTCTGCCCACAGGTAAGCATATAGTTTGTCCAAAGCCCACAAGCAGATTGTTTATATCATGCCATTTGTCTTTTGGCAGCCATGACTCCAAAGCGGCACGTGTTTGTTCTGGATTCTGAGTCTTATGCCAACCCCATAAGTTGGTAATGCGGTGGACGTGGACATCGACTCCAATACCTTCATGCCGGCCCCAAGCTGCACTCAAAGTGAGGTATCCCATCTTAGGCCCGACGCCAGGTAGTGACACAAGTCCCTCGATTGTGTCTGGAATATCGCTATTCCACTTGTCCCGTAGAATCTCCGCAGTTTGCTTGATGTACTTGGTCTTGAGGTTGTGGAAACCCACTTTGTTGATGAAAGCGTTGAGCGCAGGCGGCTCTAGCGCGAGGACAGATTCAAGATTGAACCCCTGGTTATGTTAGCCGTGCAAAGCAGTCGCCTTTGGAATTAACCTACGCCAGGCATTTTCTCCTGCATGCCTCGCATGACGGGCGCTGTGACGGTGTCTTTCGTCTGACTACTCAACATCAAGGCTATAAGTGTCTGAAACCGTCGATCTCGAGGAGACCTGTTCTTCTCCGCCAGGCTCTCGCACCCCATAGTGTCTACCGGCGCGACATTCTCATTCCGCATTTCTCTCGTCAGGGTGTATATCTCCTCCCAATTGGGTGGCGGCTCCATCTTCACAGACCCATCGTTGCCCTTAATCTTCTTCGCAGGCGCGCGTCGGGCTTTTTTGACCTTTTCGCTTTTCTTCGGCGATGCGATTCCAGCGATCGTTGTTTCCTCTACCTCCTGCTTCACGACGATAGGAGTATCTTGACCCCTTTTCCTCTTCATAGGCACTCGTCGCGCCTCTCCATCGGAGGCTGAGTCTGCTGGTACCGAGTTCAGCTCTGAACTTGCCCTAGCATTCTCGTCGCTACCTGTCTCTCGTTTGATAGGGGTCTGCGCATTGGTCGCGCTTCGGGTCTGGCGTAGCGCTCGTTGGGTACGGCTTGCGGCGACGATACGGGACGTGTCGCGAGACACTCGTGAAGTCCGCATTGGAAAGTCGATTTAACGATAGAAAACTGTGTGAATGGCGAGAGGTCCTTATGATAGACTCTGATACGGAGCTCCGCGAGCTGATGCGCGGCGCATAGTAATGACGATGATGAAGACGCGACTCAGCAAATAGCCAATGAGCGCCTATCGATTTCATGGGTCTAACGCGACTGCACGTGAAGCGTCACGCATTGATGACGTCAGCGAGGACTCGATCAGAATTTCGATTGGAAATACACTTGCTGCAATCAACACCATTAGAATTTACCTATTTCGGAAGAACGTCATCTGAATACACGTCAGACAGCTGGTGGAAATGTCAACTCCACTTTCTCTGAGTCTTACACTACTTGATAAGTGGTGACCGTTTCTTCTATCATGCTAGAACAGATGTATTACTCGCTTCGATGGACACTATGGGGCTCTTGCAGCCTCAGAACGTTTTATCATCAAGCTTCTATCCAGTGAGAATCCCGTTTGCTTATTAGCTAAGATACACACGCGAAGGTTTACGCTGAACGGATGGCTCGTGCTGAATGCAAGCTAATTTGGTACGTGCGGAGACGTCACGACTTCATAGAGCTATACCAGCCGCGGCTCACACCCTCTGTCACCCATGGATTGATCTTTCACCCAATATAAGATTACACACAACAGGCTCTCTGAGTACGGCGCAAGGTCTGTGCTACCAATCACCCACACTGCACAGCTGAAAATGCTACGCGAGCAAATGAGAGAGGTGGACCTTCTGATTCTGGGCGCTGGATGGACGTCCAACTTTTTGATACCTGAATTAGAGGACACCGACATAAGCTATGCCGCAACCACGACTACTGGAAGAGATAACACGATACCATTCAAGTTCGACCCCAGTTCCGGCGATGCGGAACCATATAAACGCCTTCCCGCGGCGCAAACCGTGATCATCACGTTCCCGCTTGTGGGACATACGCAGTCGAAGACCATCGTCGGCCTTTACCGCTCCGTTCACGGCGCAAAAAACAATTGGGTGCAGCTAGGCTCTACAGGCATCTTCAATAAGTTACCCGATGACTGGAGCGATGATAATGCGCCGTATGACAAAGAAGACAAGCGAGCGATCGCGGAAGACGAATTACTCTCGCTTCACGGTTGTGTGCTAAACCTATGTGGCCTATACGGAGGCGAACGCGTGCCCTTCAGGTGGCTCCCTCGCATAGTTCAGTCGAAAGACGATGTGCGGAAGCGAGGAGCCGTGCATTTCATCCACGGCGAGGATGTTGCGCGCGCCATTATTGCAACCCATCGGAGGTTTACCCCGGGGAAGCGATGGATTGTTGCTGACCTGCGCGTCTACGACTGGTACGATCTCATCATGAGCTTCAGCGCTATGGTCGAATCGTCCATGAGTAAAGAGGAGGCGGAGACACGTCAGGAATATGGCAAATGGGTGGGAGAACTCATGGAGGAAGAGGGAATTCGTGCTCTGCCACGTGATATGCATACCTTGGGCAGGAAGTTGGACTCTAGGGGCTTCTGGCATCACCATGGGCTCTGGCCTCGTCACAAGCGGCTGGCATAGTGGATCCGTTACTCGAGCAATCCAATGGAGTCACATTTCTGCGATGCTGACTAGGACAAGACTTTTCGATTCGATTGGTCTGACATCGCAGTCACGTTTTCTGGACAGCCATAAATCTGGTATAAGCGAAGAGTACCATAGTTCAATGGATAGTCACCATGGTCTGCGCTGACCTCAACACGATTGTATGGCTGATATCTAGTTTTGATTACCCATCCATAACATTTTTCATGAGACCGATTTACTCAGATGAACCAGAGTCACAGTGTTCCACGGTCCCAATCTTCTCGTCGCTATGTATAAAGTTTCTGCTCAATCTGTGTCTTTCTTCTTTGCTTTCCAGTTCAGATTACATTCTAGCCATCGACATAAGTTTTGGAAGTATTTTTGACTACCCATTTCTTATCCTAGATACTCTATTCCAACATCGTTCACCCACATAACGACAAACCCCCTTCACTTTAACCAAGATGTCAACCAACACTTTCGCAACACAGAGCGACATGGTACAACGAATCAACATCGGCGGCCTAAGGTTACCTACCGACCAGGAACGAGCAAGAATATCTCAGCTTTCTGCTCGTCCGCAGCTCATAAGTATACCGCAGTTACCCATCCAAACCAGCTTCGGATCTTACGGTAGTTACCCTTCTCCGGCTACGTTTCAACAACAGCCTTTCTTTCCTTCTCCCGGCGTCGCTGCTACTAATTGCTTTCCTCCTGGTGCCTTCCCCCACCAGCAACAACTTTACAACCTGGGTAGGTCACAGCCCACATTCTCTCCTGGCGTCGCTGCTTTGAGTGGCTTCCCTGCTGGTGTATTCGCCAACCAGCAGCCGCAATATCACACTCCGGGTAGGCCACAACCCGTGTATGCTCCTGGCGTCGCTGCTACTAGCTGCTTTCCTACTGGTGCCTCCCCCCACCAGCTACAATATTTTCCCCAGGCTCAGATCTATGGAGGTCAGTATAGCCAGTATGCCTTCGCGGCACCAGTGCAGGGTCCTTGGGCGGCTCAGAATGTTGCGAGTACCGCCGCGCCGCCTGCTCAGCAGGAAGAACAGTATTTCGATCTCACCAGAGATGACGAAGAAGAGGTGCGAGCACCCACACTAGCACCAGCATGCCCTATTGTTCCCGTCTCGGCCGCCCAAGGCACAGGTCTCCTCACCCCTGCGGATACACCCTCCTCACTAGAGGCCCCCTCCGTCCCCGAGGCACCCTGCCACCTCGGCGAACGAGTCAAACACCTCCAGTTGACCATCAGAGAAAGCTATGAGCCATGCGGCTTCCGCCTTTTCCGCAGCTTCATGTTCATGAACATAAAACAGCAGCGTGAGTACTGCAGCTTGTTTTGGCCCTCGAACGAAGATGCTTATAAAGATATCCTTCGAGCCTCCAAACTCTCTCTGGATTTCTCGACCATATACTACTTGCGCCTTTCGTTAACATCGAAGCTGAAAGAGGCCAAGAGCGAAGAAGAGCGCGAGAAGTTGGAAGAAGAAAATAAGGTCATTTGCGCTAAGATGGAGAGAACTTGCAAAGCCAAATTGCAAGATAGGAGGGATGAAGAGAATTTGAGTAATCTCCACCAGGCTGTTACCACTACCAAGGGTAAGAAGAGCAAGGCCTCGAGGGCAGCACAACTAGAGGTGTGGAATGAGGAGAATGTAAGAGTACAGGAAGCAAAGCAGGAGAGGTGGGCGAAGCTGGATGGCCAGCAAACCTCAACTTCGCTTGCTGGCAAAAAGAGGAAGCAAAGGGTTCAAGAGGAGTCTAACCCTGCTCCGAAGAAGAGGGGGAGACCTCCAAAGGTCAGGGCTGCAGAGGACGTGGCTGTCATGAAGGAGAAGAAGAAACGTGGGAGGCCTCGGAAGAGCCCTGTGGTTCAGAAACCGACCCCTGAGCACGTCATTGATGAAGCGGAGGATGATGCGGCGTTGGAAGCAGCACTGTATGCTGGCTTGTGTGAGGATGTCGTTGGAGAGGAGGAGGATGGGTCGTTTGGAGCAGCTCCGCAAACATGGCTCGCCGCTGATGACAGTGACGTTGTCAATGAGAGTGCTGAGGTGGAGCCTTCTGGACGAGTACAAATGCACGATGAAGATGATCGGGTTGCCGGAGCCGTCGCCGAGGATCGGCCGGAGGAGGTTCGTGTGGATGAGAGTGCTGCTGTAATCGTCAGCTCGTCTCAAGAGCATCGACAAGAGGAGGAGGGCTGTGACGAAGACTCTCTCTTCGGAGACTCTCCTTTCGAAGACTTTGAGCTTGGAAACCTCCTCGATATGGGGGCTGCGAATGATATTGGGGCTAAGCTAGACGGCATGTTCTCCTAGTCATGCATATGGTATGGGTAGTTCTAAATATAATGCTACCAAGGGCCCCTAACTCTTAAACTCCACGCTATGCGAACGTACTTGAAAATGCCATAAAGGCGAATACAAAAGGTAATAAGAGAAAACAGACCAACTGGCCTCCTGTTGCATCCAGTCGATGGCATCACGGGTGCTGGCCCTTTACGTGAGCCAGAGCGGGCAATGAAATAACCTACTTAAACCTCAATGTTCTCGAAGGGATCCCGGTCTGGCGGCAGTCCCCTGTAAATGACGCTGCCGCCTGCGTCTAGCCTTGCATTCACACTAGTGATCCATACCCGCTTCGTGAATGCACTAGTCCTCTGAATCTCGTCCTTAGCGACACCCAGGTCATCATGCGGGATCCAGACGGCAGGCTGGATAGCGCGTGTCGCCGGATGCTGGAAGGAGCGTTTGATAAGCTTTTGGCGAGCCTCAGGTTCGATGTCAGCGAGCTCGTCGTCTACTTCATCGAAAAGATTGCCAGCGGGCAGGACCTGTGCTTCAACATCGCGGATGGGTTTTGCAACATCGTCGAGACCTTTCTTGAGTGTACTGGTAATCATATCTAGAGGATCCTTGCGCTTGTGGTGCTGCTTGTGATGGGATTGTGAGCGCGAGTTGGAGCTGCGGCGGGAGCGGTCTGCCCAACTGGTGTTGCGACCACGGTTGCCGGGTCGAGGTGATTGCCCATGGCCAGTAGATTGCATGTTACCGTCCAAGTTGCTCAGCTCATAAGATCCTGGACCATAGGATGATTCGCGTTGTTTCCTTTCCTCAATGCGGGTTTGCTCGTCCAGGTGTGCTTGCTCGCGCGCTTCGGCCGTCTGCGCTGCATCTTGTTGAGCAGTGAGAGATTGATGCTCGTCATCGCGTTCCCATTTGCTAGCCTGTGCTCGCTGCCACTCCTCGTCTCGAAGGACCGCTTCATCTTCGAATGTGATTGGCAGGTATGTGAAAAGAGGCCCGAACGCCCTGTTCAGTACTACTTGGAAGAGGACAGTAAAGACGCCCATAACGATCATGATGATACCCTGAGGGAAACAAGACTGGTTTCCTTTGTTGTCCTCTTGTAAGAAGAACAAGCCAACCATACAGAGCTCGAGGAAATACAACCCGGTGAACAGCTGGTTGACAGCTTTCGGGAAGATAAGACCGTTGGTTTCGGCCTTAGCGTAACTAACGTAGATCATTTGGTAGCGGTATGTGAACCAGAAGAGGCAGAAAGTGATCAACATCATGATCAGAATCAAGGGAGCGACGACGGAGTAGATGAGACCTATGTATTGTTAGCTTTTCTATGCACCATAACGTGACCTTAGCGTGCATTATCTCAAGGAACTTTTACTTACCAATGGCAGCAAAATTGGTGTAAACAGGGATCATAGTTCCCCAATTGATACCAGGTCTTTGCAACACCCTTGAAACCTTCTCTCGAGGCGTTGTGTCAAGAAAGCGGAGGAATATAATGACAACGACAGCACCGATCTGTAGCAAAGTACCAGAACTGATACTTAGAGCTTGCAGAATCATGTAAGAAAAGAAGTAGTTAGCAGCCTTGGGAAGGTTCTGCGCTAGTGTCTGCGGGACACTAAGTGGGTCGTTGATCAGTTTGTCAATCGTCGAGGTGATACCTGTCGAGATCGATACTACCAGAAACAACTGAACAAAGACGAAGGCGAAATAGAAGTTTTGGACGAGCAATTCGCGTTCGCCTGATGTCGTCGTACCAGTAAGACCAGCTAGGAAGCGCAGGACCAGAGGCAGCACAGCAAAGAGAATGGCCAAGAAAGCTGGTGGCAACACACCCTGTATCAAACTCACTACCCAGTCGGGAAGCTTGTTGATGAAGCCTAACCATGGCAAAGTCTCGGTCAGACTGTCAATCTGGGACAAAGCTCCTGTAAAACTGACGGGGATACCCCAGAAGATGATAAGTCCTACAATGAGCAGAATAATTCCGAACATGCGCAAGTAACGCTCCCACCACTTCATAGTCAAGTTGTCCCAGAGCACGTAATTGGGGTTGACCTCGACGGTTCTCGGGTTCATCTGCCTTGGGATGTGATGGCTCAATGACTGACAGGCCATGTGTGCCGCAACCTGATGGTTGAATTGGATAAAGGCAGAATTCATCAGCGGGAAGCGTTCTGGGTGAGCCTGGTCGTCCGCGATCTCAGCGTTGAGCCGAGCGAGCTCTTTCCGGCAATGATAGATGGTGTCAACCTTCTTGCCAACTAAAGGCAAAGCCGGCCACCAAGACCAACTGAAGATCGGTAGTCGCATCGTTTCTCTGTCCTTTGGCCTAAGGTACTTTCTCCAGAGAGCATCCTCGCCATCCTCTTCCATGGACTCGTCGTACAGTCCTGTGAGATCATACTTGATTTTACTAGGGTCCTTGAGCTCTAGTGGCAGCTCTTCTCCTGGGTTCTCGAATGGCTTGGGGCTTATAAAATCACCTTGACCAACGTAGACGGCCTTTAACTTGTTGAAAGGGTGCTTCCATCCAGGCGTGACAGGTTTCTTCTCGGGCTCGGCTGTAGCTGCAGGCGCTTTCAGGTCTGTCTGGGGAGAGTTCGGCTCGGTGATAGTGCCATCAGAGGCATAAGTTTCCTTGCTGGCCAAAGGCGTATGGGTGTCAGTACTAGCCCCCCTCTGGTGAAAGTCGGCAGAGGTTGGCGATGATCCTGGGACCTCGTCGGCACCATCGAGGCTCGCCTGTGCCTGCTCTTGTGTCTGTGCCTGGCCAGCCTGGCGGGGTTTTCCGCCAAACACACCGCGCATTCCACCGTAGACCTTTTTGTTGAAACGATCGACACCATGGCCGACATCACGGAAACCTTCACCGACAGCATGCATACCTTCTCCCAAAAATTGCATTGGCACTATGCCACGCTTCCGATCGGGTGAGGTTGACCGTGAGGAAGAGGAAGACGACGAGGGCGACTCCTCGAGGACCTTTTGGAGTTGTTGCTCGATCTCGTGGGGGTTACCAGCATCTACACCGTGATCGTGAGTCTCCTGGTTGATCGCGTGGTTCTCCATAGCTACGTCGTGCTTCTTCTCTTTTCTGGACTTTTTCTTTCCAGCCTCCTTGGCTGCCTTTTCCTCCATCTTCCTGTGCTTCTTGGTGCACGCTATTATAAGGTTTGTTTCGGCAGATTCGAGGGTCCTTGCAATCTTGGTTCGATCGTTGACTTTATCCATTAGGTCGTCATAGTTGCGGTTTATCCAGATATCCTTGATACCACCGGGAAAGACGTCGTAGAGGGCATCGAGAGCTGGGGCGGTAAGCCATTTCTGAGGGATGCTTTGCACCAAGATAGTGGTGGCAGATGCTCGAATACGATGTTCTGGTCTGGTAAGGACAGTCTGCCTGAGGCGTACAAACTGCCTGAGCGCCAAGTAGAAATTGAAACACGCCCAGCATATGACGCCTACAGCGATGATACAGTGTGCCCATAAGCGATGCCTCTTGTTTGGAAAGGCTACATTGGGCCAAGCGAACGAGTCTAAACCAGAGACCCCGGGCTCGTCGCCCTTGCGATTTATCGGTAGGAGAATAGGTAGGATGACGATAGCCATAGGGATGAATATGCGTAGCAGGAGCTGCAGGTATTGGAGGAAAAGGTAGCCGTCGACGCCGGCGATACGGATGAGTTCTTTGTCGCTAATCGTAAAGACATTTCGAAAGGACTCGATAGCGGTCGTGGGGGCTGCGATACGCTTTGCGACGGGTACGAAGGCGGTCTTGTAATAGTAGATTTTGTGGAACAGACTCTGGCGCGCGGCCGCTTTGTCTTGCTGGTCGCCATCGGCAGGCTTTTTCTTGCCCGTTCCCTTGTGAAACTTCCAATTGCCACTGAGGACCAAGAAGAAACCAATCTGAATGCCGAAAATGATGGCTGCAGTTGACAGCGACGCGGCAAAATTCTCGATGCTCTGGTTTTCCCTTTGCTGGGCGGTGTTCGTCGACGTTGCGGTCGTCGAGGACGTCGAGGACGTCGAGGTTTCGGACATGGCTCAGAGCGGTCGCGGTTGTGGTGGTGGTGGAGGAGGGTCGCGTATGTGGTAAAGCTGCGAATCGGAACCCCTGTCTTAACCTCTCGTTGCCATGGAAGAAGAGTAGCTAGGAGGCGCTACCGTTTGCGGTTGTAATAGAAAGGAAACAATATTAGTAGGGTAGTAGAAAGCAAAGAGGCAGTGAATTAACACAACGAAGAGAAGGCGCGAAGTGCTATCATTATTGATTCACAGGTGACTAGGGTGTCAACGTGTTTCAAGCCTTGCATTCCCTGATGCGCGGTCGGTCGGGGGCTTGGCAGCGTCACTGGCGTCGACTGGTGCACTATCCTACGAGCTAGCCGCCCGCCGTTTGAACCAAACAACCGCTGGCTTTGTGGTCAATCTGAAACTGCGGGTAGACGTTGTGTGAGTGGCCGCTTCCGTCTTCAGAGCTGGTACACGTTGCGCTTAGCTGCTCAATACATCTTTCAACACGAGCTTTATTACTGAGATCCATCTGGGTGGGTAAAGGGACAAGGAGCAATAAGATTGTGGCACCATGGCACCGACGTGGATCCGATCTGAGCATCAACCCCGTACTATGACGTTGGAAATGCCAGGAAACCGCTCCGTATTACCGTATCAGTTGCCCGCACGTGCCCTCCGGCTCCCACCTGCCAGGAAGAGCCACGCCACAGCCAAGCCTCACCATGTCGAGTCAATTGGCCTGGCCCATCCTTCTGAACCTAGACCCTCATCCTTCATGTCTCTCTGCAGCCCTTTGCCGCTTCTTCTTCAACACCACGACAAGCGTCAAACAGGCCACAGCGCCATCAATCTCGGTACCGTCTACCACCACCGTCCCACCGGTTACAAAACTACCCCACCACTTCTGCGCGTACTTGGCTACTTCCGTCTTGATCTGCTGCTTACTGTTCCCCGTGATCCGATACAGCGTCATGTTCGTCGAGTGCCACAAGCTGTCCATTTGCCAGACGTACGGCTGTGAGTTGTAAACAAACGATTCAGTGCGCAGTCCCCAGCGCTTGTTACTCAAGGTGATAGCATGGGATGAATGAGCTGAGTCGTCTGGAAATGTGAGGACTGCTTCGCCGACCGATGACCAGGCATGCGACCAATGTGCAACATGTGCGCTCTGGTCGTCGGTGATTTCGTACTTGAGACCTAGCCAGGTACGGCGGTGGCAGGTAAGTACCGGCGCGAAGGAATGATCCTTCATGGTCCTTTTGATCTCGGCTTTGTATTCGGCTGTCATGCCTGTATATGGCACTTTCATGTCTTTCGTCAAGTCAAGGATTGTGATTTTTTTGCTGAGCAAACCATGAGGAGAGATCCAGTACACTGCTGTGGGTCTGAGGGAATGAGGGTCAAGTGGTCGACTTGAGAATTCTGTATCGTGAGGCGTGTCCAGCCACGGGTTGTCATCCTCAGAAGACCTAGACTTCACGTGTGTTCGGGAAGATTTTCGGTGACGCACGGTGTTATTGTCTGCATCTGAAATGCTCAGATTCTGCAAAGCAATAGAGGTGGACATGTTCTTGGGTGATAGTAAAAGATCTATACTTGAGGGTCGTACAACGAGTTTTGTTTTAGAACCTGGGATGTGCTGCGAATGACGAGACATGTGGAAAGAGACAGCCTTTTTTATACGTTCACTACAAGCACCGTACTCTACGCTCGCTTTACCATTCGCATCATGCTTGGTTTCCTTCTTGCCCATAAGGCAGACCTCAAAATCTGAGGCCCGAAGGTCCGGTCAAATGGTTGCTCGTTGGACAGAGGTCTGTGGAAGTTTCAAGATTCAGCCTAGCTGAATGGTTTCTCGCATTCTCGCATTGGGATTTCTACGCCGAGCCGCACAGCCACAACAAACCACCCTGGGTAGTATGGCCAAGATTGCTGATTTGACGACGAGTTGTGTACCTTCGGCATGTGCAGTTAGCTCCACTTCCCAGAAGCCGAAAACAGTAGGTTTTCTCTGGAAGTCGGTCGATTGCTGGTGGAAGCACGGTAGCACCATCGCGCCATCTCAATTAGGCAAAGCGTGATCTCAACACGTCGCGCTAGTCCCCGCGGTTCAGTGCTCTTGTGCGCAACACTCGTCGCCAAACGCACTCAACAGCCTCAACAATGGATCAACACGTGCCATCCGCAAGGTCGAAACAAGGTACCGTCGTGGAGCAAAAGCAGCGGTTTCTACAAACGAGGAAACATATTCTATCGCGTGGAATACCGCCGTCGGAACGTCTACGCACACTTGCGCAAGATGGTGGGATCGAGCTCAGTGTCATGAAGGGAGTGTTGGATAAAGGTATGGATCTACTGCACTCATGATGACCTCCGAATCGTTCTAATCATGTGGCTTAGTCAACCGCAACCTTAAACAACACTCCCGAAAAGTGTACAGCCGCCAAATGATTGAGCATGTTGTTGAGCAAATAGACATACTTTACTGGGAATCTGGCGCGCATCACGCCGACGACGAAGAAGTAAATCCTCCGTCCGATGCCCACGAAGACGACACGCACGCACTATATCAGAACGATGACCTAACACTCGACGAAAACATTGCGAAACTACCCACAACATGGCCCGACCGTGACGCCGAGATCACACAAGACCAATATCTCTCCTCCGTCTCGCGCCTTCAAGAACTTTCCGCACGCCGGCAGACGCTTCAGAACCGGCTCGACACATACCGTACCTTGCTTTCGCTACTAGAACCTTATCGAAATCCCAAGGAGAACATACAGCCAAATTTGGTGTGGAAGGATGCGCCGCTCGCGCCTGAGCTGACAAAGACACGGACGTTGGCGATACGCGTTGCTGCACGTGTGGAAGAGAAGTTTGGCAACGTTCAAGTACCTTCCACGGCCGAAGACGACGAGAATGTCGATATGGAAGGATTAGAGAGTGAAGGGAGGCGGAGGGTCGATAAGGTGCTGGAGAGCTGGTATTATTGAATACGGCGGCTTGATCCCTCTTCTCGATTTTGCTTTGGCGTTTGGATATGATACCCCACGTTTTTGACATTGCACAGTAGGATTTATAACATGTACAACAAGTACGGCTTCATCTAGCATATGTATTGCAGCGCCATTTCCACGAAAAAGACAACTCCATCCTCTCCTAACTATCTCCAACACTACTAGGATTGCGGGCTGCCCATCCTCCCTACCGCGCTTTCAACCTCCCTCTCGAACTTCTTTCCTCCGACCTCAACTCCAAGCTTAACTCTGACTTTGTATGCCCTTGTGATGGCAAAACTACGGAAACTTGGTACTGTCACACCTGGGATCCTCGCCGCGAACCACTGCTCGCAAGTACTCTTCACTTTTTCCTCCATTGCCCCATTTTGCTTTTCTCCTGATGAGCTAGCGATAACGGAGTACTCTGGTAATCCAGCAACAAGTTCCAATGTGGCTGACTCAGGCAAAGCGTTAAGAGACGTCTTTCTCTCCGTGAAGTCCTCGTGTTCATTCTTGGCCATGACATATAGCTGGTCTGGCGGCGGCCAGCTTTCGTACCTATTACTCCTGTGCAAGCCGGATCTGCCACTACCTGCGTCTCTGTCGCGAGGTGCACGGAAGAAGGTAAAATCTAGCAAGTCCAATTTGAGGATGTTGAATGTGACGGACGGAGGAATGTGCAGTGCGTTCGGGCTTCGCGATAGCGTTGTGAAGGATGCACGAAAGTGGAATTCGGACCCGCTGGTAAAGTGCTCCGGAAGCTCTACAGCGATTTCGAAGTCGAGTGTAGGGGTCGAAGAGGAAAGACGGTCGCGGATGCTTTGTCGGATACCAGTTTGCGTGTTGCCGGCTAGCGAAGAAGATCGCAGTGTAAGGGTCTTTGGGTAGCGGTTCAGCGTGGTGTATGTTCCGGGTAGTGGTATCGGGCTTGTGGGTTGGAAGAGGATGATCGATGTAGTTGTCAGGTCTATGAGAGACTTGCCTTGGACAACACCAATGCCAGGACATATCAGTGTGGCCCGTACGCCATATTCAATTTTGGCAAAGTCTGCATCTGTGCCGTCGTCGGTTGGCCTGTTGAATCTGGTAAATAGAAAGCTGGGAGGTAATTCATGAGGTCCGATAACGTATTTCTGGTCTGAATCATTTTCGTATTGGCCATAGCGCGTGGTACCAGTCCCAGCAGGAAACGTAAATTGAAAGGGAAATGTGTAGACTTGGCCTGCTTCGAACTTCGACATCGCTTGTGGTTCCTTCTTCTTATCCTCGTCGGTCTTCGTTGTTGCTGCGTGTAAAATGTCCTGAGCTACCTCAAATAGTGGTGCGTTGTCCCTCCAATGATGGTAATCAGTGGTATTGCCGGAGCCTACATCCCGACGATACCAGATGAGCGATTGCCCAAAGAGTGAGACTTTAAGTGCCTCGGGCTCGATAGATGCGACGGGCGTCAGTACGACATGGCCTCTGACAATATCGTCTGGCCTATAAACTCTATCGGCCGTGTCATCGAGTTGTATCGCTAAGTCAGGGAGTGGCGGTTGACGAAGCTTGTTGGAGCTAAAGAGGCCCATCTTGACGCCAGACCACTCAAACTGTCTCAGGCTGAGGGCTATGGAGTATTTTAGATGGACTTATTGGGAAGGTAGAAGGATGTGGATGCCTCCAGTTAATATTCTAGGTGTATACTCTTCGTGTTGCGTCGTTTTTTCAAAAAGGCGATCGTTACTGATTGTAGTATTGTTGGAAGTATTGACTTCGATTTGCAATGTACTTTCTCGAAAAGTCGAGCAAAGTGCTTGTGCCATGGAATGGACGATGGCCATTTTTGGTCGCTCCCTGATATTAGGGCCACCTACACAGCCACGTCTGACTTTCAGGCAGACCAACCTCGTGGCACAGGGATCAACATGTTTGCAGTCACGGCCCACGATTGCCTTCGGTGAGACACGCGCCCATTTAGTTGCAGGTGAAGGTGCAACGCGTCATTGGGTCGTCGCAGTCGGGATGGCTCCGTGGTGGCGGCCACTTGGGTGGGTGAGGGAAAGGGGACTTCGGAGTTTTCGGCAGGGCTCCACTCTGGTAGCTCATCAACTGGCAAGCCAGTCAAACCACTCCTATATAGGTGATGAGGCTACGAACATTGCCTAAGTACAAGTACAAGAACACGAAGTGCAGCAGTATACGCTCTTATTCTGGGTACTCTCAAAGCTCTCCTCATAGATTGTAGCTAAGAACTTCCGAGTTTTCCTCTTTGCTCTACAGTCTTTGCTATCTCAGCTCCAACATCCGACCCCAGTGCTTTAAAACCATCTATGACACCCTGCTGATCACCTGCACCCATCTCTTGACTCATCTTGTACTTGCCACCAATATCCGTTATTTCGATCTGGACGCCGATAATCGCTTTCTTCAGTATGTCGATGTATGAAGTAGGCGCATCTTCCACCTGCCATGGCTTCTCGTAGCCCATAATGTCTCGTTCTGACTGGCGGGACAGGTCCCTAATCTGTTTGTCGAGGAATTGACCCGTAGAGGCGGCTTTGGTGTCGTAAAACACGGAAGCACGACCATAAACCTGTACCGCTGAGTAATTCCATGTAGGAACCACTTTCCCACTTGCTGGCTTTGTCTCTTTGTAAAATTTGGGTGTGACATAGTGGTGTGCAGGACCGTTAAAGAGGATCATAACATCGCGTGATACAGTCTGCACTGTATCGATCTTCCCTTCCTCATTTTGAGATTGGATGTGTTCGATTATAGTTTTAGCTTGCGGATTCGCTCGCGCGATATGCCCACGAAGAACGCCGAGATGGACCTGGTCTGCTGTGTTTTCGACATCCAAAACGAAGGGAATGTGACTCGATTGAAGAAAAGGAAACGACTTGGAATCAATGGCTGTGGTGAAGATGCCCAGCGGGTTGGCGCGTATGAATTGCTGTAGTCTAGCAATGTCTTTCTCTGCATGAACGGCACGAAGATACATGGTGGATTGGCGAGTGGTTGCTGGATATAAGGCAGATATTGTCTACTGAACATTCAAGGCCGACATACGAGCATCAATATATGAAGCGCTCCACATGTTGTTTTGATTGTCATGCTGTAGGGCGCAACATGTCGGTGATGGCGTCTACAGCGTATAATTGAAGTACCCAATCAGATATTACGCAATAATAAGGAGCATGAATACAGGAAGAGGTCGATGACTCGAGCGTGACTATCCGCTATGGGCCGATTGTGCTCCACACCTTTTGCTTAAGATCATTGGTTGATTTGCTAGCGGAAAGCGATGTTGTACGAAGTACGTTTGGAAGGAAGGGTCCAGCTCGACGAATTCGAATTTGGAAGTGCGGCTCGCTCTGCGTCTAGTGCCTGGAACTTTCGCATGACAAATCGCACAGCCAGGCCGGCGCAACCAGTGAGGTTGTACTACAGCGAGCATGTGTGGATCGGAATTACTTCCTATGTTGAGGAGCAGGGACGACAGTAAATTACTGCGTATTCCTCACCTTTGAGTTCCTGTGGCGTGGTGCATACTCCGTTCGATATGAGCTAAAATCGTAGACAAGGTACGTTCTCTAGGTAAGATATTACGGGTACCTATGTTGCCTACTTTTGCAGTATTCGTATCATTCTTGAGAGGTGAGTATGAATAAGAGCTGGTGGTTAGAGGTCAAAGGCGATAACGGCTGCGTGAGAAGCGTGGAAACGAGCGTTGGGAATTCTGGAATGACGCAATGCATGGCTGGCTCCCTCAGATCCTAGGACCTTTGACCCCGAACAGAACATGTGTGAATTTTGAGACCGGCAGCTTCTACACTCTGTTTACATGACGAAGTCTAATGTCATGTTGTACCGCCTCGATGAGCGATTTGCACGAACCTCAGTGGTACAGATGTGTTCGAAAAGAGGGGTTCGCGCATCTCCGTGGGGGTGGGTTCCGTTGCAGAAGGTACAAGCGATCAACCCCACATGAGGTAGACCATCGTCACCATCCTTTGGTCCGACGTCACCACCACGACCACGTCCCTGCACTTCAATCTGCGTCCATAGATTGAATCGAACACATTTGAGACTAAACTTTAGTTGTTGGTTGCTCAACTAGCTCAGACAAAAGCAAAAATGACTTCTAGTTGGGAAGAGCTTGCTGCAGACAAACGAACTCGTATCGCCAGCACCATACCTTCGGAATGGTTGATTCGAGACCTTCCAAGCGATGACAATGTCTTCGCGTTTCCGAAAGCATCAGGGCTTCTTTCTGCACGAGAAATCGAGCTGACCGAGTCTTCGGCCACTGATCTCGTTGCACAAATGGCTGAAGGGAAGCTCAAGTCCGTGGATGTCACACTTGCCTTCTGTAAAAGAGCTGCCCTAGCACAGCAGCTAGTAGGACCACCTATACCACTGTGGCAGATCCAGTGACTAACAAGTTGCTGCAGACGAATTGTGTACACGAGTTCTTCCCCGAGGAGGCTCTCGCACAGGCTCGAGATCTAGACAAGTATTACGCCGAGCACAACACGACTGTTGGACCTTTACATGGTCTCCCGATCTCTTTGAAAGACCAACTGCGAGTGAAGGTACGATATCTTTCTCCTACGTTCGATGTACTCAACTCTCGAGCGAACTGCGAACGACAAGCCTGACATGGTTGCATTAGGGAAAAGAAACATCCATGGGCTACGTTTCCTGGCTGGGAAAGTATGATGAAAAAGACTCCGTTCTTACAGAACTTCTTCGTAAGGCAGGTGCTGTCTTTTATGTCAAAACAAGTGTCCCTCAAACCTTGATGGTCTGTGAGACTGTCAACAACATCATTGGAAGGACCACAAATCCGCGCAACAAGAACTGGTCGTGCGGAGGAAGCTCGGGAGGAGAAGGAGCTATGATCGGCCTCCGTGGAGGAATCATCGGTGTTGGAACTGATATTGGCGGCTCTATTAGAATCCCATCCGCCTTCAACTTTCTATACGGCATCCGTCCTAGTCATGGTCGAATGCCATACGCAAACATGGCGAACAGCATGGAAGGTCAAGAGACCATCCACAGTGTCGTCGGACCTATTGCTCACTCTGCGTCTGGTAAGTGAACAAGACGCACGTCCCTGCTGATCGAGAAGCTGACTGTCAAGACTTGAGATTATTCCTCACATCGGTGCTCCGCGAAGAGCCCTGGAATTACGACTCCAAAGTCATCCCATTGCCTTGGAGGTACAACCTAGAAGATGCTCTGAAGGCAAAACTCAATTCATCCGGCCTGACCATCGGTTACTACACATGCGACGGCAACGTGAGTCTCAGACCGAGATGCAATACAATTGCTTTCGCTAAAAGCACAGGTTCTGCCACATCCTCCTGTCCTACGTGGAATCGAACGCGTAATGGACGTCTTGGAAAGAAGTCAGCACAAGGTTCTACCCTGGACTCCATACAAACATGATTTTGCTGTCGATCTTGCTAACAAGATCTATGGAGCAGATGGCTCTACGGTAATAACTCCTCCCTTTAGCTCTTGCGCAGCTACGCTTAGGTGTTTTGCTGACAATCAGACAGGACGTAATGAAGGACATCAACGCTTCGGGAGAGCCAGGAATTCCAAACATCAAAGAACTCCTCAACCCAGATATGCGAAAGGCTGACTTGAACGATGTGTGGGATATCCATTTACAGAAGTGGAATTACCAGATGCAGTATCTGTCCAGATGGCGAGAGGTTGAGGCCGAGCATGGCTGCGAACTTGACTGCATCGTTGCTCCCATCAGTCCAACCGCTGCTATCCGACACAACCAGTTCAAGTACTATGGCTACGCGTCTGCCATCAACTTACTCGACTTTACGAGCGTCGTTGTCCCGGTCACTTTTGCAGATAGCAAAATCGATGCCAAGCGTGCAGACTATGAGCCTCTGAACGACATGGATGCAGCTGTCCAGGCAGAATACGACCCCGAAGCATACCACGGTGCTCCCGTTGCTATTCAAGTCATCGGAAAGAGGCTCAGCGAGGAGAAGACATTGGCGATTGCTGAGGAAATAGGAAGGTTACTCGGCAACTCGGTAACACCTTAAGCTGTAGCAGGATACAAGCTATCGTGAACATGTAAAACAATACAAAAAGAATTGTAACGATGTATTCTCCATGTTTGTTCAGGAAGATTGATTGCCGGTTGTATAGGTGGCGTGAAGCGGACCCGGAAATTCCGCCGCTAAGCATGCGCAGGGATCCACTCTGCCTAATTGGAGCTCGTCACAGCCTTGACCTGTCTCATCTCTTATCTCACCAGCAATGTTTCTCTTCTTAGCTGTCCTGCTGATCGTCACACCTGCATTAACTTACTATGTCTCCACAACATTGTTCTACCAAAATGCGAAACATACCGTATCGGGGAGCAGGCCACCAACAATCCCGTATCTGTTCCCAGGGGTTTTCCATGCTTTCAGTATAGCGTATGACGGACCGCAGAAGTACTTCGCGAGGTTACTGTACGATCATCCATGTATACATTACATCGTGAGTGCTAACATCTGTCAGCAAGGACTATGGCAGCTTCGCACCGTTTGCCGTCAAGGCGGGCTTGCAGCCCTTCATTGTTCTTCGAGATCCAGAGCAGATGAAGCAGGCTATCCAGGCGTATGAGAAGCGAAATCCAGTCATCACCGGGAAGAGTATGTACGAGATCATTCTGGGTTCTCCTCAAGCTGTAGCAAATCTATACACCAATGCGGCCGTCGATCAAGGAGCCATCGAGCGTGCGCGCATAGCATCAACGCAAAAGTACCTAGAAGGAGAGTCCTTGAGAACTTTGACCGACCTCTACGCTGCAACTCTTTCGCACAATCTGAATAACAAGATGTTTCAAGTCGGCAGCTGGACACAAATAGAAGACAGCTGGTCGTTTTTCCAGCAAGTCCTCACAAGGTGTTCTATGGAGATCCTCTTCGGTTCAGCAATCTTCAAACAATATTCTGGACTCATCAAGGACTACTGGAAATTTGAAGATGCCATTGAGGGCTTCGTGCCGGGGATGCCATGGTTCACAAATTCAACGGCATATAGGGAGCCACGTGATCGACTATACAAAGGCGTCGAGAAGTGGTTGAAAGCTAACCATAGCGGCACAGAATTTGCAAAGATCGGTAGTGACGACATGGATTGGGATGAACATAAGGGATCCAAATTCATTCAAGAACGCGATGACTTACTTGCGAAAGCCCCGTTACCTCTTGAAGCTAGGACAGCGGAGATGTTGGACATCATGCACTGGTAAGCATCATCTGGGGATACATTATCTACCAAGCATCAAGAAGTTCTGACATGCTCTACAGCTCGAATGTTGATCTGATTCCTTCAGCTGTGTGGTCAATAATAGAAGTTTTACGCAAACCGTATCTGGCGGAACGCATTATTACTATCGTCTCTGAGCGACAATCGTCGAAGGCGACCACATATGACGTCAATGGGGTTGCAGCCTTGCCCCTCGTTCAATCGTTACAGGCGGAAATAAGCCGCCTCCGTATCGCACAATACATGACATGTGCCAACGAGTTCGCCGAAGTTTCCATCGGTAGCCAATGGAAACTACCCAAGGCATGCAACACAATTTCCTTCTCGCATGATATCGCACTGGATACCAAGGCCTGGGCAAATGCACGGCCACGCACTGTTGAGAAACCGTTAGATGAGTTTTGGCCTGAACGCTTCTTGATCCCCGATGACAATGGACCCAAAGTGCGAGGCCAACGGAAGAGCGGAACCCGTGTCGAGAATGGAAGGTTCGATGCGCAGAACCTCGAGCTGCTGGCCCCTATCTTTTACGACCGACAAAGCTTTGGAATTGCTAGCGACTATAGCAGAGCCATACAAGCAGCCACCCTGGCTGTTGTCATGAGTGAATTCGAGGTACAGTTATGTGACCCAGAGGCGGCCGATGCTGCGATGCCTGTGCTGCGAGAGTCCGCTTTTGGGCAGCTCCGACCACAGGAACGAATAGCTGTGCGCATACGCAAACGCAAACTTGGGAAAGGACAATGAAGGTACCCCGCTTCTCAACAAGAGGTCGTGTGAGCTAGCCACCAAGACTATTCGTGTAGGCAATGCGAACAATCAAATAGGCCCGCTTTGTGTTCACCACCCCGTTTTTTCACAGCCTCTTCGAATCCCTCTAGCCATCTCTCAAAGCTCAAAAGTAACTGCAACAATGATTAGTATCACTCCCCAGAGCATGAAGGAGGTAGATAAGCTCACCGTAGTCGGGGGCTTCATTGTGCTCGTCATTACATACTGGCTTATCAAGACTATCTATAACCTCTTCTTCCACCCTTTGGCCAGCTTCCCTGGTTCACGCTGGGCAGCTGGATCATACATTCCTCAATTATACTACGACATCATACATGGTGGGCAGTATTACAAGAAGGTTATACAGATGCACGAGGAACATGGTGAGCATTTCCCAATACGTGCACTCCACTATAGAAGTATGTGTTCATAATAGGCAGGCGCACTTATACGAGTCAATCCTGATGAGCTCTCCCTCAACGACCCCTTCTTTTATGACAAGGTATATTCAGGTGGTGGACAGAAGCGCAACAAATGCCCTGATCTCACAACCATCGTACGCACATCGATGATCTCCACTAACGACCATGAACTACATCGGCAACGCCGCGGCTATATTGCCAATTTGTTTTCGAAGAGATCCATCTCAGACCTGGAATCAATCATTCAGTCTAAAGTTGATAAGTTGGTGACCCTTCTAAAGGAAGCCAACCATACTGAAGAAACCCTTATTGGGCCTCTCGTGTTTGGCAGTCTAGCCGTCGACGTTATCTCACACTATGCATATGGCGAGAGTTTTGGTAACCTCGACAAACCTGGATTCCCGTGCGAGCTCGAACGAGATGTTAAAGCCATATTGATGATTCAACACATGCGACGATTTCTTCCTGGCATTGACCGACTCATTACACATCTTCCGGCCTGGTTAGTTGCCCGCATCAGCCCTTCCATAGTTAGCTTTCTGGATTTTGAAACAAGAATCGCAGGATACTCAAAAGCGGCACTTAAGAAAAGCATGGAAGGAGAAGAACCAACCAAGCCCCGGACGGTGTTTGACGCACTAGTCAGCTCCAAGATACCCGCACAAGAGAGGACACTTCAACGACTGACAGATGAGAGCTCAACCATCCTGATTGCTGGGGTGGATACCACTGCCAGAACCTTGACAGCTACCATGTGCTACTTAATTCTGTATCCCGAGATCCTAGCCAAACTGCGTGCAGAGCTACAACTATATAAGAACGCGACCTGGACCCAGCTTGAATCTCTACCGTATCTGGCAAGTCATTTGCTACATTTTTCTATATGTGCCTCCTAATGCATACTAGACAGCGGTCATCAATGAGTCACTTCGATACGAATCTCCCTTCACAAGTCGCTTTCCACGCTTACTTGTCGAGCCGCTTACTTACAAGGGCATGCTCATACCTTCCGGCGTAAGTACAGTACAGAACCTGCTTGAGAGCTTGAGTGGCCTAAAATGATTCTAGACTACCATCGGTGCAATGCCATATTTACTCAATAGCCATCCCGACGTTTTCCCTGATCCCCATGTGTATAGACCTGAGCGATGGATTGAAGCAAAAGCCCGTGGAGAATATCTCGACAAGTATTTAGTCACCTTCACGAAGGGCAGTAGAGCCTGTCTTGGCATAAAGTAGGCCCTTTATGCTTCTTGTGCGATGCAAGAATGCTAACATGATCTAGTCTTGCATACGCCGAACTTTACCTTACCGTCGCAGCTATGGTCCAAAACTTTGACCTGGAGCTTGTGGACTCTTCCATCGAGAACATCACTCCATACCGAGACTTTGGTCTAGGTTTCGACAAGAAATATAACTACGGTGTCAACTTCAGAGTTACCAAGGTACTCCAAGAGTGAACGATGAGTTTTCTCGGTTCAAAGTGACTAGTACGCGTATCGTTCTGGAGCATGTATCTAATTTTGACACACGCAGGAGGTACTGGAATACTGTATCGTGTTAAAGCCAGATAGGCTCAAGGTACCTGATGACGACAGAGATGAACATGAACGAATTAGCTAGTGATTATTGTAGCTACTCAACAATTACGGAACGTAGTATATCATGCAGGCAGACATCTAAGCTCAGACCGAGTCCATTTCCTTGCTGTCAGCCAACCCTATCCCTGCCACAATCGAATCCACAACCATTTCCACACCGCGCATCCGGTTCAGTAACCTCGCAGTTTCATGCTCAAAGGCATCCAGTAACTGGGTCACGGCATTTCTGTACTTTTGTTAGCTTCTTCCAGGCTAGATACTACCAGACTCACTCTAGTATATTTGCACCGAACGCACTTGTTCGCCTCCATTCTCCGATTGTCGCGTTGGTCGTGCGTATCGCGTCTGATACCAGACAGCGTCGATGATTTGTGATAGGTAGGCGGGAATGATGGTGGGTTGGGGATGGGTTGGTCGAGGGGAGGTGTTGCTGCGAGGGTATCGGTGACAAGGAGCGTGAAGATGGCGAAAAGGAAAGTCGTTAAGGCCACACGTAGGGAGTAGTGAATCATGGTTGAGATGGAAATACGAAGCGGCTTAGGTCAAGAGTGAAGATAGAGGCAGGTAGGAGTTTTAGATAAGAACATGTACGAGACAAAATAAACGACACGTTGGCCTGTGTCAAGTATTCCTATCATCGCTATGACTGTACTACCTCTTCTCCAAGAGGTGTAGCGTCCTAAACTAACAAACTGTCTCATCCAAGCATCATAGGAACCGCGATTGCCAGAAACCTCGCTCATTCTGTTAGGAGTTGAACCGATGTACGTGTATCACCGCCTCGTACTACGACAAACCCAGAAACCAATCCATCACATTCTCCAACCACCACCTAGCTCACCCGTCCTACCAGCATGCAGCGTCGATACTCACTTGACCCCGGTGTTTCAATGACGTCTGTGATGTGGTAACCGCTCGTGGCCCATCACTTATGGCGAGTTTCAAGGGCAATTCAGCCCACAAGCCGACTTGCACAGGATGTTTTCCCTAACAGCCTTGCACATGCAATGGTTATAGCACATTGTCCCCGTACCGCCGTTGGGGCAGAGAATAATAAACAAAATTTGCTATGATTCAGATTAGTCACAGTATTGCGACAACGATTATCTGCCTTGGTTGTGCGCCTTTCCATTTGTCGTGGGAGAAGGAATCAGACCGAGGAAGGCTTCAACACCGAAAGGGGAAAAGGGGGAAGAGAGAAGGATTAAAGAAAGATAGACTTACCTTTGTGCAAGTAGATATCTTTGATTTACACTCATTACAGATTTTGGTGGGGTCGTCGGTGATGATGCCTTGTCTAGGCTCGAGAGAGTTGACGGGTGTGGCACTGGCAAGAGCTACCAGGGTTGTAACGAGGAGAACTGCAACCTTCATGGTGATGATGGCTTGGTTTCGTTAATAGAGTTCAAAGGTGAGAACGATTTCTTTAGGTTGATGGTCAGCTGCGAGGCACCGTAGAGATAGGAATGAGATTTCGAGTCTTTATCAACTTATAGAGAAGAGTGGAGTTGCGTTCTTGTTACCTAGATTGATTAGCAGCGACTTGTTTCATTTTCAATATGCGACCATGTGGTGTAGTTTTTCCTTTGTCGCTCCTTGCATGTTAGACGTACGGCGAAGACAGAGCCAACACGAGGTAAACCTTGCGCCCTGCGGTTAGCCAGTCCATCACACCAACAAGTGGCCATGGTAAGAAGGCCGGACTTGGCAATAGTTGCTTTGTATTGTGATATGGCCGACCGAATGGGCCCGTCGATACTGGTGGATGTAGTATGCCTGCCTCAATCCTCTGGCCCTTCAAAACTATTCCTTTGTATGCACCAGCATGCACCTAAGCACCACGTCCACCTCTCTCGTCCTGCATGCCAATAGCTGGGTCCGGCGCCTCAGGGAACTCCTTCTTCGCCTTGTCCTTTCCGCCAGCCGAGTCCTTTTCTTCAGTCGCATGGCCACCACTGCCCTCTTTTCGCGCGCTGCTGGATGGTATTAGCCGCACGTTATGATAATGCCACTCTCGTTCCCTTGCTCCTCTTGCACAATGCAGTATGCACACGGCTGGGGATGACTTACTCTAATCCGGCCTTTGCATTGCTCTCCTGGACGTTGTGTGTGTCTCCTTGCTTGACCTTCTCTTGTACCGCGTGAGGGCTGTCGCTGTCGTACTTGTCCGTCTTGGTCTTTGAGTTGGTGCTCGCGTTGTTCGGGTATTGCTCGACCCTTCTTGAGGCGGAGAGGGAGAAAGGACGCGCGGACGGGACGCTGAAGCGCAGGGTTCTTGTGGATCGGATCATGGTGTTGCGGAACATGGTCATTGAATTCGTAGCTTGTAGCTGTATATTACGTAGATGAGGGTATATCGAATATGTGTCGATTGGGTAGATTGAATGTTTGATGTCAAGGGGGATGGATGCAAGGAAGCAAAAGTTTGGCCGAGACCGAGGTACGCAAGAGCGAATGACGCATGACGCGTTTGTACATTTCAGCTAACAGATGCAAATGATGATGTATGACGCTCTCGACATGTACCTGGCATGGGCCGCAGGTCATAGCTCCACTCGTCGCGCTTTGCCGCATCGAGATGGCATCTACCCCTCCCCCACACTTTTGCCATTTGAGCCTCATCGCGAAGATCGGGCTACCTTCAGCACCAGACGATTTACCCAAGGATCCAACATGGCGGACCACAAAGACTGGAAACATGACGACTTTCCCTGCACCCTGTACAGACCCTCCCACACCGACTTGTTACCATACATACTAATGCACGCCCAGCACCCTCAACATACCTTTCCCCTCCGCGCACCTCGCCCAAACCGCCCAACGCGCCATCTCTGTTGATGCCGAACTCTCACCCCTCGTCCGCCGCGCCTTTTCCCTCAGCACATTGCCCGAATCCCCTCAACAAAGCGTCCTCAAGGTAGAATACGCAGCAACCACGAACCGCATGCTACGCGTCGCCGTCAATGGCTTCATCGAGAGCATAGGCGTCGTGATAGGCGTCATGAAGGAACTAGACACGGATATTGTGTATGAACCTACAAGGGAAGGACTGGAAGGTGTGCAGGGACTAGACGCGGCCAAAGTAGGATGAGGGGTACGAGGAGAGCAATTGCGTCAACCATCACATCTACACAAGACGAAGATATGCGCGCCGACGAAGCCTGCAGAGTAAGCCAAGCATACAAGAAGATAGTGGGAGGATAAAAGAGTCGAGCTCGTGGTGTGCGAGAGAGGAAGCGACCGGTATAACTCAGCGGTCAAGCCGTGAGGGGTGGACGAAAGTCAATCATCTACCAAGGAATTGCCCTTGTACCAGACAGGGCATGCTGATGGTATACACTTGGGACGTTCTGCAGTATCCACAACATGAAGAACAGCAAATAAGATTGGGGTGCGTGTCCAAGTTTTGTGCTTTCAATTCTCAGTGCTCTCCGTGCCATGCTACAAGCCAAATACGGTTATCCAAACGTCTGGATGCTATGCTATATGCCCTCAAGTGCCGATTCTATTGCTATTTCTTCGCCTACAACTCCTCGTCACCATCTTCCTCCACCTCATGGTCCTCAAATTTCCTCTTGGGCGCAGAACTTCCTTCTAGAACCGCCATCTTCGCCTCTGGAACCATGGACGGCGCAACCGGGGCATGCTCTGGCGGTTTCTCCGTCGGCATAGGCGGATACACACCATCGTCTCTGATCTGCCAGCCATCTATCTTCAAAAGCTTCCACCTCTCCTTGATCTTGCACCGAACCAGCTCGCCTGTAGTCCGCGCATCTTCGTAGCTGTCGTGGCCAGCGGCGCCTCCTTGCTGGATTTGCTCACCGAGGTAATCTGACGCTAGCTTGCGCAAGCCAAAACGGAAGGGTAGACCGCTGGGATTCGGGTAGAGAAGTACAGTGTCGATTATGGTCGGGTGGATGAGACGAATGGTGTTGAGGTCGTTTTCGAGAGCATGACCGAGAACTGGGGTGGTGGGAGAGACGTGTGAGAGAAACAGGTCTCGTGCGACCTGAGGTGAGTCGACGATGCGAAGGTCTTTGCGGACGGGCTTGGGATTTGCTGCATCGTACGGCTTCGCGTTCAGGAACTGGTCTGCGGTGATACCCGAGAACCGCGTATTGAAGTCTAATACATGTCCGAGGGGGCGCACCAGCACATCAACAAGAGGCTTGTGCTGCGGCCATGTTATGACGGTAAGACGAAGCATCTCGAGACCGTTGGTCGTGTAGCCCATTTCGCAATCGAAACACACGGCGGTATCCTTTGGAACTTTGTCGTTCTCTGGCGTTTCGATGAACGGCATGATGAGCGACAAACGATTTGGGTCTTTGACGTTGTACACATGTGTGCTGTGCGTGGTGCAGCCTTCTGATCCTACCTCTCCATTGCAGCAGCTGAACTTTGTAGGCTCTGGTGCAACGCCTCTTGATTTTCGAGGGAAGATCCGCCTGCCCCAGTGATGTTTGCACTGCCCTCCAGTAGTAAGTGCTCCGTCTTCCTCCCTTCGTTCTGCGAACACTTGGAAACGAGTGTTGCAGCGTTCGCATTGTTCCCAGCCACCCGCTGCTTCCAGCGCTAACTTTGTCTCAATGAGATCGGCGTCGGCAGGCAGCTTGGTCACATAGCCATGCTTATCCAATCCTTCCTGCGGGCAGATGAGCCTGGGGAGAAAAGTGACTTCTTCTTTTGGAGTAAGGCCTGTATCGACCTTCTTGGGAGGTGCCTTTTTTGGTGGTTCTCCGCTTTCCTTAGCTATAGCTTCGCGTCGTTCCTTGACCCATTCTTCCGCTGGCATGGTCTTCAGCTTGACCAATCGCTGTTTCAGTATGTTTTCATACACTGAGCCACTTGATGAAGCTATTCTTTCCTCTTCATCAACCGCCAGTTTATTAAGCTGATTTGTTGATAGGTGTAGTGCTTTGATTTCAGGTTTGACTGCTTTGAGAAGCTTGTCGTTCTGGGGCTTCATGTAGGTATGCAGCGCCTTGAGTAGAGTAATCCGCTTGGTGAAGGTTGCTGGTTCTTTGTTGAGTTTTCGCGGCATCAAGGCAACAGGAGCATCAGGTTTAGCAGCGATCTTGGGTGCTGCAGCAACCGGTGGTGGAGATACTGGTCGTGTAGCAGATGCCGGAAGAGGAGTGGGTGTCTTGGACGGTGCGGTGTTAGCAGCTTTGGGCGCATTGTTTGGTGTCGGTGCCTTGGTCTTGGGCGTGTCTGAGTTAACAGGAACGTTGAGCTTTGCCTGTATTGGTGCTGGAGCGGCCTGTAAGTTGGATGCCTTTGAACCGTCATCGAGTTTCAGCCTCTTCGCGATGGGCTCTGGATCATATTTTGCTGCGACGGGTGACGGAGACCGTCGCGCTGGAGGTGGCTCCGATGTCTCGTGACTGAAGATGCAATGAGGCAACTCGCATTTTGCACCAGAGGGACACGTTATGTTGGCAAAGCTCCTGTAAGCTGGTATCGAAGGCCACATGTTTGTTTTGATTACAGTGTATCCTTTCCTGTAAGTAGATACAATGCCAAGCTTAACGCGCTCGTAACCTACCAGGCTATAACAGCTGAGTAGCTATGCGCTGACAGTCGCAACTATATGGAGCCTGATCTTGTAATCGACGAGAGCTGCACGCTTGACTGCACGATATTGCACTGGATTGAGCGAGTGACGTCTGATGAATCAATATCGCAATGCGCAAGAGAAGATTGACGTGAATGCAAAGGCGGCTGATGAGAGACCGTCGCGTTGAGGTCCGTATTGATGCCTCATCAACTTCATCAAGTGCAGTATGACAACAATACGCTGCAACCAAGGTTGCCAGCAAGCTCCAGTATGAGCTTCAGCTATCCCAAAGGAGCTAGAGTGAGCCAGATGGTGAAGGTGAGTGATGAGGTGAGATGCGCGTCTCAGCCCTGTAGATTCTTTAGCGCTAAATAAAGGGTACCTGGTCCACGGTCCACGGTCCACGGACGCGGGCGAACGCGACGGCGGCGATCTAATCGTTAATTCCGTCATGACGCGGTGATGCAACTGCTGCGCATTCCGAAAACACCGACTTTAACCTGTTCAGCGCCCACAATTGATGTGCAACTGTCTTCTAACTACATTTGCACACCTATACGCCAATCCGAGACGGTCGTGCTACTTTGTCGTGACATTAGTGGTGTCCTGGCCGCAGGTGACTTGCTTTTGAGGCTGCGCGCGTCTCGGTCAGACTTGCGCCTCCCACGGACGACTTCTGGCCGCCGGGGCGACATACATACACTGCGCCTTCCACCCTAATTCCCAGGCCAGCAAACTTCACGTCTTTCGCCATGTCCACCTCTGCCGATACCAAGAAAGCCGACCACCTGTGTGTCCTCGTCCATGGGTACGTCTCTGTACGAGGCCTTATCGCCACCTATCATGTCAAGAAGAAGCACTTCCGCTGACCGCAACCAGTCTGTGGGGGAACCCTGAGCATCTGAAATACGTCAGTACCACACTGGGCGAGAGATTTCCACAAGACGAACTGCACATCCTCGTGGCCAAGCGCAACGCTGGCAGCTTCACCTACGATGGTGTCGATACTGGCGGCGAGCGTGTCGCAGAAGAGGTCGAGGGCAAGATAGAAGAACTAGCCAAAGCCGGACACGACATAACTAAGATCAGTGTCGCCGGCTACTCGCTAGGAGGCTTGATCGCACGCTATGCCATCGGTCTGCTCTATCACAGAGGCGTCTTCGACAAGATACAGCCAGTCGTACGTGCCTCTATCATCACCCCACCGCACGATATACTGACTCTCTAGAACTTCACGACCTTCGCGACACCACACCTCGGCGTGCGGACGCCCCTCAAAGGCTACCACAGCCACATATGGAACGTCTTGGGAGCACGAACGCTTTCTATGAGCGGCAGACAACTGTTTGGCGTCGACAAGTTTAGAGACACAGGCCGATCGCTCCTATCTGTACTCGCAGACCCCGAGAGCATCTTCATCCGAGGCCTTGCGCAGTTCAAGCACCGAAGTCTATACGCAAACGTCGTGAATGACCGAACAGTCACATACTATACCGCCGGCATCTCACAAACCGACCCCTTCGTCGACCCAGACGACATCAAGATAAACTACATCCCAGACTATGAGGAAGTCATCGTCGATGGCGATCACCCAGTCTCGCCAAAGGAGCCTGAAGAACCCCCAGCTTTCTCACAACGACTGGCGCAAGGCACAAGGACAATACTGGGACGGGCGACGATTGTCGCAGTTCTGACAGTCTTCATACCATTTGGTGTGTCGGCCTTCCTCATCAATTCGGCTGTTCAGACGATTCGCAGCGGTCAACGCATAAGACTACACGAAGAAGGCAGATCTGGCATCGACTACGCACGCTACCGCATACCCAACATGATCACCGCCATGCGACGAGAAGCCGAGGGCATGTATGAGAACGCGAACCATGCCCAGAGCCAAGATTATTTGAGCGAGGGCTTCGAACATGTGGCCTCTCCCACCCAGCCCATCTCACCGCGCTCGCGCAAGGATAAGCCCAAATCGGACGCCGATTCGATACAGGAGCAAAAGGATGCTGCGAAGGTCATTTTCCCGACATTGGCCCTTACCGATGACCAATTCAAGATGATCGAAGCGCTAGACAACGTGGGCTTCACAAAGCACCCAGTCTACATACATAACCACCGACACTCCCACGCGGCCATTATCGTGCGTATGAACAAGCCTTCCTTCAATGAGGGCAGGGTGGTCATCAAGCACTGGCTCGATAACTTCGAACTCTAAGTCACCATTTGACATCTTTTCTGTCTACATTTTCAGCGCGGCGCATGGCGTATTTCTGGGATAGCATGTCTCGGAATATAGAATCTGCTTTTCCATAGGGCGAGTTATACCTTTGTCATCTTATCTGTACAGATGTTCCTCATCTACAAATGCTCAATACATTACTACATTACAAGTGCTATTTCATTGTACAATGCATCTTTCTATCCTATTTTATTCTACCAAGGACTGGTCTCAATCCAGCTCACCCTTCTCTCCCACAAATCGAAATGTGCATCCTTTCACAAAGCGCCTTCCGCTCTGCCCATTAAGTTCAATCTCCACTCTCACTACTTCATACTTCGCTGTCTCATACATGCGTAGGGCATCTTCCTGTTCCTGCGAGACAACTTCATACGCCCATCCATAGACCCGCAATCCAGGATGGTCGTCGACCAGAGCATTGTACTTGCCGCCCCACGTCTGAAGCTTTCCTCCATGAATCAGGGCTGGAACCAGTATGTGCTCTTCCTCGGGTGGTGATTCGAACAGCTCGTTCAAAAACGAACTATGGCCCAGCGTGCCATAGAAGAAGTACCACACGGGAAATTGATTCTGTGTCGGGAGATACTCACACGCACTGCTGTCAGGACGGTGATGTGGTAATGTCATGTCGTAACCAAGAGTTGGGTACGCCGAGTCGGGAGACAAAGCCTTGCGCGCCTTACTAATAGGCGCAAAGGTTGGGGAAATGTCTGGGTATGCTTTGGCCAGCCAGCCCTTGATCTTTGGAATGTCGAGGTCGCTGACATGGCAGAATTGCGCGATGCCGTCTTCGCCTTCTCCCTGGATGATTCGGGGTTGGGAGGGAAGGATGGCGGCCAAGGCGAGGATTGTGGGAGTGACAGGGTCGCTGAGCTTGAAGAGGTAGTCCATATTGCTGCACTTGCGATCAGCTACTCCTTTAACTAGAGTCCTACGCTGCTTGTTGAACCGAAGCAAGTCCCTCAGTTCGGATGATAGTTTCGGTGCAGATGTACGATCGGGTAGTACGGTGTCCCCATTCAGTTCATCGAATGCGCTCATGGCGTGCTGGTCTAAATTGTCGAGATATTCCATGTTGCTGATGGTAGCTATCTACCTGCTGTAAATTGTGGTAGATCTACGTCGTAGTAGAGAGGAAGGGTGGGAAATAGAGAACAAAATAGAGCACACAGATTGTGCCAGTTGGACGACTATTGTGACTCAGTATTTAGCGTTGTTGCAGTAATGATGTATCGGTAGCGAGCCGTGGCTGATGGGCCTACCTTTTCACACTCTACATCAGGTCTGCAGCGTCGGATCCCCCTCCCACTATGGGAGCTGGGATGATATCAGTTTCGTGCTCACTTAATTCTCGTGCAGCGAACATCGAACATATGCGTGGTGGAATGCACAGAAAGATGCGATGGCCGTCTCAACACATCAAGAGACGATGGTGTTCTCGGCTGCCCATCTAACCAATGAAGCGTCTAGACATGAATTTTCAAAGCAAATACTTCGAGCTTGGCTATGCTCTTGTACCTATATGGGGTTAGTGGTTATGTTCACAGTCCCATGAAGATGTTGTCTTACCCCTTGAGTCATGGTTGAAAGCTGTCGCCAGGTCTTCCAACATGATAGTGGTATGCAAAGACCAGGTATGGTAACGCTGGTGATGGTGGAGTATGTTTTGCCTTGACATCGGTATGCTTGGGTGAGATGCATGTGTCGGGAGGAGAGTGCTGATCTCTGCCAATATCTTAGGTATCCGAACCAGTAACATTTGAGGAGAACGACACATACCATGGTTGTGTCGAGGTTGACGTCGTGTGTAGATTCTGTAAAGTAGCCATATCGTTGGCGGACATGTAATTAGGAGGGCGATGACAGCGATGACGCTTTGGGTGTCGAGAGCCATATCTCTGAGCTTGTTCTCTGGTCGGATATACGGAATGCTTGTACGGATGAAGGCAGAATGAGATTTGCACTTGGTAGACCGGTTGCTTTGCAGCGTCTGCGTGATCGCGAACATTGTCAATAGCAGTGAACAGCGATTATATAGCTGGAGCGTATGTCGAAGTCAAGTCGGACGCTCGGCGTTAACCTTGTGTCCTTAGGTACAAAAGCTCAGTAATGAAACTGTAATTATGAAATCCGCCGACCCTGGACAGCTAAGCACCCCTGTCTTCTTACACATCATCAATCGGCGCACGTACGTTGGATTACATTAGTCCATGGACAGGGGTGCATTACTTCTTGCAGAGAGTCAACCTTAAGAGGGCCGCGCTCGATTGGCCAGCGAAGCCGACCACTTCTCCAGGTTGGTTTGTTCAACTCGCTTGCCGGTCACAATGCTGGGTCATGATCTCGGTACGTCGAACGCATGCAGCCGCATACTTGTGCTTAGAGGCACAGAGGGAGACTTGTGGTGACCAGTCCTTGAGACTGGTCTACTATGTAAAGAACGACCAGCGGCCAAGTCTCTCAGTCGTGGAGAAGTCCTCGGGTGCGCCACGCACAGCCACAACCTTACAACAGACGTGAGCCAGCCAAAAGCTCTTTGCGTCCGCACGAGGTGTTAACGATCGCTATACGCCACCCCGCACTCCAAACGCACATCCGCGTATGCAAGTGCGCGGACCACAAGTGTGCGAGATTGGCAGCATGTCGCGCACAGAGTGGAGCGCAGGACCAAAGCCGTGTCGGCAAGCTGGACGACAGGCCGGACCACGGGAGCCAAATGTATTGCTACTGAGGTATAGTCATGCATGAGATGGCCTGGTAGGTACGCCAAAATCTTCGTTGTAATAATACCACTTCACTGGCGCAGCCCTCTTATGCGGCACGGCGGCATCGGTCTCATCGATGATTTTGGAAGCGACCAATTGCTGAATCGAAGACTTGGGAAGCGGCCAATGGCATGCCATACGCTTTCCCACTCTGACACACGCCCTTGTTTTCTTGCTGGCAACACCAGATCCCACGCAGCCTGGCTAGACGCTAGGTTCTCTCGAGAACACGACACTGTTGTCTTACGGGGCTCCCGGAAGTTCCGGTAGAGTTGCTAAAGTTCCGACTTTTTGTTGCCTTGCGGCGTCCGGCTCTGCTTACTGCCGAGAGGCAGTCTTATGATCCTATACTATACCATATAGCGGCGGTTGCACTTGGACCGATAGATTCAAACATGCCAAAGAGATCGGAAGAAGACGAGTCCGAATGAACGACACGGAAGAGTGACATCCTCGATCTATACGTAGAGCAGGATACGTCGCTGTCAGAAGTTATCCGTGTCATGGCCAATCAAGGCTTCACAAGAACGTAAGGGGAATGCGACGCTGGACTACATCATGTTAACCCGTACAAAGAAAATCACAATACGAACGATCCTTGAAGAGATGGCGTGTATCCAAGAATGTGCGCAAGGAGGAGTGGGACTTCATCCTCGGTCGCGTGAACCAACGCCAGCGCCCGACTACCGTGAAAGTCCGCGGTGTCACGATTTCGCAGTCGAGGCTAGAGCGTCAAAAGCTTCGTCATCGTGATAGTACTCCTGCTCTTTACGAACGAAGTAAGTAGAAAGCATCACGATATATGACGGCTCACTGAGAGGATGCCACAGAATTGAATCCTCTGCCCCATTGTCAGACACCACCGAACATTGAGATCTCCACGCCACCACCAAGCCTACCTGACGACGATTCGCAACTAGTCACATTGCCAGAGCATGAGTACGGTGGAGAGCCCGAAAGGTATGACCAAGAAACTTCTGTAGGCGAAGATACTCGAGACCAAAAAGTCATACTATCTGGAGAGGTTTCCATCTTGTCGTCAATCTACGACAACTCAAGCATAAACTTTTTACTCAAGATGCCTAAAGATGACACTGCGAATGGGACGCCGTCGTTATCTGGTCTGCACTCGATTGGTAGCCCCCCGATACTTTCAGGACCACTCTACGATTACATCTACAGATTGTTCTCCGGCGATTCTCGCCCTGTCCTCCAAGATGCTGTCAGGATGAGGAGTCAATATCAAGTCCACAATGGCCAGCGATCTGCTGAGGATACTATTTATCAATCTACTGACATCCTTGTCAAAGCTATCGTCCGATACAATGCTCCAAGCCGAGAGTTCCATCAAATCATGAGACGCACTCAAGATGGTTCTGATTTGGATCTTCTCCGACGAGTCCTGGTAGCTACTGGTTCGGACAGGGACTGGAAAACATTCGGCGGAACCCTTTTGTTCGATGCGGTGAAGGACGGAAACCTACTTCTATTGGACATACTCTTGAATGCAGGAGTAGACGAAATTGCTCCTGGCGAAGAAGAAGCCACTGAATATCCGTTCAATGCACTACAGATTGCAGTACAACACCGGCATGATGAAGTAATCAGGACTCTCACAAGGTAAGTTGCGGCTGCAGGAAATACATATGAGACACACACTGACTGCGTATCTTCATATCTACAGTCATGGCGCGATGATATTCACTGGCTGTCCATACACTGATTTCGAGTTCCTGTCTCAAGCAGTTACTGAAGATGCTATGCATCTTGTACGACCATTGCTTGCTGATTGTACAAGATCATTAGATCTCCAGATATTTCGAAAAGGAAGCGCAGCTCTTAGTCGGGCTGTGACTCTGTCCAATGACGAAGTAGTTGACGTTCTTCTTGAGGCTGGATTCAGTCCGTATGCTGAACGATACGATGGCCCTTTCTCAGATGATGTATGGCCGTTTGGAGGCCCTTTCGGGCTTGCTACGTCTTTTGAGGAGTTCAACTACTTTGAAAGGTTTTTGAAATCCCCATAGTAAGGTGTCAGTAAGAAGCGATGCCTCAAGCGACTTCGTCAGCTTACTGCTGCATTTGTCTTTGCTTTATCTTCCGGAGACTTCAAGCTCGAGGCTGCGATCCTAGAAGCATCAATGGGGCCGAATGAGATAAGAAAAATTCCATGAGATGATCATCTGCACCAGCGGCTCTACTTTGCTTTCACAGAAGAGCTAGAATATGGCGAGTGCAAGTTGACAAAGAAGTCCAACACAATACGCATGGCCGCGAACACTCCATAAAGAGGCTGGACGAGTCCAATATAACCAATACGCCTCTTCAATTGGCGGTAGTGAGAGACGAAGTGTCTACAGTACGCAGATTGAAAGCGGCCAGGACAAGTGTCGATTTCTATACGGAATTATGCGAACACTACATACTGTTGCAAGAAGCGATTTCTTATAGGCAATAGAGACATAGTTGTCCTTTAAATCGGAGCTGGTGTAGACGTCGACGCTCCTAGAGGTACATACGGCAAGGCCGCAATTGAGACAGCCGCCGAAGTAGGCATCCTTGAGATTGTCGCTTTCCTCCTCAAGGCAGGAGCAGATATGGGGGACAACAAGACAGGAATTACAGAAGGAATATACAGAGCACGAAGTAATGGACACATGAACTTGAAGATCTCCGGAGGCTGCAGAAATAAATGTGATATTCCAGGGACTAATGATTACACAGGATTCTCGTCTTTCACGCGCAGCCTCTGTCATCCGAACGCGTGCACCGCGTGAACACACCCTCCTCTCATTTCCCCTCTTTCCCCTCCCCCTTAACCCGCGAACGTGGCATCGGGCCGAAACCAAGCACCAAAAAGCTTGTTTCATGTGCTCGCCAGGTTCAGGGTTGCTTGTCAGAGGACAAAAATGAAAAGATCGTCATGGGAATCCTCGGTGCCGGGATTGTGCTTGCATTTGCGGGTTTTGAAACCGAAATGGACGGATCGCCAGGAACGCGAGAGTTTATGTAAGTTGTATGAATAAATGTTTTTCTTTTTCTCATTCCATCTGTAGATCTGGGGTACAGAGTTTTGAGAATGAGGTGAGTCTGCTGTAGCTGGTGCGTCATTGTTTTCGTAATGCATGTTTAGTGTTGATGGATACCGTTCGCCTTGAAGTTCGCTGTGACGTCGGTGATTGCGCGGTGTTGAGATACGGCCCCACCTGTTGTGTGGGATTGAAAGTGGAGAAGTATGGTATTACGATCGTTCAGTCATGTTGCCGTGTATCGAGGAGAGACCAAGACTTGTTGTCGCGTGCGAGCTCGAGCAATCAGTAGATGCATCACGTAAAAGATTCATCGGCTCAGAAACAAAGGATGTAGGATGGTAAAAAACAACGTAGATTGGTTTCATAGTATCGCTCGAAGTTATGCTGGTAATCGTGAGGGAAAGAAAAAGGGTGGTCTCAAACCATGCCGCTCGCGCACATACGCCATGATTGCTGAAATTCGCCGTTATGGTATAATGCCCCAAAAGTTGTCAAAGCTAAAACGCTGGAAAAAAAGTCCATATGCGCCCTTGATCGGACTATCATATGGCTAGTGAAATCCTGCTTCGTACTCCTACAAAACGCCCGTAAACCCAAGCCGGGTATTTCGCCCATAAGTTGCTCGTCGTGAAATCTAATATGTACATGGAAGGTGGTCATGTTGTGGTGGTGGTGCGTCGAGGTGGTCTCATATCGAATCTATTGCCGGGTATTTGCGCTCTTGTTTCTTGTCTTCTTTGAGACATATGCCTTGTCTGCCAACCTTTTCTTGGAGGTAGTGGAGTCGGTCGGTATCCTTTTCGTCGAATGCGAAGGCGCCGCTCCAGAATCCGCAGTCGATGTTTGTGGTCTCGTTTCGAAAGACGACCTGAGCTTGTGCCGCCAGGTCCACTGGGGGGATACCGTGTTCGGACTCGCCGGTTTTCTCGCCCACCAGGTCGATTTCACTGCGACCTGGCATGTGGTGGAATAGTTCAGAGTTGAGCGTCCAGCAGCGGAGTCCGGGGCTCGGGTACTTGCTTCGGGTCAGGGGATTCCTTGCATTCTGCCACTCTGGTGTGGGAGATGGCGTGTTCTCTCCCTTGTTACATGCGTGGAGAAGCGCAACATCGAATGCGCGAGGTCCAGTTTTCTTCAGCTTGGGTGGAGCGAGATCGTTGAGGAGGCGTTCGGCGGTGCGACGGGTGACGGCGTATCCAAAAGAGCAGAGCGGGAACTTGGAACGGTGGATGACGCGCGACCCTTCAGGCATGCCCAGTAGGCGGAACAAAGCCTGTGTGAAGGGATGTAGGTTGTACCATGCGGGGAGGGTAGGGTCCTGGTATAGGATGTGTGGCATAGCAGTCAGATTAAAGGATTGGCGGTCGGTCTTGGGTCCGTCCTCGGTGACGACGTCGAAGTAGTCACCGCAGTGGCCGAGGTAGAGTAGGTCCCAGGCATCTTGGTCGCCCCAGTACTGGGTATGGTTGCTAGCTGCGTTGGCGTAGGGGTGCTGGGAGCGCGGCGGGGGAAGGAGCTGGCGGGCAGCGCTTGCCGCGAGCGGAATCTGTTGGCTGCGCAGACGAATGTCCCAGTCGACGTCGTCTTCGAGAATGAGAGCCGTCTCGAGGTCAGAATCGAGAAACCTTAATAAGCGAATCAGCAGCAGCTCTACAGCGACAGATGCATGCCAAGACGGGTGCCGGGCAACGAGGGATGACTTACCACTTGAGGGCGTTGTGGTGCCCCAACCACGCTAGTATAGACCCCTTCTGGACCTTCTCTTGCCCGTTGATGAAGCGTTGGACGTCGCCCTCGGTCCACTCTGGCTGTGGCGGGATGGTGAGGTCGATGTCGGTGACATTGGCCGCCTGGATAAGCGGCTGGCGGCGCGAGGAGCCTTCCTTGGAGACGACGACGACGGCGCCGAAGCCTAATGTTCTGTTTGAGGGTATCTTTGCAGGCCGCGACTCAATCGAGGACATCCATTGTAGATATATGTGGTCAGTGTCTCTGCTGTGGTACCATATGCCAATGAGGACGAGGACGAAGAGCAGCAGCAGCGGCGTGGGCCGCTTCCTGGATGCAAGCATGCCGGGCTATATCGTGTTGCCAAAAGTTGTTGTTAGAAGAGTGTTGTTAGACATGTCCGCGAAGACTCGGGGTGGGGGGGACGCTATGGCAATAACAAAGTACGACGATGGCGCGCTCGGTAGGCGTTAAGTTGGTTAGAACAATGGCTGGCAGGACCGAAGCAGATCAGGCTGGGCGACAGCTATCTCTAAATGTCGCAGGTCGCGGCGGGAGCAATACGGGTGCCTACCGGGGTGTGGCACCGACATTGCGTTTTGTAACCACTGTATCAGGCTACCTAAGATTATCGCGCATGCAACCGGGATTGTCATCATCTTACCACTGGCCAAGTGGATAACGCTGCTCCAGCTGGCGCGGCGGTTGCAGGCTGATTGTGCGACTGGCCAGCTGAAACTGGCCAAAAGCGCCCCGAGAGGGACGTCTGACCTTGCTCGTCGCCATCAGCTTACCGTGTACATTGTTTTTGCGCCTTGTACTTGCACTTGCACCTAGCGTTGTTGTGTCTTGCATACGTATCCGAAATTATGGTTCCCCAACAACGGCCGCCGTCACGTGCACGGCGTGGTTGTCGAGGTCGACGGGTCGATCATAGGTAAGCCGCGCCACATGCATCTCAGGGACGCGCTACCCATGATGCGCCTCAATCGTCGCCATTCGACACGCTTACGACGACGACGACACCTCCGGACACGAATTCCGCATCTCCAACATCACGACGGCGGGTGGTAATTCTTGTGCGCCTTTGTTTCTGTAGCCTTGGCTTTCTTATTCTACCGTTTCCCGCTCTCTTACTTGCTAGTTTGTGACATGGTGTGCGCCGCTGCACCCTGAAACTAGTCGTGCACCGGCTTCTTGTCCTCCGCATCCTCCCCCTTCTCCAGCCCGCCCATCCTCGATCCGCGCCGTACACGGGGCTCGCAAGGCAGAAACATCCATTCCCTACTCGACCGCACCACATGCCCGGCCATTCGCTGCGCCCATAGTTATGGCCACGTTGGGCTCGCCCTCTCCCCCAATCTCACCTTCAAGAACCATGCGCCGTCGCGGCTGGGCCAGGAAGGTTGAGCGTTACTGCTGCACCGCCGTCACATACTTTCCGCTGGTCTTCGTCTACGGCCTGACGTCGTGGGCCGTATGGGTCCAGGCAGGCATCGGCTTTGTGCCCTCGAAGAATGTCTGGACGGGTGCGTCTCCTTTATATATATGTCACAATCCAAATTTATCCTACGTCCAATAAGACCACGTCACATGAAGATGGGGAACTCGATTACTAACACGCTGGACAGGAAAGTTCTCGTCTACGCTCGGCATCTTCCTCTATCTCATGCTCAACTGGAGCTACACCACCGCCGTATTCACCGACCCGGGATCGCCGCTCAATATCAAAAATGGCTACAGCCACCTGCCGTCGCAAGAAGGAGGAGAGATGCAGTACACGTCCTTCACCGTCAAGGCATCGACCGGTGAACTACGCTTCTGCAACAAGTGCCAGTCCAAGAAGCCCGACCGCTCTCACCACTGCTCCACATGCAAGCGCTGTGTCCTGAAGATGGACCATCATTGTCCATGGCTCGCGACTTGCGTCGGTCTTCGCAACTACAAGGCTTTTGTGCTCTTCCTACTATACCTCTCTTTCTTTTGCTGGGTCTGTTTTGCGACTTCTGCGACTTGGGTTTGGAGTGAAATACTCAGTGATGGACAATACACCGAGTCCTTCATGCCCGTAAACTATGTTTTACTTGCCGTACTATCTGGCATCATTGGCATAGTCATAACAGGCTTTACTGCATGGCATCTATGGCTTACAGTTAGGGGCCAGACTACGATAGAAAGTCTGGAGAAGACGCGCTACCTCTCACCACTCCGGAACACGATGAAGCATCAGCTCAACGACCGAAACTATATGGATGCGCAAGCGAACGGACGTTTGAGTGTTGGCGACCAGTTGCGCGAGATTCACGCGAACGCTCTTCCGGGGGTGACCAGACCCGAGGAGGGCGAGCCGCCCTCTCGCTCTACCTCGCGCTCTCCCGTACCAGGCCATGCGAACGGTTACTCGCACCCGCACTACCAGTCCTACGAGTATCGAGAACGCCAGCAGTATCAAGACCGCTACGATAGCTATCTTGACGAGCGCGACAACGAGATGCTGCCCAACGCCTTCGACCTGGGTTGGAAACGCAACATCGCACATGTTTTTGGCCCTTCGCCGCTGAAGTGGTTCATACCACTTGTAACCACAACAGGAGACGGGTGGTCATGGGAACCCAGTCCGAAGTGGCTGGCAGCACGGGAGCGGATAAAGCGGGAAAGGGAAAGAGAAGAACAGATACAGAAGCAGCGTGAGCGCGCTGCTGGTTGGGGTGTTGATACTCCTACTGAAGTAGAGTTTAGGGGTCCCACGCGCGCTCCGAACGGATGGATGCCTGGCCAGTATAGCCAGCCTCCCCCACGAGCCACCAGACGTCCAGAATGGCAAGCACCGCTTGGCCGCGGCGAGCAGACCCAATATCTCACCACTACCAACGGCATCGCGAAAGGCCCAATCGACGGACGAAGAAGTCCAAACAAAGCCGACCAAATTCTAGGGAGAGAACGCGGCATGTATGCTGATGGCGATGTTCAACTCCAGACGATCGACAGGAAAAAGTTTGACCAGTACAACTATATATCCGAAGACGAAGACGACGACTACGAAGTCTCGAGTGACGAGCAAGCGGTCGACCAGCGCAAAGCGCAAAAAGTACAGACCGTGACTGCGCCACCAAAAGGAACACAGAATTGGAATGACATACCAGACGGGTTTTTAGACCCGGCGCCAAAAGAGAGGAAGAAGAGTGCGAGTCGGGAACGATCACAACAACGGAAAAACGGGGAATGGGATGACTGGGGGACATGACACGTTGAGACGTAATGGATACGATGGCATGTTGGTATGTTGATATGTACATTCGGGTGTTGCATAGCATGGCGTTCCTTTTGTGGCGTTCTCTCGTGTTGCATAGGAATGGAGTTGTTTAGACGACTGTCATCTGACGAAAGCGAAAGAGATATTTTTACCTCATGGCTTCTCTCATCTCCACATCACACGATATCAATTTTGCAAAGCTGGTGGCGTTTAGTAGTAAATCATCGATTGACGAATCATCTTCTAGCCAAGCATCGACCCTGAGTTTGCGTACAAGCATAAATAGTAAGGGCCAACAACACTCATCTCCTGACATCGTTCCTGCACGCCGTGCCCCACTACATGCGCATGGTAAGGTCGATGAACAGCATCTTGGCGTTCTAGATTTCTGCATTCCAGACCCTGTAGACATTGGCAGCACCAACGCCGCGGCACCTGTATCCATCGTTGCGCTAATTTATTCCTTCATCTTCCCTTCCTCCCTAGCCAGGACCCAACCCGCCTATCACTTCTTCAACCTCACCGGCTGTTTGTACTCCTCATGGCCGTAATCTCTTTATTGCCTCTTTTCGGGTCCAATTAACCCGAGATTTAAGTTGAAAGAACATTAGAGCTTTTTGACTCAAAAGTAAGTTTGATCGTCTTTCCTGGTCATCTCTCTGCACCTTACAAGGATCTGTATCACCATCTGAAGCCTGTGTCGTGATTGGAATTCGGCAGATCATTCTGCACGTCAGTGATTGCTGCTGGAACGAGCAAACTATCACGATTTTTTCAGTACATAACGGTCATGCTCTGTTTTTCGCCATGCACTCATCAATACCTCGGTCCAACATGAACATGAACTCAACAAATAGAGCCAAGCCCGTCACCTCAGCTGACTACCGAACTCTTGCCTATGTAGAATTGACCGCTGACACTGTCTTTGGGTCTGGGTACGACATAGCCGTTCTCGTGCACCAAAGTCATTTCGACTCGAATGACTATCTTGCTACCCTTACTGCCCATTCCACCAGCCCAGCGCCCGGTCAGCCTCAGCTTGTAGATCTTGGACTGCATAGTGGAACGACGAGAGAAGAGGCATTGCTGGGCCTGTTGCATACCCTGGAAGAAATGGCAGCCATGAGAAGTAATGCGAATAGGATGAAATCGAAGAAAGAGGTTACAGAAAACAAGCAGAAGAGCGGGCAGCTGATAGAGGAGATGGCGGAGGAGCATAACGAGGAAAGATGAGAACAAAAAACGTGTTCCAAACATTGAATAGAGAAGGGAGGAGCAAATTTACCGCAGTAGGATGACTAAGAAGTTGCGTATTGCCAGCGAAGGCTTTGTCAGCATGACATGTTCTTTGGGTCGCAACATGACAGTAAGTCAATGCAAAAGCAGTACGAACCATATTAGTCTGACTATAACCTTCACAATCCTCCGATGATGGCACAGGTGATGAGATCATACGATTGGAGACCTGGGAGCTATCTCCGGAACCTCTTTTCCATACGTACATGTTGTATGTTGAGCAGCTTCGATACTGTTGGGTCGCTCCCACTGCTACACAAAGTTTGCTGCCTCGACTGATCACACTTTTCCACTCTTCCGCCTCACTGTGCAACCAAACAAACACGTTCTCGTACTCCCTTAAACCCTGCAGATGACACTATCCTTCACCAGTTTCTCGCCATATAGACCGTTCTTCAATTGCTCATTTCCAGTTCATCCTGGTGATAAAGACTACAAATGGATTCTCTAACCGCAAACATACCAGAGCGCCTAGGTCGATCCCGTGAACCGCTTCCAAACCTACGAGGTGAAGACGAGACTGAGATAAGATATCTCGTTGATCTGATCGAGAGTAAGTAGTGAGAAAAGCATAACGTCACCCCGCCACACACTGACTGCCAACCTCTCAGCGCAATCATGGATTCTGTCACCTCTCAAACCACCCTCCTGCATCCTAGGACGCCATCCACCACCTAAAGACCCCAATTCTTCCAAACAAAAGATCATTGATCCTTCTCTTGCGTTTTGTGCTTCGCTCTACAGCATCGGTCAAGGTGGGGTCAGGAGCTTGGAAGTGGGTCCTGAAGTGGGAAGGAGCAGAAAAGAAGCACTAGAGCGGCTATTGGAAGTCGTGGAGATGGAGATTGGACGCATGATGTTGAATGATGATTATCATGCACGCAAGGTGGCTAAGGACAGTAACAGTTCCATTGGAAGTAGCGGTGTTAGCAGGACTGAGAGGGGGTAAATGTTCTTTGGAGAGAGAAGGACCTAGTTCAATATCCTCGTGATGGTCTTGGTGGGAAGAAACTAAATCGCTCTTCTATTGCTCTTGTATTCTGTGTGGGATAGGTATCGACTGGTCCCAATTTCTTCACCATGTTGTAAAATTAAGATCTCCACATCTCCTCTTCTTCTGTCGATTCACTATCACTCTCACTATTATCATCACTATCTCTCTCTTCTTTTGCATCCCCATCCTCGGCTTCATTCTCGCTTTTCTGACTTCACTCATTCGTCGTTGCTGCATGATTCATGCTCTCTCCTTCCTTCAGGTTTCCTTGAGGATTCTTTTCCATCGTCTGGAACGGTATCTCAGCAAGCGATTCCACTTTTTCCAACAGTTTCGAAAGCACTTCACCACGTGAACTTGCCACTTCTATCTTTGTGAGAGGATGGATTATCATACCGCGACCCGTACCTACAGAGGACAGGACTGCGGCATGGTACTCAACCCTGTCTTGTTCGTCCAGGCGACAACTCAGATAAACGGTGGCAGACGTGTAGCTAGGCCAGAGAGAAGAAACGAGAGCATTGAGGAACGTGAGTGTGTTGACGTCTTCTGGTAGTACAGGTTGGCTGGTCATGTTCAAAGCAAGAAGTAGAGGATGACGAAGAAGTGTTGAAGAGACCTCCTGTATTGAGACGAGATTCTTATACTTCTGTTAAAATGGAGATTGCCTGCTTGATTGTTAAACCAATCAGTTGTAGCAAGATACCCGATGTCCTTTGCTACAATCAGACTGTCCGAATGATACTTGTGGTTCGAGAGAGCAAGCCACTCGTTCAACATATGATCTCACTCAATAGCCCATCGACAAGAGTACCACAGATCGCCGTACTCATAATCACCATGGCGTATGAGTCGTCCAACGAAACAGACCCTCGTCTGTCAACGACAACCATTGTCGCCAGCAATGTTACGAACCACGATGATGTCCTCTTCAGCTATCTGCAAAGTACAACCCCCTCCTGACCAAACCTTGTGCCATGCTGACCCTGTAACAGAACTTGTTACATCCACGTTCCGCCCATCGGTACACCCCGTGGTTCTTATGGGCAGTTACGAAAGCAGACGGAGCGGGGAAATCGTCGAGAACTTCCGTGCAAGTGTTGTTGGCTGGGATGTCTTGGATGCTAGCGAGATGTTCTTCGTCTCACCTCAGGAGGGGACAGATCGCAAGAGTGCGCTGATGGCTGTGATCAGGTTGGTAAAGAAGGAGGCACACAAGAGAATGGCGGAATTAGAAGCTAAGATCGCAGACCCTCTCTGACGTACAGACGGGTCTTCGGAGAAGGGGTTTCAAAAGAGAGTAGGCGATAGAGGTGCCTCTCAAGGCTTGTGATGATGATAGAGATAGAATGCAAGTAAACATTTAAAGCTTAGCTTTGTCATCCAATAACGGAAGGCCAACTGCCTCTTCCAGCTCCTTTACGGCATCCTTCGTCTTACCCAAGTTCACCTTGATTGTTCTCAACCCTGTCTTCTTCGCAAACTTGAGATTTATGCCAATATCATCCAAGAAGAGCGTGTCGCCTTCCGTCACCCCTCCCATCCCCTTCTTCCTCGCAATCTTATCCATCTCGCGTACCGCCAGCTTGTACGCCTCTGGATCCGGCTTTCTGACACCCACGGCCGCCGAACCAAGGAAGATGTCGAAACATGTCGTAATGTCTGTGGAGTCGTTCGCGTAAGGGTTTGGAGCTGGTGGGTGGACGAGCTCTTTGGTGAAGAGCTTCCCTTCGTCGTCGAGGATGCCCGTGGGGAACGTAACGTTGTTGCTGAATGCGCCCAAAACAAATTTCCCGCTCTCGCCTAGCTTTCGTAGCGCAGGATACATGTATGGATCTGGTGCCCGACTGATCTTCATCATACGCCAGAACAGCGTCTTCGCATCAATGTCCGGTACCTGCGGATTCCCGCCCTCGATTGCCTGCCCGCCGCCGACGCTCTCCTGTTGCGCAAGCTTCTGGAGGAATTGTGACCAGACCTCCGGTCGCATCAACTGTTTCTTAAAGGATGCGAACCAGTCGTCGTTAAGTTCGACTTCGCCGCGCTCGATGAGTTGCCATGCGCCTGTATCGTGAGGTCCTTTTTGGATCGCGTAGTTTATGTAGCCGATGGGGATCTTGTTCTCAATTTCATAGTCGAGGATCGCTTGGAAAGGACTAATAACCTGTGGATGAAAAACATTAGCTACATTCGTCTGGTCGCGCGTGGTGCTGAAGAGCGGCGTGGGTCGTGTTGAGGAATTACGTACGACCACTCCACCAATGTCGAAAAGAATAGCCTTTGGGTGCTTAGTTGAAGATTTCATAACGTGTGTATGTTGACAGAGTTGTCAAACATCGCTATGAGGGTATCATGGTGGTCTGTACGGCGTCGTCATGGTCGGCATTGGGAGAGTCGCGAAGTGTCCAGGTACCTCGGCAATGGATAAGCTCTATCGATAGCGCTAGTCCCCGCAAACAGTTCAACCTCACAATGTTCTGTAGATCACTCATCATCCTCTGTTTGGTGAAGTGTTTGATGAATGAAAGATATTTGATGATACGTTTTATAGAACTGAACCAAGACAGAAGCAGTCCTTGTTATATCTGCGTCGTCCACGTCTCATCATACAAACTATACCCAGCACCGCAGGCAAGCACCACCAGTATGAACAACATCTGAGACCCGATCGAAGCTACATGCCGTATCGCTCCAGAGTCGATTCTTGTATCGAACTTTGTTATCTTGCGGTCACAGTGTGGTCCGTCCACCTTCCGGATGGCAAAAGTGTGTGTGGTAATTTGAGCCATAGCCGCTGGTTCCTTGGGTGGGAGGTTCACGACAATCTCCCCTCCTGCTTTCTGCCAGATAGATAGTCAAAGATGGCTTTGCTCTGCCACCATAGAGAATCTTGTTCCGGCTCCATATTCATTTTCGAAGCCAGCAGGCTGGGCATTGCGCTGGCTAGTCGCGTGTCATTGTGCGGCAACCGGTCCTTAGGATACTTCCAATTCGTCAGACCTGGGCCATCGTGCAGCTGCGGACGAGAAAAGTCGCCACCTGTCTCAAATTTCTGGGCTCTATTGATCACTCTGTCGATTTGTCCATGAGGCTCGACCCGCTTCTGACGGTCGATGTACTTCAAGTACCGATGGCGCCGACGTTCAAGCTCAATACAAGCCTTTGTTGTTCCGTACAGGTGATTTTGATCATTGTCAATAGTAATGAGGTGTATGAGCATGCGCCCGAGGTCATGGGACGGAAACAGCCCTAGTGCACTAAGGTAGCTGATATTCATAACTAACTGATCCATGACTGCGGCACTCTTGATGAGTGCAGGGACAAGAACTTCGACGTCAGCAAGCATAGCCGGTTTTCAAAGAATGGGACGTCTGCTTCGACGCTGTCTATCAGATCAGCTGAGTTTGGCAGATAGTTAAAAGCGATCGCTTCAGAGGTCGGGGAAGAGCAATTTGAGGACTCTGATGTTATTAGATCGATACGAAACTGCCATCTAACATGACCTTCTAGGCTAAGGGATCTACCTGCGACTCAAATGTGGAAATTTCAACAAGATTATCTAACTTGAGGGGCCTGAGAATTATGGTGAGGCTAGACCATCGAAATGTAGATGATGATCTGTGTTAGTAGTAACTCCCCTAAGGCTACATTAAACCCAGTGCTAGTTTTGGGACCACTGTTTGAAAACATGGTCGCTTATTACATAGAAAGAGTCAATGGCGAGGAGGGCGGGCATAATACTCGTTATGAAACAGAACATCATCATAGACCGTACGACATGTGATAGAACATGGACGCTGTAACGGAGTATGTACACGATATTCTGTAGAGAGAAGACTCCTCGGAACGAGATGGCAGAATATCGAGGCCACAGGCAGGGAACAATAAATATCCCACGCATATCCCGCGGGACACCCCAAGTGTGGCAAAAAGAACTTCGTACTCAAAAATAACTTTGCCACCATAGAAGAATACTTGGCTTTCTCAGAAATAGAGCGGCCAATAACCATGATGGCCCGCCGGAAGCGCTTTACTCGCGAAGCGTTCACTGGTTCGTGGGGAATGCGCTTGCGTTGCTGATACATGGCGGCAGCTCGCTTGGCGTCCCTGTTGCCGATTTCCAACATCCAGTTTTGGCATTATGAAGCTAGGGGTGACATATGGTATCAGTATCTTGTTGGGGTTCTGGTACAAAAAGTATTGTATCTCGCGATCCATTGTCTATTGCGCATACATGAACGCTGGACAAGTGCTATGTTTGTAAATCGCCACTTATGATGCAAGGCGCCAACGAGGGAGCAGAATCGGAACCAGCCGCAAAATGATTGCGGAATGCACCGACTGTATTGCGAGGACCCACGTGCATACGTTTAGTGAAGGTTGTCATCTGAAGCGCAACAAGACAACATCCACTTTCGTAGCTGCCGAAAGCTTGATCTGGTCTCAAAGCGAGATAGCGCGATTTTGTAGGAGATTCTACTGACTGGAAATTTTCTATCCACTCGTGCGGGTGGTACTAAAGAGTGCACTCAGATATATGAATGTTATCCTGAACTGCTTGCTGTTGCTTTGAGAATCAGGTGTTAAGAATCCCAGGTCAGCTCGTAGCCGAAGACAGTTCGGCGAAGAAGCTCATCCTAGGTTCGGTCAGTGACGCCTCAAGATACATCATTCGGAGAGCCTCACCCCTGGATCTTCCTCGAACATAACCTTCTCCATAACTTTTTCGAACATCTTAGTGACGGTGAATCCCGATTCTTTAGCTAGGTCGAAGAAAGCCATGTCCTTCTCGTACAACCATGGGCGATATGGTGTAAAGAAGACGTATGCTCGGGATGTCGGTGACTTCTTGAGAGTCAGCTGCACAGTCTTGATGAGTTTGGCATGCTCTGAGTGGTTGAACAGAAGGTCGGCAAGAATGAGAATATCGAAGCTCGAACTATCATGCAGATGTTTCATTAAGTCTTCGGTAGGTGCACCCCAGAGATATCCCTGTGCGCATATTAGTGACGTCCGCCAATATTGAGCACAGTCACAAACCTCCGCCACTATTTTGGGAGGCTTAGATAACAGTTCGCAGTGGTCAACATTGTACTGTAAATTCTCGACCAACTCAGCATCAGGATAGTCCGTGACGACCGTTTGAGCGGCACCGTTGAGAGCACAGACAAGGCTTGGAAGTCCCGCTCCAGCGCCAAGCTCAAGTACCGTTCGATCCTTTACGAGTTTATCTGCATGCTCTTCCAGATAATCGGATATGGTTCGCCCCGCATTCCATAGAAAATGACCCTGAATACGTCAGTGAGTGTGCTGAGATAGTGCATGACCGTCAGAAGTCAGATGAGTGCTGAATCGCTTCTACGGTCCTTCTATAAAAGTTCCAGAAGGTTGGAAACCAATGCATAAGACGTTAGAAAGTTCCGTACTGCGCTTCGGCATGTCAGTAGTCAAGTGCATAACTTACCCACAAAGGATTATGACCGACCAATCGAACAGTGAGCCCTTTGCCGGAAAGCAACTGATGAGACGCGAAGGTTGGCTGCTTTTCTGGTTCGTAGAAATCAGCAGGCTCTTGGAACAGGTCCAAGCCCTCTTCACCGGCCTCTGACGACATGGCGGAAGGCAAGTTGTGATGAAGTTATAGCCTTGGCGAAGACTGTATTTTGGGTGTTTCAAAGAGCGGAGCCACCACGAATGGCACGTGCCCGGTTAACCAGCCACCGCTATGCCTGTCCAAGTCGCGTTCCAGATAAACTCCATCTTCGAAACAGCGGATCGTCGTCATCAACGAAGTCAGAGGGCTGGCCAAACAGTACCCTGTGACTATAGCAGGGTCTACAGCTTCCTTGTTGGGCTGTAGCAGTGGGTGTTGCACCAGCCCTATGGCGTGGGAGTGCCTCAGGTGGCTTCAGAGCGAAGTAACTCAGTGATATCCGGCCTACCAATCGCGCCCACACCGATTGAATTATCGCGGTACTCACATGCCTGAAGCGAGCCCAAGCCAAGCAGGGTCCAGCCGGCGCAAGATTCCCCACGCCCCAATGATATACCCGGCGGCCGCAGCGTCGTTTCCACGGTTCTTCTGACCACAAAACACGCCGGCGCAGGTGCTGCTCTCCTTGGATCGCGTTCGCTTTGCTCACATCGCGCATACCTCTTATACCGCGACACCTCCTTCACTTATCCCTCCTATTGAGGACACAATCCTTGCTGTCCATTTCTCAATTGTCACCTTTCTACTTGTGCCGTTTCGAAGCGACTAAACCCGCTTAGTAAGAAACTTGCTCAACGCTAAGGGACTAAGCCTAATCCAACCCTCCGCCAAACGTCGCATCCATTCAGTTCACGACAAACCTTCGAGCGCCGACCAGCAGATCCCACGCCTTTGGCGCCTTAAGTCCCGAGTCATTCATCAGTCTAGTGGGGAAGTGTGACAGCTGCGTTTCTCGCGGTGTTGAACTGGATATTTGCACGTCCCACCAACCGCTGAGCCCTGTCAAGTCATCAATTCTCCAGATCGTATTCTGGGGGATAATCCAGTGAAACCAGCGCCTGGTTCCGCTGGCTCTCGATTGTAGACCCCGCCCCTTTAACCGTGTGCATGTCCGACGTCCCCCCGGACATTCGATCCACCCTTCATCCGTTCCGAGCTCAGGATCGCTATTGCATCAATCAACGCCTGTGCTGATATAGTATCATCACCGACACTGCGGGAAGCCGGCGCCAAATCTCAGGGTTATCAACGCTCCACCCGCCTGGAGCTGGACCCTTCACAGCTCACTTAGGCCAAGCCGAAAGCCGAGTCTACCTTCTCTTTTGGACACCCACATCGGACCACTCCCGAACCTGTAGGCTACTTTTCCATGCGGCGAGGGTCATACGTCTAGCCCAGAATCTTGCCACTCCATTTTCTGCGCTGCACGCCACTGGACCCCTCTGCAATACTTTCACGTGCGCGGTGTACAGTAAGCTTGGACATAAGCTCTTTCTCACCAGCAGTCTTATTTCGTCCCCGATACACGGCGCACTTGGTGGTTACATGCCGTAGATTGAGCAAGTTATTTCGACCTCATAATAGCCCCGCATCATGTGGGCCGAAGTCAATGGAGAGCGCAAGAAGGTCGCCTGGTAGGTTCTCTCATCTGTTCGTTGCACCCCTCATCCTGTCTTATCTGACTACATCCTCTCTACTATTTGTTGCGCGCAAACTGCACCTATCCGGAAAGTTCTTTAGCGACTGCGACTTGCATTGCACTGTCCAGGATGTCTATTCGCCATATACTTTGACTGACATTGATTAGCGGTCCGTGCATTCGCGGTCATCGCTCGTCGAAATGCGATCACCGAGATCGAGTGCTGGTTGAGGTCCGGAAGCCTGGTCGGCCGCTGAGTAGCTGTCCACATCCCACTGGATCCTGTAGTTGCGAGCGTGTTGTTATCAACTACACGATTCCCAAAACGTCAGAATGTGCTTGTCCGTCAGAACGAGCTCCGCCAACAGCTACTGTTGCAGGCAACAGTCGGATCACGAAGAGTAGGCGTAAATCGGCTGCGCCCACCCCTTACAACCTCGAGAAGGCTATCCAGGCTGGCTTCGACGCCAAAACTGAAACCTCGTCCATCACGTACACACCCTCCGAAACAAGCAATAGTAATGGAGCATCACTTCCGTCAAGTGCGAGCTCAACACCACGTCTTCTCCCTGCACAGAATGAGCCCGTCTCAAGTTGTTGCAAGCCGAAGCCAGTCTTGTCGCCGGTCCAAGAAGGAGGGTGCTGTGGCAGCAAGCCAAAGCCAGTTGTAGAGCCGCCAGTTCAAAAGAAGTCCTGTTGCTCATCACGCAAACAAGACGATGCGCCTGTCAACAGCCAATCACACGGTTGTCAACACGTGGGACACCAATTCCAGTTTCCCGCCCAAGCAGTGGTTCCACAGTACCAAAACTTTCATCCACAAACACCATCAGTTGCGTCGAACCCTTTTGGCCTTGGCACTCCGATCTACAACCACGCGGCTGCAGCCTACCATCGGCAGAACTCTGTGTCTATGAGCCCAGTCATGAACAACTCGATGTCTCCGTCTGTCGCCAGTCCCCAAATCGGGCAACACGTCCCCGAACACAACTGTCACTGTGGAGAATCATGTAGCTGCTTCGGATGCGCAGCCCATCCCAATAACGCTACGATGATGGAGTATGTTCGGATCATGGCCCATTTTCAATATAACGGCGGGTTCGGAGGCATGGCGCCACCCCTCTACGACATGCCTACATACCCACATCAACCTGGATACGGAGCGGAAGCCAACATGAGTTTCAACGCAATGCAGCAAGGCTTAACAACACCCACACCGACGCAAATAAGCTTTCAACAAAGCATGGATATGCCAAACATGGTGCAGGTACCAATGGCATTGCCCGGGAACTGGCCACAACAACTAATTCCTTCACCAAGCCAACCACAGCAGGCCCAATTTTCGACTTCGAGCAGCCTTAGTTACAACACACCTTCCATGCCGGCGTCTGAGGATACAAAAACGCGGAAAACAAGTGAAACTATGGATTCACCCGCAGCCAGTAGTCCCAGCGATACCAAAGATGAAGATACAGTGACGCTATCGCCATCATCCTACTTCTGGAACGAAATGACCTTGCCAAGCTGTTCAGACGCGTCTGGTACTTGCCAATGTGGCGATGGCTGCGCATGTGTTGGTTGTCTTACACATGGCGGTCACACTGGTGAATCTCTCGATGACACTGGAACAGCAGCGGAACATGATCCGTTCCTCAGTTTCGACACAAGCCTCGCGCTCAACATGAACGACCCAACGGATTTTCTCAACTTCAATCCAGATCCGAGCTGAGACACCTAGCCACTAACCCGCTTCTTCCTGCCTTGGTCAATGATGATCATTTTGCCTCACATGAAAGCGAAGCGCGATTGCGCGAATCTTGCGGGAAATACACCAGAATTATGCCCACCTTGTACACTTCAAGAAGCGATACAGGCGACAGGCGTTCAACCTTTTACCATGACAACTCCGCCGGCACAAACTCGTTGTGTGATCACAACGATAAGGCACTGTTCACTTCGTCATATGTTGCATCTTCTATCTTCTTCATTTTGTATATGTTCAGCGTCACCCACAGCGCGACTATGGGCTAGATACCTTTGCATGGGCATGTGAGGGTAGGAGCCTGTTTCAGCGTGGCAAGAGAGAGTTTTCTGGCATATAAGGAAGTTAGTGTATGAACTGTGTGAGTTTTTTCGTTAGTGTATTTATACGATACCCCCGCATCGGGCGATAGCATAGTGAAGTGAGACTTGGTCTTCATGCTGCTCATAAGCTTAATGGAATCTTTCTTTGTATTGTTGTTTTCACTCTATGACTGCGAGATGTCATGCTGTACGGTTCCTATCCACGAGTTGAAGTGAACTGTACGAGGAGAAGGGCTCTTCCGGGAATTGAATACGAAAAGATGATCCATCACTAACCCGTTCAGAAAACGATACTCGTAGAGATCTCGGTAACATTGCTAACAGAAGAGAAAACTATCTGCATATCCGAAGAAAGCTAGTTGGTAATTCGTTTCAAGAAATCCGAAACCTCCTCCAAAAGTTCCGTCGAGATCGTTGCCGCAGTCCACCGGGCCTTCGACATTGTGAAATAATTGACCAGTGATACATGAGCCTGCTGGAATAGGCTGACGTGGGAGTGGTAGATAGTGCAAACAATGTCGTAAGAGCCAGAGATCTAGTACGACGACAACATGAACAGCGACAGTGAGATACATGAACGTAACGTTCGACGGGGGCGGGTATACTACCCATCCGATAGTACAATCATGAGATCGCCATGTTTAATCCCGGCCTGTTCTTATTAGCACTTTTTCCTCTCAGATCGCACTATAGTAGGACATACAGTGCAGCCCCGATCCGGGTCTTCCCAACAGGTGTCGCCTTCACACCACTGGTTTGTCGCGCTCTTGTACCTGCAAGGAGAGACAACACCATCACCAACGAAAGTGATATCATAACCGAGTCGCTCTTGCTTGCATAGTTCGTTCTGCTTTATGCTGGAGAAGCCCTGGCTCGCTGGACCATCATCGAAGGATGTTCCGAAGACTGCAGGTGCCCAGTTACCCTTACCTCCCATCGGTGTACCCCAAGTGCAAGCCTCACTTTCTGGTACACCCTGTTTATTGACGTAGTACTGAGCCGATGTTTTCTTACCTTGCCAGAAAAAGTATTTCTGCTGATCAGGGTTGGCCAGGAAGCCAGTCTCTCCAGGACCAACAGTGACTGGGAAAGTCATGGACTCGGTGCCTACTGTACGTGAGGGATTATCTAGAGTTTGTGAGCAGATGTCATACCTGGATAGTCTGTGCGGCAGAAAGAGACGGATTTTGACAGCTTGTTTTGCACCTTCACGCCCATATGCTGTGATCCTTGCACGCATAGCGTGTCTGCAATTTTGCCGTCGGCCATCTCCAGAAACCCGTCTTTGTTGCAATATAAGCCACCGACGCTCTGACCTGTTCTGCCTTGGATAGAGGGGAATGAAGCCTTGAGGTAGGGGTTAGGGCAACCATAGGAACAGAAGCTACCAGTCGTGCAGCAAGTGCCGTCTGAACACGACCCCTTTGGGACGGTAGTAATGTCATCAAAGCCATCTGCTCCGGCATATTGGGGATCTTGGATACCCGACCAGCCCCCCAAGCCTTCTTGAGCTGTAGGTAAAGCGCCATAGCCGTAAGGGAACTCTGTACAAAGGATCGTGCCATCTGGGAACTTCCTGTCACATTCCGCACAGTGACCGTCCTTATCGACCATGTCTGCCCAGGGCCTCGACGAAGTGCCCGACTGCTGTACAGGCGGCGTATCCTGGGAAGGGCTCGGTGCAGGATCGATGGGTGGCGTCTCCGGTGGTGATGCAGGCTTCTGAAATTCGGGCACGACAGGCTTGTGCTCGTCCACAGGCTTCTCGGAAGTAGGTCCTGGTGTTGGCTTGGGGACCTGAGTCTCATGACCGGAGGCTGGAGGCGGAGTAGGCAATGCGATAGGACTGCTAGTTGATGTCGACAAGACACCGTCGTTCCCCCACATCAAAGTGCCGTTGGTGATACCCAGGTTGACTTCTTCCTCTGATATCTCGTGATCATCGAGCCAGTACACGATCTCTGTCTCCACTGCCGCAGGTACGAAGATAGTGCCACGCTTGGCCGGACCACGGGCGTGGGCGCGACGGTGCAAGTGGTGCGGCTTAGCCGCGGTGACTGCAACAAGCACAGAAGCAGTAATTATATACTGAATCTTCATGATAGGCTTTTGCACGACACTTTCTGGATGTCGCTGACAGCTTGTCCTATCACAGTCAGCGTAGCAGAGAGCGAGGTGGAAGAGCGACTGACTTGTTATCTCCGTACAAATAGGTACTTGCTGAACGCTTTTGACAGATGCTTGGGTATCAAGATGCTTGTTTGGCTCTTTCTGGTGTTCGCTGCGCGGTGGAGTGCACGAGAGAGTGGTGGAGTAGTATGCTGGCAGTGTCTAATGAGTGAAATGGAGATACAACTCCGGGTGGAGGCACGAAAGAATGACCGGTGAAGCGTGAAGGCAGATGAGTCAAGTTTGGCCTATGGAAAGTCCACGAAGATAGTACGAGGGCACAAGAGCGAGAGTGAGGTGAGTATTGTTTGTACTGTGACGCCAAGACGGGGGCTCGCTAGCGTGGCTGCTTCGTTTGCGCCGGAGCGATGAGATGGGTATGCGCCTGCTGGGTTCTAAAGTGTCAAAAGAATGGGCGAATGCCGGTCACTCAAAGTGGAAGGAGCATTGGGTATAACCAGAAAGAGTGCATACACAACTTAGGGATATCTTGAATGAGATACGACGTGAAAGGAGTGAAGGTGAAAACGACGATCAATTCAATGGCATGAAAAGGGAAAGTAACAATCAGCGAGAGATTACCGATTTCAAGGACAGCTCACTGATACTACCGTTCTAGCTAGTGGCACAACTGCGTGGCATAGGTACCTACCTAGGGAGGTGCTCTCCGAGCAGACTATCAGCCCGTATCACGTACGTACGTGTACGAGGGAGACGACAGTGCACCTCCTTGGTCGACCTACAGAGGTAAATAATCTTCAAACCATACACTAAGAACGTTTTGTCCATGACAGCATGGCATCGATCGACTAGGGGACACTGAGTTTCTAAGAATGCCTCGATCTGAACATGGCTTCGGTTCACGGATGAACCGGCTCTTCCTACCGACGTGTCATGCAATGTCGAATTTCCGCTAGACCGCAAATAGCTGTTTGTGTTTGTATTCCACGAGTAGATTTACCGTGTAGAGAGAAAGCTAGAAATGCATGAAGGCCAAGAAATTTCTAGATGACGTTTCTAGCGTAGCAGGGACAGCTTCAGCAAGCTCTTGACTACTGCGCTTGCCCTGCTACGGGTATTCGGTGGCTTTTGTCGACGCCTTCTAGTGTAGTACTGATTCCCCGATGTCACTGTCGTATTGAGTCTTGGGGTATGCAGAATGTATGTACACTCACGATAATTCGCGTAACCTGGACGAATAATGACTGACCTCGAGAAGTAGCGCGTTGGCTTGAATTCAACCCGATGAGTAGTGGTGTCTGCGCGGCAGCATACGTAACAGCCCCTGCCTTCTTTCACGAACGTCGGTACTTGGGAATCATACGGCCACACAGCATCCATCGTGGAAGCGACGTTGTAGCGCGCGAATTACCCGGAGCTCGTGCTCCATGCGGCCCTGTTGTCGAGTGTGACGGGCGTACGCGCAGCAGTCTTTACGAGGTACAATACCATCATGAGGCCTGCGGTAAGACACGGTGTTGATGCGACGATATGTGATGGTGTTGATGAAGGAATGTTGGAGGAAGCGATGTGACGAGATGAGATAGTTGCACGCTCATCATTGGAGCCCCACATGCTCTTTAGCACGCAGAGCTAATAGGGTGCCACAACATGACCAGCCATGTTTCTTGATTGCGACACCGTTATCGACATGTGTTTCATGGACATACGGCAAAGACTTTGGTAAGAATGGTTGCTTCAGGTATGTACAGACTCTGGCTATACCTCCCCATGCAAACGGCTCCTTTCCAGCTCCAACTGCGTCGTGAGTACAATGAATCATCCAATCAGAACAAGCTCATCTCTCGAACTGCTGCCAGACAAGTGACCTAGACTTGCTGAATATAGTTGGCCGGTACACTACGTACTATGCCATCCTTCTCAACGTCTGCCCAGCCGTCGCCGGCCTCCATGTTGATAAGAACAAAACGATCTCCTTCTGACATGGAATGTTCTACGTCGCTTTGCGCTGTGTAGTCATACAAGGCTTCCACATACTTCAGCTTCTTTGCGCCACGCTTTGGCGCAACGGCGGGACCCTTCTTCTTACCGGGAGCGGCAGCCGCAGTGAAGTTAGTGGTTGATGCTGACGATGCAGAGTACGTCGAGTCCGGCCTTGTTGAAGAGAATGTAGAGGCCGTGGTAGGTGGCGTTGCCACCGTCATCTCAACATACGCTGCTGGAACAAGACCTTCTTTAACGCCAGCACGAACTTTCATCCATCCGGAACCGTCTGTGGCAATGTGTTAGTGAGTTGGTTGATAACCCCTAGGACGTGGGAGGCATCTAATGACATACCATCAGGTTCTAGAATGGCAACATCCGTGCCATCCGCGACAGTCAGTTCGCCCTCCCCATTCTCTTGATAAGCGTACAGCATTCTACCCCTGGATTCTGCAGACTTGGGTGGGGGTGGAGGAACGTCCTCGTCGTTTTTGACATATTGTGTAGGTGGTGGTGCAACCAATCGGTTCTTCCTAGCACCCGGCACTATGGGCGCCTTCTTCTCTGGTGGTGGAGGAGTCTCCTCGACAGTAGGCGACATACCTCCGGATATGGACCGGTGCGCAGTCGCCGAATAGCCGGAGCTGAGGGTGTTCATGGAGTTCACCGTGTCGCTTCTTCCCAGTCGGGGCATGTCCGCATTAGAGCTCGTCGCAGTGCCGTTTGTTGCCGTCACTGTGTGTGCAGCCTTTTGCCGCTCTTCCTTCAATTTCTTCTTTTCTACCTTGGACTGTTCACCAGGACAGTCGGCAGGTACCTTCATCTCGCACTTGCTATGACACGTATAGCCGCAATCTTGACAGTCATATCCTTTTGCTGATAGACCCCATATCCGATCTCCACATAGATCACAGTTTGTAGGTATCTTGAATGTCTGCGACTTGAAGTTGTGGTTCCTTGCGCCGATACTCAAGTCACCGACGACTGAGGTGATTGTTGAGACTTCCACTTCCGCATTCACCTTCTGACGTTCCACCTCATGCATCTGTTCCTGTATAGCAAAAACAGCGCGAACAATATCCACCTCGTCTCTTTTGTCCTTGCCATCCCTTATCTTCTGCCGTACCGCCTTGGCATTCTCAACTTCTTTGCGCTTCTTATCAAGTTCTCGTTTGTATTCCCCCAAGGACGTCTTTGATTTGGTGAGAACGTTGCGCAGGAAGATCGTTGCAGGCTCGTCGACAGCGATACTATTATCGTCTAGCCAAACCGGGCTGGGCTCGAATTGAAAGTCGCCAGGCTCTTGGAACGAACCAGCGTTGTGCCGTAGGAACATCATCGAGTCGAGCAGAGGGTTGTTGCGCGGGATCTCGCCGGAGAGGTGCTTCAGGTACTCGGTGCTTCGCGTGAGTGTCTGAGTTTCGATCTGTGCAGCGAGTGACCATATAGTATTTAGCTTATTGACTCGCGTCTCCGAAAGATCCTGAAGGCTATCGAGCAGCTCAGGCACGTACTCGTGGTAGTACATCTCCTTTTGCTTGTTGGTTACGTTGATACTGATGAGATAGGTGTTCTTGACGTTACGCATCTCGATCTGTTGCTGTTCGAAAGCATTACGTGCCTTGGCTTTGCCGTGGTCAAATGCGCCATCAACCTTTTTGCGCCGGCTCTCAACCTCCTGGCAAACGCTATCGTATTTACCCTTTTGTTTGCGCAACTCACCATATTGGTTGTCGCGCTCCTTCTCCAGCTTGGCAGCATAGTCTCCGTGCAACTTGCGCAACTCCTCGGTCCGTGTACCAAGGACCTTCAAGGGATCAGCAAGCTGGGTGATGAGAGCGCCAGCGAATTGTTCGTGTTCGGCGGCGCGCGATTCGAGGGTGCTCAATTGGACACCCCATGTGGTCATGGAAGCGCTGCAAGGACGTGTCAGGAAGGCCCAAAGTCATGCGACAGGAGTCGTACCTCTCGAGCGAGCCTGGAGTAACGGTAGGCGTGTCACCAACGCTCAGACTGCTCTGCTTCTTTGCCTTCTTTTCATAGTATTTCTTCGCGAGCGCGCTGAGTTTTGCCGAGTATTCCTTCTCTATCGCGCTCCGTTCGCGGTAGAATGCTTGGATGTCGTCGAGCCAGGAGATGCCACCGGAAACCTGCAATCGCGTGCATCAGTAACATGAAGCGCAACAGACGTAGCCCACAGCGGCTACACAAGGGTCACTCGGAAACCCATAGGAAACGTGTATGACGTACCCAAGCGTTGACTGTCTTGAAGCCATCCTGTGATTATCCGTCAGCGCATGCTCGGTGGTGCCGCTCCAACTCCGCATACCTTTAGTTCAGCGCCGAACTGGGGCGCAATGTCGACCTCCATGATTTCTAAGATATATATGGGTCGAGCACTTGGAGAGAGGGGACTAGGACCCCAGACATAGAGGGGGGAGGACTGCTGGGGCGAGGGCGAGGGCGGGAAGGGTTACGCGGAGTACACCAGGTGTCTTGGTTACCGGCTGCCCAATTAGTGGGGCAGGAGGAATGGTAACGAGGCGGTGCGTGCCGAGGAGGGAAGGCCGGGATCTTGGGCCGGTGACGTCGGATCCTGGGATTCTTCTGCTCTTGTTCTATTATGTGGTGTTGTGAATAGTCGTGCCAGACGACTACAATGGCATGCAGGAACAGGGCTATGGAGCGCTTTCACTCGGTCGCGCCTGCACACATGCTCGGGGCCTGTTCATGCGGCTCGCGCACTAAACCCGGCTAGCGCCTCAGCCCCGCCAAAGTCGACATCTGGAGCTCTCACAATTTCCAACGCGTTCTTGGTAACTGCAACAACACAGCTATCACCTCACCCCGCGCGACACCATTCCATTTCGAGCGACCCTCACCTTTGTACTCACAGCAAGCCGCTCTACTCAGCAAACCACCGCGACCGTCTCCAGGGTTGCAGCTTCCCCAACTTCACCGCCTGCAACGCGACCCGCAATCGCCTACCATGTCGACAACTGAGGAGACGCCTATCAAGCAAGAGCCCGTCGAGGCGGTTCCTGCGCAAGAAGCCCAAGAAGCCCAAGAGAGCTCACTCGAACAAGCTCAGGCCGACGGCAGCGGTCCACCAGGAAATGGCTCTGCCTTGGCTGAACCCGAGTTCAAGGTTGAGGTCAAGCTTGCCGACTTGCAGGCGGACCCTAACAACCCGCTGTACTCCGTCAAGTCGTTCGAGGAACTAAATCTGTAAGGCACACGCTCTCACAAACCGGCCGAGCTAACGATAACAGCTCCCAGGAACTTCTGAAGGGCATTCGCAACATGAACTTCAGCAAGCCTTCCAAAGTTCAGGAGAAAGCTTTGCCTCTGCTCCTGATGGAGCCGCCTACCAACATGATTGCCCAGTCGCAGTCGGGAACTGGCAAGACCGCCGCCTTCTCACTGAATATTCTCTCCCGTGTCGACTTGTCCAACCCTCGGCCACAAGCGTTGGCGCTCGCGCCTAGTCGAGAACTCGCTCGCCAAATTCTCGGAGTCATTACACACATGGGTCAATTTATGGAAGGCCTCACGACTATGGCTGCCATTCCCGACCCCTCACGAAGGGGACAACAATTCGACGCCCAAATTCTTGTTGGCACTCCCGGCACTGTTCAAGATATGCTAAGGCGGCGTCTCATCAACAAAGAGAGCATCAAGATTTTGGTCTTGGACGAGGCCGACAACATGCTGGACCAGCAGGGCATGGGCGAGCAATGTACTCGTGTCAAATCACTTCTGAACAAGGACATTCAGACAGTCCTCTTCTCCGCCACCTTCCCACCCAATGTCATCGGTTTCGCTAAGCGCTTCGCACCGAACGCGAACACGCTTACTCTAGCTCACGAAGAGTTGACCATTGAGGGTATCAAGCAACTTTATATCGATATTGACAAGGATAACGACAAGTACGCCACATTGCTCAAGTTCTATGGTCTGATGACACAAGCATCTTCCATCATTTTCGTCAGGACCCGAAGGACGGCTGAGGAGCTCGAGCAGCGCATGGTCGCTGAAGGCCACAAGGTCGCACAATTGAGTGGTGCACTCGAAGGTGCTGACCGTGATCGTGTTATCGACCAGTTCCGCTCCGGAGAGGCCAAGGTGCTCATCACCACCAACGTCCTTGCTCGTGGTATCGACGTGCAGTCCGTCACCATGGTCATCAACTACGTAAGCTGTATTCAAGGGAGACGTATCTAAGATATGCTAACATTCTATTAGGACGTTCCAACCATGGCAAACGGAAGAGATGCAGACCCCGAGACATACCTCCACCGCATTGGTCGTACCGGTCGTTTCGGACGTGTCGGTGTCGCCCTCACCTTTGTCCACGACAAGGACAGCTGGTCGCAACTGAACTTCATCGCAAACTATTTCAAGACCGATCTACACCCTATCGACACATCGGACTGGGATGCTGTGGAGGATATGATTCAAAAGATCATCAAGTCATCTCGAGCGGGCAAGACCACGGAGGAGATGACGAAGGCGATCACTGGATAGAAACATTGAACCATCTGAGTAAGAGCAAGATGTCTCCAAGGCGTCTAGAACGTCGTTCGTAGATGATCAATTGGGGGAAACCAGACTTCTGGACGATAGCAAGCATATGGCAGAGGCAACAACGCAGCCGTTGACCTCTCTGAAAAGATAGAAGAATCACGTACGATGGAAATGAATCAAAGATACCCAAGCTTAGCAACAAGATAAACTAAGTCTTTCTCTTCGTTAATCATCTTGCTTCCTCAACTCTCAAACGCCCCCGGCGCCGTAACCACTATGATGATGAGCGAGCTAGCTATCAGCGCGCCCGCTATCGCACTAACTATGATAATGCTCCCCCTTGATGCTGGGAATTTGCCCCGTATAACATAATGCTGGGCCTCAAAGTACCGATGGAAACCTATCAAAAGCATCAAGATGGAAATGCCAATAAAGGTCGCGCCGAGCGGCTTTCCCAAGTGCCGTAGTTTGGCTTGCGGAGAGGACGTGTGGGATGCGTCTGGCGAGTTTGATAGGGATGTGTTTAGGCGGAACAGTTGCGTTATTGCTATGCCGATGCTGGCGAAAGAAAGGGAGGTTCGGAGCCAGGCCAAGAAAGTGCGTTCTGTCGAGTGTTGTTAGTACCGGCATCCTTGCGATTCTATATAGTTGGGGAGAATGGAGAGATGTGCTTACCCAAGGCCAAATGGTCTCTCGCAACACTACCCTTGTTGTCCAGTTCCACGCTGCCGTACTTTTCCCAGAACCCGCTCCACCAACCCTTTTCCCGTCGTTCTACCGCTGCCGCTTCTCTCTCTGCGCTTCTTGCGCGCTCTGTGGTGGTATGACCTTTTGACTGTCTCTGGTCGGTTGCTGGTTGTAAGTTACCTGCCGTGCCTTCTTGTCGTGCACCAAGTGCTGTAACCGCGTGTTCTTGAGGTATGGAAGACGCGGCATTTGGATCTTGAGATGGGTTTGCGGCTTTCGTGGTGGAGGAGTGGTCGCGCGCACGTATATCAGGCGATATGGATTTGTAGTCCTGATTGTTGTGGGATTGCGAGCTTGTGACTATGGGAGAGGTTTCGTCGGCGCTGAGCGTTCGCGGTGACATGGTGTCGCTGCGGTCGGTGCCGCGTTTACGGGGTCCGCTTATGTCTGCCATGCTTCCCTGCTCTTTTCTGAACTGTGTACTAGTATCTGTGCGATGTTTGTATTATTCCGGTGAACCCGTATAGACGAAGTTCTGAATGTTGTTACGGCAGGGTCGAGTGAATGGTGTAGGAGACGTCATTCCGCACCGAGGGGGACTCGGGCGAGTATCGGTCGCACGCGATGAGCCGGTCCCCGCGGGGGTGATCATGGTCGTCTGCGTGCATGTCGCATATCGATGCATGATGCACTTAACCCTTGAATGCTTGCAGATACTCTGGATCAGGCATGTTAGAGCTTAAGATGGACGTAGCGTGATCGTGCTTGAAAGTCACGCAAGACCCGCATTCGCGACCAGCCTATAGAAACGAAGCGTGTTCCGCAGCCCACATAATTGAAGCTAAGCTTTTTGGAACAGTCTGGATACTGCGCATCATACTGCTTTATTCTTGGACGAAGGGAAGGTGCAAACTGTTGTAGTGCAGACTTGCATATTCCAATTCAAGGATGTTGCTGGTATACCTAGGAATCTCTTGCCAGCAAGCCTTCTATACCTCTGATACATGACTATTTCGTACATGCAGCGCTCATGATAACAACAATGTAGCAGTAGTGTGCCCCTCCTAACGCCGCCCCAAGACCGCCCAAGGAAGCAGCTTGCAAATAAATTGTACATGGCGTCCAGTCCTCTTACTCGTTGTAGTGGTACACCTGGGACAAAAGTTAGCCAGCAGTACCGGGTAAGCATGCTGAAGAATGACTTACAAGGTAGTTTGGCAATCCGAAACTTTCCCAGTTTAATCGGTTCGCCATCTTGGCGAAACCCTCGGTCTCGATGAGGTGGTAGAAGGCGAAGGGCGGGAACATGGCGCCGTCTCGGTGTACCTCTGCCTTGACAAGCAGAGTGGCACCACCTACACCATCGAGCTTGATCTTGGCCTTGGGGTCCGCAGACGTATCGTGCATCTTAGCCATGAGGCTGCGGTAGGTAGCCATCTCGGCATAACCTTCCAACAGAATATCATCTTTGCCCATCTTAGAAGCAAGATCCTTTGCTGTGGGACTGTCGATCCAGTTGTTGAAATCGTATTCCCGAATATCCATAGCCTTCTTTTCTTCGTTGTAGTATCGCTGGAAGCAGTTGGGGACAATGATGGGCACATCGTAGTTGGCGAGATCTTGGATCAGGGTAGGCGGGGTCTCGACAATGTCGGCATCCATCCACAGAACCCACGAGGTTGTGGGGCCCAGGGTTGTGAACAGGAGCGAGTTGCGCGCCTTGGCCATAGCCGCCCGTCGTGCCTTCTGATTCTCCATCTTGTGACGCTCGGACTCGCTCTGCGACTGGAGTGGGGACTCGGTGTCCTGACGGAGGATGGTGATGGCGGCGAAGCGGTTCTTCTTGGATCCTGTCTGTGTCTTGGTGACTTGTGCCTGCAACGCAGCGTATGCGGCATTGCCCTCCTTTGTCTTTGGTATTATGAAGCCCAGCGAGATGAGGTTGTGTGGGTAGCTGAGCTTGAGGAGGTTGTCCCAGTACTCCGGGTAGAACTTTGCCAGCGGGGTGAGGATGAGGACCGTCTCTTCGTTCTCGATTGGCGTGCGCGTATTGGTCACATTGTTCATGTAGTAGTGCACGACGGGCGGCGCGGCCTGTGGAGCGTTCGCCTTGGACTTGCGGAACGGCAGCGACGGTGGAGAGAGTGGGTTCGAGGCTACCTCGCCCCCTCCTTTTCTGGTCATGGACGGCACATCGGTGCCAGAGAAGAAGAAAACGAAGAAGCCAATGCAGAGGATGCCGGCAAGGATTATGGTAATGGGATTCGAGCGTCGAAACGAGCGTGACATTGTGGGTGGACGACTAGGAAGGAAGGCGAACCGCGGCTGCCAGGATGGTAGGGGCCTATGAAGGGCGCATCAGAAGAAACAGGGGCAGATGGTGGTGAGGTTGCGGGCGTGGATGGGCGCAAGGAGGTGTGCGAGACGTGGCCTGGCCGGCGCACCAAAAAGCGTCAGCGGCGTATACGGACACGAAGGCGGGTCTTGGGCGTCCTTTTGGCTCCCAGCGGATATCGACACGGCTGCTTCGACAGGCTCAATGCGTGGGCTGGCAGGTGGCAGGAGTGCTTCAAATGCTACTACGGCCAATGTCGCGAGATGCGGCTCTCTGCTTACGTACTCATCTCGTCTCCAGCGCCTGCAGGCATGTCTGCTAGTGCCATCTGCTAGCCTTCGGTCGTGCGTCATGACCATCCAACATGTTCAAACACCATCTCCACCCTTCACTATGGTCAATTGAGCCTCGACAAATGCTTCTACTGGTCGCCCAACAATGGCCAGTCCTGAGGCGTGCCGCTGCCGCCACTCGCACTCTGCGCTTTTCATCCAGCACATCTAATACATGGAGAGGCTCCAAACCACTAGCACCTCTTCGCTTTGCATCTCCATCACAACCTCATCTATCTCCATCTCCACTGGAATTCCTGCACTGCAGCACAATCGTGCCAAGGTCCCTTGAGACTCAAGTAAGAGCATCAAGTCGATTTGTTGATACACCCTAACAACCTACCAGCCACATGAATTCATAGACTATATCAAAGCTTTCAAATATGGAGTAGCACGCCAAAAGACCTTCTGTGTCTTCCTCGTCACGCCGTCTTATGCGCAACACTTACTCGACGATGACTTCCTCCATGAAGCTCTCAAGAAAATATACTACAACACGCGCCACGAAAAAGGTTTCCGTGTAGATGCCTTGTGTGCCGTCGTAGACAAGCTTCCCATCCGTAGATTCAAGTACCGAGACCGAGACGAAGAGCTATCGCGACGTGCCACCGAGCCACCTACTGCTGGAACTGGGCTCGAGGGAATGACTTACGTATTGCTTACGCCTGCTGACTCTGTGTCATCCCAGAGTCTTTCGCCGTCAGACAAAGGTGCCATCGATTTCATATTTGCGCAACATGTCTTCAACGACACCACCTATCAAGATACACTACGATTACCTCTCTCGAATACTGTTTTTCAGACGGGTATGCCATCAACCATGATCCTCTCGACTTGGAAGAATCTCGGTGAGGGTCAAGGGTTGATTCTGGAGTCCAAGAGGAACGTTTCTCATCACGGCATCCGTCTGATTGAGCAAGTAGGACATGGTGCAACACTTCCTCCCGTTCTCAACGTACCCCTGATCCCGCTAACAATGCCGCGCTTGGTTGAAGGGTGCATGGGAAATATCATCCGCGGGATTATTGGGCCGGAAGGTAAAGCTATGCAGGCCTCCTCGGAACTTGAAAATGTCGTTCCTCGTTTTTTCAGATCGCGGCGACAGCCAGCGCAAGCAACAGTGGCTTGGGCACTCGTGATCCCCGGAGAACTGAGAACCGTCATTGCTGCTAGAACGGATGAGCTCCTCTCTAGCTTGCCAATGGAAAGTGAAGATACGCTCTCTAAACAGGAAGATTCGTGGGAACGTTTGTGGCGCAGCAATCCACCTCTATGGAACACGCTCGTGTCCAAGGCGATTACAGAAGGAGCACGTCTCCATCGGGTCTTGAGTGGCGGAGGCGGATGGGGAAAGAAAGCTGGTCTATTATCGCTGGATCCCGTTCCGGCCAATGAAGCTGCAGAGCCATCAAAGCACGACGATTTTCCTAACACAATCAATGATCCGGAAGATTTTGAGTCGACCCTTACGCCAGTGGTACGAGACGGAGATTCGATACAATTTTTTATCTCGCCAAAATCAGATCTTGAAAAGATAGCTAAGAAGACTAATACCCGCAGGCTTGCAAGTCTTGTTCCCAGACGTCATTGGGGTTGGGAGCTAGGCACTATCCCTAGCACTATTGACTCGGTTCCTGGAGAGTCCTGGCAACACCGTCCACGCCCAACAACGAGAATACATGTCCATCATGGCTTTGGTGCGCTGACCGAAGGGCCGATGACACTCACGCGGCACTCCCATGTCAATAGCGACAAGGACTTCACAGTCAATGTTACCACGATCGACGTTCCCTTCTCCCGCCTCTCCGCGTCAACCCACACACGTACACAACCGGATGCTGGGATAAAGTATACTAAGAGAGAGGATGCTGGGATAAAGTATACTAAGAGAGAGGGGAGTCGGAAGAAGGACGTAGGTGAGCCTATCATGGATTAGCTTCTCCTTCCAATGTATTCTGATAATTCAAGTAGCTGTTCCATGAGTCAAATACACTGAAATCTGAGCCGTCCGTCAATCCGCCATACTCAACTAACAGTCGGCCAACTATGCATATAGCCAGTTTATTCTCATCTCATCATAAGCGTGGCTTCCGACATGCTTCAATCCCCCAAATTCTCTTCAGTAGGCGCGGGTTGTCCACCACCGTTACTGTCAGTAGGCAATCACGATCACCTCCAAGACTAGCTGTCTCAGAATTGGTTCGCAAACTCAAAATAGAAGGACATGCTACCACCGGTCGACTCCGGGTCCGAACAGCGAAAGCCATAATGCGGAGATTTGAGAAGTCCTTCGATAAAAACAAGATGAAACACAGGGAGATCATGACATCGATTCGACGTCGGCATGTTCGGTTAACGATTATGAGGTTCAAGGCTATCATGGTTGAAGCAGCAAACCTGGTGGAAGAGGCTAATTTTGCCTTGGGAAACAACTATCATACGCCCGTAAGGAGGATCTCCTCCAAGAAGAGAGGGAAATCAGAAAGACAAAGCCTTGCAGGAAGTGCCTTGAAGAGAGAAGAGACGAAGGCTGGGAAGGCTCCAAGGCCCGAACCAAAACTCCGAAAAGAGATCAAGGCCGAGAAAGAAAAGAAGGTTCGGCCAGTGTCATCTAAGACTACCGGAGTACCTATCCGCAGATTCCTTTCCTTGGGTACGACTAAATCCATTGAGATCAACAAGAGAGTTCAATCTGGAGTTCTAGAAGTCTCCCGCCTGACCGAGGAAGCCAGAGCCGCCTTGGCCGCCATTCAGCAGTACAGACCGAAGATTCGCAGGATGCCTGTCTCGAAACTGGCAACGCCGCAAGCTCTGAACCAGACGCTGGGTTATGCAATCCAAGAAATTTTACATCTGACAGAGGAAGCAAGGACCATCATGGCTACCATTCAACAGCGTAAACGACAGAATTCTTGGCGCTTCATACGACGATGGGGTCATGATGCTGATCTGATGCCTATCGGTCCTGGTACTTCGCCCATGGGTTTATTGGCGTATGCGCGCAGAAACTCCCGCACATGGCAGCTAGGTATCCAACATCTTAAGAAGGAGGTCAACATAATCAAAACTCGGATCCGCCAGCGTAAGCGCGCACACCGCAAATCTGTCACCGGCTCACCACGAATCACAAAAGAAGAGCGGCTGCGCGTGCGACGAGTAAGGCATGCCGTGATCAACGTCGTCCAATACCCATCGCGCAGCTGGGTTGTGCGGAAAAAACCAGTTAGTGGGGAGTCTAGCAAGGCTAGGTTGTTGAGGCTGCGGCAGAAGATTTCAGAGAAGAAGAGTAAGAAAGAGAGGCTTGCACTAACGGTGGAGCAGTGGCTTACAGGCGGTGGTAGTTATGGTGGATGATGGTGATGGCAACGGTGAAAGGGATAGCAGGATGGAGAAGAGAAGCAGTCTTGACTTGCTAGTCGAGACGGCAGACGAGCAGGGGAGTGAAATCGGAAGAGTGGAAGGAAGTAAGGGTGAGAATGTGGTGTATGGATTAGAAGAAGAATGCAGGCACAGTTACGCAAGCCAATAAGCATGCTGTTTGAGAGGCAAAGATAGCATGGTGGTAGCAAGCTGGAGGCACGCATGTTTTTACGTCTGTACTGACGAGCATGCAGAGCCCGTCTCGTCTTGCTTCAACTTATCTCTCGCATGCTCAATACATATAAATAATGGAGCTCACTGCTACCTACCCTTCCTCTTCTACTTTACACCATGTTCTTCTTTTTATATAAAAAAAGGCGCGGAGGGGTTATATGTGTTGTTGTCGGGTCGAAAAGTGGCATTGATACGCCTTATGTCGTTGTTCGTGCAGAGTCTCGAAACAAAACCTGGATGATTATATGGCTGAGCGGTCGCAAAACAGTCCTCCAAGGTCCCATGGAAGTTTTCGTCGCTCCTAACCGTATCCGAAAAATTCCGATATTAAAACGATGTCGGTTTCTCCGGCTTGCACAAGACGGTTACATCTTTTCCAAAATTGCCATTCCTTAGGTTGATGAAATCTCAAGGCCTTTCTTGTATGGTCATTTGTGGATGGAAATCGGAGCTGCTACACATGGAGGTTTGGAAGACACAGGACTCCAGAACTCCTTGGCTCCGTGTCCATGGCTAGCAGCGAGCTTTGCACGAGTGGCATCTTGAAACTGTAGTACTTCGACTTGGCGCTTGGGTCGATACATAGACCCCGTCTATCTCTTATCGGGTCATTTTCCTACGATCATTCCTGCTGCAGATCTTCCAAAAAAAAAAGCATTCGTCGTGCTAATGGACTCGAAAAAATCTGGGTATACGTTCATGTCCCACGGCCCGGTAGCTTCCACATTCAAGGATGTACCCTTTGCGGTTAATAAAACCATAAAAACTGACGACCGAGGACATCTCCGCACAACTACCTGAGTTTTGAAAGAACGATTGTATGCTTGAAAGATCTAAACCATAGCCATGCCTCGCTTCATGAACTATAAAAGTCCTCCTACTCCCTCCAAGTTCCTTGCTTCACGCTACCTTTCAATATTCTTCCCAAAAGTGGTGTTCAAAGAATCCATGGCAGAGAGTCTAGAAACGCAGAAAAAAACCCCAGAAGAAAGTCATGGCTCCCCCTCGGGAAAACCGAAATCCTAACCGAAAACATCCGTGTTGTCAACTTTCCCTCCTCCAGAATATCGACACTCTTCTAAGGCATGACTTTCCTGGGCCTTGCTTCCTCACAAACGCAGGAATGCTCAGGAAACTTGCAGCTTGTGAGACCATATAAGACTTTGATGTTACTGCCTTTCTCTTTCTTCCTCAAAGTTTCACCACCTGTTTCCATACGAAAAAAAGGCCTAGAAGAAGCCCATGACCAAAGATTGTCCAACCACAACGTATGTGGTATCTCGTACAGACTCCCGAGAAGCGCTCCGTCGTGAGCCGTGATTTCGCTGCTATCCGCGCCTCTTCCGATGCTCGTAAGGCTGAGGAAGAAGCTCTGCGTCTGCAGAATCAAGAAGACCAAGCCCAGGAAGCACGGATGCAGAAAGAGCGCCAGGCTCAAGCGGATAAGGTGCGTGAGGAGGATAGGAAGGCTAGAGAGCTCAGAATTGCCGAGAAAGCAAGGAAGAAGGCGAAAAACAAGAGCTCTATTCCTGCTCCCACTGTCACTCCTTCAAAGCCCTCCGCCAGTAAGCTTCCTCAGAACGTTCCGGCTATGTCAAGTGCTCCCTCAGTCGCTTCCCGCCCTGGCGGTGTTAAGTCTCGCGCTGGTGGAAAGCTTGCTCCTCTATATAAGCCTTCCCCCGATCAGCAGAGCGTCCTGGCCTCTCCTCTCGCAGTAAGTCCTCAGGTTCCAGTGGGATCTAAGCCCTCAGCGCCGTCGGAGAGTGAGTTAGAGATATTTGAGAGGCTTTCGAAGAAGTTCGGTGCTCAGTCATCTTTTTCTGTGCTCCCCAGTACCCTTGCTGCCAACGATGAGCGTTCGCCTGAAACTCCTGGGCTTTCCGCTCCTGTTGCCCCCGCTGAGGGTTCGCCTGAGTCTCCTAAGCTTTCCGCTTCTACTGCGCTGCGCAAAACATGCCAGCAATCTCACCATGTGCAGAATAGCTTCATCATATGGTAATAGTCGCACATCATGGCTCCGGAGTGCTGCCCAGCTGTCCTGTCAAAAAAAGAGAAGAAAGAGAAGAATGTCTGAGAAGCTTCGCCGGGCTTGAAAAGTCAAAATCAAAACCCCCACGACGTGACAAAAGACACTTGTACTTCAAAAGATAAGTGGAGCATGTCTATGTCGCCAGAAACCAGCCAGATCAACATATAAATTCTGGAGTGGGAGACTGTTTCTTCTCTCTTCGATATCTTGATATCGGTTCTTCCCGGTTTACCAAAAAATAACACCCAAAGGAATTGGTGTGCGGAGGGGCATCAAAATACGCAGACAAGCCTTTTGATGTCCGTTGGACGAAGTTGCTCTCCTACATTTCAAGTTTTCAATGACAGCAAACTATGTACGGATCGAAAGTCAACGACGATCAAGATGGTGACCATGTCTTCTCCGTTCCCCCTAGTAGTACCATTCGTACTACCGAAAAACATCGTCTTCCAGGACATGTGAACCCTTGCCGTGACAAAAGAACAGCCATGTTCACGTTCGAGGACACCCGCATCTGAATTCCTCCTCGCCGCGTCTCGAATGTCACCATCTACGCCCGAGACTGAAAGCCTGAAAGCTATGAGTTGGACAACGGACGGTAGAGGGAACATCACTCTTGGGTCCACTCGGAAGTAATGTGTAGTACTTCAATCCCGCCGAAAGCCTCTTGAAAGCTTGCTGTGATGATTTATGTTGTAACGTTAGCTGTGCGATGTCCAAAACACTCCCCTGTAATAAAATCTGGTGGCAAACACATAAATATCCACGTTGGGCATCCTTGGAAATAGCACATGTCGATGTGCTAGTGGTGTTGTAATGGTATCTTGCCCTATATCGCAGTCGGACTCTGTTGAAGTGACAAAATCCACATGGTGATTCGCACACAGTATCAATGAAGGTAGTCACAGAAACAAAAAAACAGAAGAGAAACCTAAGGAAGGAAAAGGTCAAGAATTAGGTACCCTCATTCATCTCCCATGCATAGTTCCACCACCTATAATAAGCCTATAACCCTCATCCAGCGCCAATCGATCCAAAAGATTGGCTATTCATGCATGCAATAGCCACACCCAGCTTTTGCCCTTTAAACTCCGAGGCTCATGAACACGAGAAGAACAAAAAATAAGGTGGGGATATATCGTTGGACGTTGATTCGCATAGAACACACATTCCTCCAACGCAAGGACCGAAGCAACCATGATGTTGCTACGACACCTCTAGCATAGCTATGCTGGGAAAGGGTTGTGTGAAATGCGAACGTGATACCGGGAATGGTCGGGATCGACAGAAAGGCGGAACGCCGTCAAACAGCGATCAAACCACTCTATAATTCAACCTTGCTCGCCGTGAAGTCCCAGAGCATCTTGACGAGGGAATCGGGTAGGGTATAGAGGTCGACATGGAACTCGCCGTCTGTTCGATTTGTTAGCACAATCCCTTGCATATTAATGTTGAAGGATGCAAACGTACTCTCAACGTCGTTCTTAGTGTACGTCTCACTAGTCTTGTTGTCGTGTACCAGGGTGACAACGTGTAGAAGATCATCCTCGCCCAGCTTCTGCAGACCATCGGCAAGCTTCTCCATGTCGACGTTCTTGTCCCTTCGGTTCTTCTTCTTGGCCTGGTCCTTGTTGCGCATTCCGTTTGCTTCGGCGGGGCCGGACTCTGCGAGGAGGGCGAGGAGCTCGGGCTTGGGGTTACGGAAAGTCTACAATCAAGAGGGTTAGCGGTTTCTCGGGTAGGGAAAGGTAGACTTGTATGGTTGTTGTGGGACGTACGACTTGGTGTTTGGCCTCGTAGCGCTCTGCCTGGAAGTTTAGGTCGTGGTCGAGCGTGTGGTCGCCGCCCTTGCCAATGGCGGTCAAGACGATGGTCATGTCGAATTCACCCCAACCCTTCTCGTCGATGCGGAACGGCGGCTTCTTGATGACTTTTGGACTTGTTAGTAAAACGTCTCACAAACGGCGCACTATGTGGCGCGCTCACTGTGCTTGTTCTTCTCGAATGAAGGATGCAGATTGTAAACAGCCTTCTCGAAGACGTTAGGCATGACCTCGTTGCCCTGGTCATCTAGCAGCCAGATCTCTATGCTCCATGACCGCATGGGGTAGCCCTCAACGGGCGAAGGCTCCGCGCTGTGGGTGCGTATTAGCGACTGATGGCGTGTGGACGCGTGGTTTGGACTGGCGCATGCGATTGCGCGCGAAGTGTACGTACATGGGCTTCTGGTGGGTGACGAGCTTGACCCATCGCTTGACCTGGGCGAATGTTATTATCTCAGCGATGGCTTTGGGCGTATCTCTAGGTTGCAACTTACGTCAGGCATCTTGTTTGATATGCGCCGCGAGGACGGACTACTGCGCAGGTAATTTGTTTTGGCTGGCGGGAAAAATATGCAGTAGAGGTATGTTGAGGGTGTTCAAGTTGGGTGCGATCTTGGGCGTCTGCTTCTTGCGACAAAGAGTGTGCGCGTGTGGTGAAGGGCAAAGGTCTGGAGATGCGCGGTGGCTGGTCTTGGGTCGCGAGCTCTGATTTGGCGAGTTGACTGAGAGAGATGGTCGCGGGGCGGCGGAGACGGAGACTAATTGCTTTGGTCTTGGCGCAAACCATCAAGCTCTTTGAAAGCTGCACGAGCACGGAAGCCTGCCTGACAGGGCTAGCCACTTCTGCTCTACACCATGTGAGAGACACGATACACCAGCCGACGCAATTGTTTGTATTACTTGTGAGGCTGTGCCCAGCAGACGGCCAAACTTGCAATCACGACACCAATGCCATCACGACACCAATGCCATCACTACCCAATTCTATAAACTGCCAAAGTCTTGCCTGGGGGGATGCCGTCGACTACAGTAGTCGGGCCATTTAGTTACTATCTAGTTGTGTGCAGGGTGTGGGTAATTTCTTCTGCCACCGTGTTACCACCATATCATACCGTCCCATACCATCCTTCACTGTTCATGCAATCCATCTTGTTTTCATATCTCATCCTATCGTCCAACTCGCTATTATCCGACCTATCTACTGCTCCGACTTGCCGAAAAGCGCCTCGTTCTCCTGCTGGGCCTTGATGAAAGCCTCCTTGAACTGGTTGGCGTCTGCAAAATATAGTTAGTGTCCTGCTGCCTAGTCAAAGCCATCTCGCAGCACTTACTCTCGCTGTTGGCGAAACGGATAGCCAGAGTCTGAGCCTCGGGCTCGCCCTCGCTAACATCGGCGGCGGCGTTCCAGACCCAGCTACGGTCGCTGCCTACGTTGGGCGACAGCTTCATGTCGGGGACAACTATGCACTTCTCAGTATTCACTCCCATATCCGTGTTTCATGCATCATACCGTAGTGGTTGGCGCAGACCTTGAGTGTCTTGTCTCGTCGCATGACAAGACGGGTCTTGCCGTTCTCCTTGTGCTTCAATAACCGGACATCACCAGTGCCACGCTCCTTCCACTCCCGCGACTCCCTGTCGAACTTGAACAGCTTGGCGCGCATCTTGAAGACTTGCTCCTCGAGCTCCTCGTTGGTCTTGGTGTCGACCTTCTCGGTGAGGTGGACAACGGGCTGGAAATCGACATCGGGCTCCTCGTTCTCGGGGTCTTCGTCCTGTCGCTGTGTTAGAATTCCCTACAAAATGTCTGGTGGTATTCGTACATCGCCCTTGGGCTTCGAGGCACCTGATGGCTCGTTGGCGTCGTCTTCCTCGTCCTTCTTGACCTTTGCGGGGCCGCCACCAAACATGGAGAAGACGTTGTCCTTCACTGCGGCTGCTGCCTCTGTCGCCTTCTCGGTGATGGGCTTGTCATCCTTGCTCTCGGTGGTAGTGGTAGTCTCAGGCTTGTCGGCAGCCTTGTCTGTTGTGACCTTTGCGGTCTCGTCCTGGACAAGAGTCGCCGCAGGGTTGGCGACCTGCTCGGCGGCGGGGTCGGGCTTGGCTGCTTCAGACATTTTCGACTATGGATGGGTGGTATATGGGTCTGCGTTTGATAAGAAGAAAAGTGTACTTGGGGGTGAAGGGTGTGTTGTTTGTGGATTCTTGTGTCAACACCCTGCCTGTAAATTGAGGAAGTGGGATGCCCCTCCAGAATGCGCCTTACCCGGTTGGGCTCAGGGACGTGCGTGATATCCCTGCCCAACGCGCCGTCACAATTGACACATGGTGCACCATGCCATATTTGCGTCCAGTCTTTATCTCGGCTACTCACATGATAACAGGATACATGTCATGCGTGTACAACTGCCATAATAGCCGGGCAAAGGTTTGTGCCAGCCTACAAGCTGCTGTAGACCCACTATGGTATATGATGAATTTGACAAGCCTCTAACTCCTAGTCATCCCACCATACATCCCAGTATCCCAATCAAATCCCATGGGTATAACTCTGCACCTTCATGTTTGCCTTCGAGTCCTACATACGCCGCTGCCTAAACAAAAGAAAACAGTACAGGAAGCGAAATAAATCCTCCACTGCGTGCCGTCTTCTTTACGCCCCTCCTCGCACCTTTGCACAAGCCCAGCTCTGCTTTCCACCATCTCCCCTGGCAGATAAACCTGCTGCCATTTCCATCTTGCACCTGACGCGAAGGGCATTCATCCTAGCCTTCTTCATCGCTGACGACGTCCGCACTGGCGCGGTTATATCTCGTAATCCCATCCATGTAGCTTCTGGGATCTGTCTTGCCCGTCGCGTCTTCATCTCCAGTCGGTTCTTAGTTTCTTGAAGCTGTTTCGAGGCGTACGCATCTAAGCCAGCCATGTATACTTGCACTGCTTGTGCGGCTGTAGCTGAGACGTTTAGAAGGGCGCTCTGTGTATCGAACATGTTCAACTTGGCGGTGTCGAGAAGTTGATCCAGTGCGGTCTTGTTGTGTCCCAGCATTACTTCAAAGGACTGCCGCAGGAGAGGCTTTGAGTGAGTAGCAACACTGACGTTGAATTTGTCGAAGCGGTATTGCTGTTCCAGATCGACAATGTACTCGCCAGTGATGGTTCGGTTGTAGCGTGCTGGAACCTCTTCTGACTGGTGGGAAACATGAATCTGGAGCTGAGGCTTCTTCCGGCTCGAGCTGAACGTCTTTGAAGGACGCAGAATGAACTGATGATCCCCAGTGGTCTGGATCTCAAAACCTCCAACTTGGTCGTTTTTTGCCTTTGGCTTTCGGTGAGGTTGCTTCTGCTGAGGGGGGACGATGGTGAGCCCTCCTTGAAATGCTGTCGGAGTTGAAGTGGGAGATGACATTGGAGAATGAACCACGCTTGGAGACACTGCCGCTATGGGTGTGATTGTGGACATAATGCTCTGTGCCTCAGACACGGCTGGTGATACCGACTGAATCTGCGAGACCTTCTGGTAGAGCATAGGGAGGTAGGCTGTACGCTGAAGCAGTGCAGGAACAAGGACTAATAGAACAATGGCAGATGCTAGCCACCTGGCCCAGTGTAGATGCGGACCAATCTTCTTCAGACGGGCATGGGTCTTCTCGCCGAGCCACGACTTACGGGCAGTCAAAGCCTTTGTGTGTTGGGCCGTCGCTAGATGAGGACTAATCAGTGCGAGGTGGCGGTTAAGCTGGGATGGATCAAGTTGATCGAATTGGTGGATGTCAAGAGGCAGCACTTCCTTCAGCTCGTAGTCAGTGTTTGGGTTCTCCCGACCTTCTACGCATACTCGCAACGACGTATTCTTGTCAGCAGAAGACCCGGCCCCGAATGGGTTAGTCTCAGCAAGTTCGATGCATGGAATTGCTTCGCGATCAAATACTTTCTTAACAGATGCAAGATCTTGCTTGTCAGCAGTGTGGTCAAGGACGCTTGGATGACATAGGACGACAAGGTCTGGTTGATCCTGAGAGCGAGCAGAGGCGCCAGAACCGAACATCAGATGGCGACCATCTTCGGTGACCACGCGAATGTGGCCAGCATTGTAGACCAACATGTCGGCACAACGATCAGTTTGTGGGACTGGAGCGTATGGCTCAACCTGACCGCGGACCATGACCGTCTTCGAAGTGTCAGGGTAGGCAGCGAGTGCCGCGCCGATCTTGGACGTGATGGTGCCTTCTGCCCACTTTCCACTGCCAACGTAAAGTATTCGGTACGTGTCGGGGGTGGTAAGCGGTTGTTGAGACAAGGCTGCTTTGACCGACAGTCTGATTTCTTTGCAACCATAACGTTCGAACACGGGTGGGAGTTCGTCTGTGTAACCCGCTGAGCTCTTTATGACACTGCTTCCATGAGTTACATCAGCGTTGCTTGTGGCTCGCTCGTGGAGTATGAAATGCCTTGGGCTCATGCTCCCACTTAGGTACGGGGGCACCTCTGTCAGACTAGAGTCCTCGCCGGACAGTATGGGATGTACTTGGGCGGGGTGCTCGTGGTGCCCAGCGTGCGAGGAGTATGTGCTATCTCGCAAGCCTCGCTCGACGGTATCATACTCGCCGTCGTCATCACTGTAGTCGTCGGACGTGTCATCCGGGGTAGGACCGTCGGTGGACGCGATGGACTCAGTGTGTGCTTCGTCGTCGGACATGTCAATGATGCCGTCGCCGAGCAGATCATAGCTGCTGTCATCGAGAGTGCTGCCCGCCTCTTCTGGCTGCCGACGTTGCGTCGACCTCATCATGAGTGTTTCAAGATCGAGCCTAGTAAGTGAGCGATCAACTTGAACCGGAGGGAACTCTAGATCTTGAGACTGAATAGGCTCGCTGGATGACATGTCAGCTCGTGTTCATGCAGTGCTTAGTGAGTGTGCAGAGGTTCAGAGAGGTTCGAGTGTGGTGAAGGAGGGGAGGCGGAGCGGCCAAGGGTGAGGTGGTTGTGGTGGGCACCAGGTGGACGCTGCCTAACTAGCTGCGGGCGAAGCGCGTATGGGGGCCTTCGGGAGGAGTGGAGACCACGCGGGGCAGATAACAGCACATACCAAGCTGGGCACTCTTGATGATACACCGACTGTTGGGCTGTTGTCAGTGAATGTGAGTGTGAATGAATGGTCAAACAAGTGCGAGTTGTGGTGATGACAGGGTGCTGATGGACGGTAGGGCTTAGGTGCTTAGGTGGGATGCCAATGGGGGTATGTATACCCCGCAGGCCATGTTGTAAGCGATAAGATACGGAACATGGTTCACATGCGCATACAATAAAGTGGGCGATCCCCGACTGCGGGCGACCACGGGCTCACGTACAGTGTAGTGACTGATTCACAGCAGCCGAAACAATGTTAGTGTTTTCGACTTGTTCGTATTCGTTTTCGTGTGCTGTATCTGCCAATGTGCAGCCAGTTGGCGCTTCTACGACGCCCCCATAGTCCTGATACTCTAATGAAGGGCTGCCCAACCCGTATGCAATGCCAACACCTGACGCCTTACTCGAAAAAGGAGTACATGCTAACGCTCCCGCAAAATGATAGCACGAAGCTGATATAATACCACGCGAGAAGAGATCATGGTCCATCTGGTCCGGGCGACGCCCAACCACCAGCAACTTCCACCCACTCTGTAAGACAGGACCCTTCTTTGCCTTCCACGTCGACAATGTCCGTATCGCATCTGCAGCGACAGCCGACGCCATTCTCTTTGACGGGGTCGTATTGCGCCCAGTACTTGTCTTCTTCCAGTCGCTCCTTCTCGTCGAGTGTTGTCTTCTCTAGGTATGGCTCGCGTGCGAGCTGCCGGGCGGGGGCATTGGCGGGACAATGCTGAATCGTGGTATGCCGGTATCCGAAATCGCGGAAGTAGTGAATATCCTCAGGACCAAGTAGTGCTCCAACGGCCAGCGAGTGGATAGGCGCGTCTCCCCATCTCTCCATCCAGAAGCCGCCGCTACGATCCATCAACTCGAAGAAGTCGTTGTATTCCTTGCTTCGGAACCAGTTGAGATTGGCGATTTCGAAGTTGCTCCAGAAATGACACATGTTGTAAGATTCGCCTTCCATGTTCTCGGGATGGATGTCCGGCATGGCTTCTGTGCCGAACTCGGTATCCATGATATCCTGGGGAAAGAAGTTCTTCTTCTTAGGCTCTGTCTTGAGTTCCTCGTCCTTCTTCTCTGGCTTCTCTACAAACATTTCCCACATGCCTTTCGAAGTCAGGTTATTATTCCGCTTGTATGCTGACGCATATCTCCAGATGTTGGGCACAGTCTCCCTCAGTTCCTTCACTGCAATGGTAAATCCGTAGGTCTTCTTGTTTCGAATCATGTGGATAAATGGATCGTATGTGATGTCGCAGAAGAATTTGATTTCGGGTTCGAGACGCCAGTACCACTCATACTTGGCGAGTAGTTCGTGTTTGTAGAATTGGCTGCCAATGTTAGCAGGAGTCAGAACCACTTGCGCTTGAAAACGTACCCTGAGTAGAACCGGCACATGTGATGGTAGCTCTCCATGCCACCGTACATAATGGCCCTGTCACCCTGCTTGGCGATTCCCTCCTTGTAAACCTCTGGGTCTACCCAGTCGGGGAAGCCCCATTGCTCTGGAGGTATCTTTCCAAACTCCACCGAACCACTAACGTGGCTTAAAACAGTCTCTCTGAACGTCTCGTTGAAATCTCCGTCGTTCAGGAAGACATATGGGTAGTGAAACCACCGGTTGAAGTGTCTCTCGAGCGACTTGACCGATTGTATGACACCATCTAGCTCCTTGTTTCTCGCCAGGACTACGATTGCGGCGTTTGCTCGGGGTCCGTTGACCTGTGGCTCGAGACAGCCTACTGCGAATGGCTTATCGTACTTTTCGCTTATCCGTCTGCGCCATGTTAGTTGCTGGCTCCGTTTTGTGGTGAACGAAGTTCTCTTACCTTATTGATGGTGGACCGCCGGCTGGCATGTTCATAATGCCCTGCGAGTCTGGCGATTTCACGAACAGGATTATGATTATTATTATAACGAGACATGGAAACAGAAGCACCAGGCCCAGAGGTATCGAGACTGAGGAGCTCCCCTTCAGTCGTATCCTACGTCGAAAGAAGGATAGTCGCGACGACGTCTTTTCATTGCGGCGCGGTAGGTCGTCAAATGTGTCTATCTTATCTTTCGAGGTTGGTAGCCTCTTGGTCATATCTTGGAGGAAGCCCATAGTGGCGCCCTGGTGATGGCAACTCCTGAAATGTGTTCCCTGCCAATGGCAGTCCTTCCCCTCTATGGCCCAGTCGCGAGCGATGCGAAGTAACTTCGGGGACGTTTAAGAGAGTGGTAGATGAGTGCGACGGTTGTGGACGAGGAAAGGGCGACGTGTTCAAGCCAGGGAGCTTGATCGATAACGAGCGTGTGGGTCGTGACTCCAGATGGGCCGTACGACAATGGCGGGCGGTTGGTGATTGGTGCGACAGGCTCAAGATTGTAACCCTGACGGAGTGAAAGGAGGGAAAAGGGTCGCTGAATGTAAATTATTAGCGGCCGACGATTGCGTATGCGTTTCGAGATCTGCTAGTTGACATGTTCCCTGTCGGTGGTGACGCGCCAAGCACTTTAGCACAGACGCTGATAGCAGGTGCAGCGGACCAATACATTCTGGGAATGAACCTTCACACGCCGATTCAGTTCAGAGGCTTGACAAGGCGAATCAACTCTGAGATGGAAAACGTAGATTGAAAGTGTACCCCAAGAATCTCCACAGCCAAGACGTTGAAGGAGCCGCACGGAAAGTTACCGCTAAGCGATCGACACGACATTCAGCCAGGCGGCCAATCTAGACCTTACACGCATGTCGTATCGGCATCCCTTGCATTACAACCACCATGAGTAACTTCAAAGCAAAGGACCTGCATTTTGGTGAGCGGATACGCTCCAGCACTGCAATATCTGCTAACTTGTTGCAGACAATTCACAGCCAGCGTTCTTGCAACGCCTGCGTGGCCAGCTCACCAGTGGGGACACAGCTCGTCATGAACACCCCATCGCCAGGAACAAGAGGATGAAAAAAGACGATGACGAGGATGACGCACCTACTTATGTCATTGAAGAGACAAACCAGTCACTAAGCAAAGAGGAGTATGATGCGCTTGTCTCTGGCAAAGATGGTAAAGAGGAGGAAGAGACTGCCACCGATGAGGTTGGCGAGAAGAAAGACAACGGTTCTAAATCACAATCAAAGGACAAAATTGCCGAAGTTGGTACAAATGCAAAGAAGCGCAAGGCGGCAAAGATTATCAGTGAAGACCAGAGCGAGAGCAAGGGGGAAGAAGAGACAGCTGTGGAAAAGCCGGATGCTAAACCTGCGAAGAAGCCTAAGAAGAAGGCCAAAGCTGTCAAGCTTACGTTTGGCGAAGATGAAGGTTGAAGACCGTCGAATTGTCCAGCTGAGATTGTGCAGTTTACCATCCGACCGTTCGCACAAATAGCGACATGTACCCAGTCTAAACACGAGGCGCCAACAACAGGGGAAAAGTTCCCCTTTGCGTCCCCAGCGCTTCGCTTCCATGGATACAGAAATTGGTCGTAGACGAAGAACGACAGTGGCGCGATGCAAGTAACATGGAATAGAAGTGCGATATTTAGCTATGTCGTGTGTAGAATGAATGTTCATGCAGGATGGGAGATTGTATGGAGGGATGAGATATCAAGTACGACGGCCACGAATTGCTACATGTGCAGGATGGAAAGGGCCACAAGTAGGCATACCTACTACTAAAGTTGACATCACAATATCAATCACAATAGTACATGAACAGTTTTCAGTAGTCTGGGACCCCATCAACTAGCGTCATGCACCTACGTAACCATGGCCTATCATGTTGCTCCTTCGTGGTTAAGAGGCATGATCCCAAGATGCTCATTCCGGTTCCGATCGGAACAGGGGGGTCCAAGTGCTCGGGACTCCGCAACTAATGTCGAAGTCTCCTGCATGCGTCTGCCCTTGTTCGTCTTCAAACTTCTGCCATAAAAATGGCGAAGCTGTCGCTCGAGGTAATTCACACAATTACCAATCCCGTCACATTTCTCATTCGATCTTCAGGACTTTGACAAACACATCGAGAGTCTGCGCGCCCAGCTACTGTTTCTCAATGAGACGCTCGATGCGACGGATCACAATGCGCCGGACTGGCTCTCCGCGGACCTTCTATCGCTGCGAAACAAGTCAGGCAGATTGCAGGACGACATGAAGAGATTCAGAGATCAGCTTGAGGACGAAGGTCTGGCTGAGAAGAAGAAGGTTTGCTATGCCATGTGCGGTCGAAATGCCGACCTAACACGCGACAGGCCAAGACTTCAAACAAACGCCTAAGTATCGAAGGCGCGAAGCGTCCCGCAGAAACACCGATTGCGCAAACCCCAACTCCCAGCGCCCACGCTATATCTCCTCTCGTAGACCAATCACCAACACCACGCGCAAAGCGAACGAAGATCGAAGACACATATGTTGTTCAGCATGTCGATGTCACAGAGGAGGTCAACCGGCGGCTGCAAGAGAACCGCTTACGACGCTTGATGCAGACTCCGAGCACAGCGCAGAAACGAAAGTTCGATTCATACGAGGAGGAGCCCAGGTCAGAAGGGCCGGTCGGCACAGACGAGGAAGGTTGCAGAGGTGGATACAGTGCGAGTGAGCAGGAGAGAACCCCAACCAAACGGCTGAGGAGCAGTGGAACTTTCGAAGGGCTGGGCAAAAGGAAGGAGGATGAGCCAGCGAGAGAACAGGACCCACGATTCGAAGACAGAGCTGATGTAAAGAGGCGCAAGTTTCACCGGTAACAAAGCATATATTTAGGAAGGCGCTTGTTGTATGATATTGGTCGTGCATGAATGGTCAGGACGGACGACCGCGCATCTTTACGCGCACTTGCACTATACACAGTTATAAGGCGTATCTCTTATGTACTGGACATGGCTTGCGTCTACGTCGACTTCTCCGCAGCACCTCCGCTCCGAAGAGGAAGTTGCAGCCGAGGCGGGAGCTAACCGCCGTCTTTGCATCATTGAACTTTTTGACATCGTGCTCACTGAACTGCCCTACCATCACCGCTTCCACACATCTACCTGACCTGCAACTCTTGCGCAAATTACTTCCCGATCGACGCGTTACATCTGAACTTGACTGCACAACCACAACCTCCAAGATGGCGACTCCAACCCCCATACAAAATATGCCCATCCCACCAGAAGAACGTCTAGCTCTCGAACAACAAGCCCGCTACCAACGCATAACACGCAACCTAGCCATTGGCGGCCTTGTTCTATGTCCAATAATAGCCGCCATGCCGCCCCGAAAACTAGACCTCTACACATTCTCACTAGGAATCGGTTTCTACCTATCAGCCGACCACCTCATAACCCTACGTACGGGCCGTGGCCTCGTACAAAACCTCAGTCCAATGCGAACAATGGAACTACCGACCGAACGCGCCAAAGAGATGCAGAAGATATTGCGGGAGGAGAGGGAAAAGAGTAGAAAGAGTCTAGAGCGGAAGGAGGGGCAAGAGAAGAGTATACTGGGGAAGCTCTGGATGGGTGATGAGGAGGAAGGATGGAAAGAGAGGAGACTCGAGGAAGAGAAGAAGGCGATTGAGGAGGGGAAGAGTTATGGTGATATGATCTTTGAACAGATCTGGGAGGTTTGGAATTGGGATAAGAAAGGAAAGGGCGCTGACGGGAAGAAGGAGTGAATGAACATCCGGGGCCTCGGGAGCCAGTTTTGTTTGTATAATATGAATGTAAAATACCGTGGAACATCACGTTCATGACGCCACGACTTGAAAGCCCCAATAAAGACGAAAGAGCGAGGAGTTTGGAAGTTCATTGTCTCGGCTCTAAACAGCAATCCGTGGATACTCGCTGATGTCAAATCTCCATATGCGCCCCGGTCCTGCGAACATCTTGCAAGACAATGTATGCGCAACGTGGCTGACTGAAAGAACATGGTCTGCATTGACGAATGTCTCCAAAACGTCGCAACTGATGGTTTCTAACGCAGGCATAGCAAATAAAACCTGTTCCCACATGATATCGAGAGCGTGCCCGTTCCATCTTGGCACTGGCTTACATGCATTACGTGCATAGAAGCGATGTTTGCCTAGCGGTCATGTCCTGTACGTAGGTATCCGTCTATTCGCCCTCTCCAGCATCACCGTCTATGCTCACCGAACCCTCTAAGCCCGTCTGTCTCAGCTCAGGCCAACGGAAGGAAGAAACAGCATTATATTTGGGCATCGTTTACGCAGCCTCCCATCTCTTGTGTAACATCTTTCGCGTACCAGCAGACCATAGATTGTGGTTGACCATTCGCGCTTTACTCAATATTGTGAATCTACTAGGATCAAGCGAGCACATAACAAAATGTCTCAGATAAGCACGCCGCTCAGTCGCACAGCCGTTGATCCGTTCTCTCCATCGTTGAATCAGGATCGACAACTCTCACAAGCCGACTTCGAAGAATTGTTTGGAATAGCTGATTCAGCACAGCCTGTCTTCTTGTCAAACGACAGCGACATATTTGAGGAGCTCGGCTATACATACGAAGAAGACTGTATAGTACCCGCTGATTCACAAAATCCCTCCGCGATCTCGACGCCCAATTTTTCCGACTACGACTTTGGCCTGAACGCCCCAGTGTACCCGACCCCTGGGCCAAACTCACCACATCCGTACCCACTAGAGCTGCAACGAGTTCGTCCAGCGACAGTTGATCAGCAAGACTACAATCACCGTCCCCATCCTACACGATCTCAAAAAAATAATGCCTACAACTATCCAGCACAGCTGCCACAATGCTACGGCCATCGTCGTCGATCGTTAAGTACTAGCGACGCGAATCGGATCGCTGCAAGTAATAGCATCAACAACCCAACTTTCATTCGCCTTCAAGCACCACGCGCGAGATCGAGTACACCAGAACACAGGAGAAGGAATGGTCTATACTACCGGCATGGAAGGAGTGTAAGTCAAGGTCTCGCGCAAGGAGACAGACCAACGAATCCGACAAGTACACCATACCGTATCTACAGTGACTCGTTGGTAGGCGGCCTGTTGCCAACACCCATTGGCACACCACTAAACGAGTTGGCCGACGTTGAAGAATTGAATTACCGCACTGGCACAACTATTCATACGATCCACTCGGAAGGTCCGGTGTTTCGACACATGAGACGCCCCGACGAAATGTCACGAAGCAGGCGTATCATTGAGATTGGCGCTCTCGTCGTTTCCAATCGCTCCAAACTGGACCCTAGACTTGAGCCGCTTAGTCCGACCGCAAATCGCGCGCGAATCTTGGAGAAGTTGGGCGATGTCGAACAACATCTTAGAAACAAGGAAGGTAAAGAAGCACTCCCGGCGTGTATGACGATTCGCGTTGCGCTGTCAAGGAGCATGAACGCTAAGGATGTGGATGTAGCGGACAATGCAGTGGGAGTCTGTTCAGAAGCGTCCGGAAAGGAGTGCCTGGAAACGCAATGTGATACGTACAACGATCATGACGATAACGAGATCATGGAAATGTTGATGAGAGAGAATGGCGTTGATGGACAAGATGAAGTAAATGGAATAACAAAATGAACACTCACTACATTGCAGGCTCTCTATACGCAAGCGAGTAGCTCACCCATGATACAAGAACATTGGATACATGTGTCTACAATATTGATCCTCGAGCGTTCATGGAAAGGGAAGAGTTGGCGACGGCGCTTGAGAGGGCAACCCTTGACAGCAAGTGTGTATATTGATGAGTAGAATGAACACTATGAAAGAGTTCGTCCAAAATCTAGTCTACTCAGCCAATGCAACTAAAACCAGAATTACGCGTCTTATACAAAAAGTGGAATGCAATTGATGCAGCTCGTATTCCAAACACGCTAACTCGCGCCTTCACATGATCCAGGATGTCGCCCCACTCGCCTCGGCTTACATACACTCAGCTCAAACGTGTCAACATGCGCAACATCTCTTCAACCGGATCTTCATATTAATTATCATGATATTCCAGGTAGCACCTCTCATTGCGGCTTTCGCGATCGTACGATTCGTAGCTGCGGAAGTTGCGCCGGAGATCACCACCGTTGCAGAAGGCTACAACGTGATTGCCAAGCTCCCATGTATTGGCTGCCCATTCCTACACCAGGACACGTCGCAAGGCAGCGATGCGCCATGGACTGAGAGAAGAGATGATAACGCTCTGGTGATTGCATCTTACTTCTGTAAGAATGACTTTGCAGGCTGACGTTCTCCAGCTGCTGAACATCTCTCTCCCCTACGACTCAGCGTACTTGAGCATCAACAATGCTCCACTGCTAGCAGACTCAAAGATTCTGCCGCGGATGTACGTCAATCAGGTCTTGTTGGACACATCGAAAGACGATGTTGATAAGCTCGTTGAATCCAATCAGCTCGACAACCTTGGAGGTGCTTACTTTGGCGCTTCGTACTCCTACTCCTTGCGTCATCTCAAAGAGTCGAACGCGCTACTGTTCTACTTCGATGTCATGGAGATGTGGACTGATCTGACCTCTCCACATCTTACCGTCATCATGGACAAGGAGGAGCAGAAGGTTTTGGAAGTCGTGCTTCTACAGCGTCCCTTGCTCTCAGCTGGCGACCATGCGAGCGCGTACGAAATCATCCGTGCTTCACTTGTTCCGCGTAAAAATATCAAAAACCCGATGAAGATGCACATGTGGTTCCACGACTGGGACGCCAATGGCAAGAAAGGCACAGCGACACATATGGTCAATTCGGCGTCGTCATCCTTTGTCGACTACATCAGCTCTGGCATCTGGTCTTTGTTCATATTTATTCTTGCAGTTATGGCGCTGTTCGTCATCGTGTGTTTGTTTATCATCTTTGGGTGTGGATTGCATAAAGACGACTACGAACAGGCGCAGCATGGCAAACGCAAAAGCGGTGGAAGGAATGATATAGAGTCCGTGCGGAGGTTCAGGACACCCGAAGAGCTGGGACTCAGAGGCAGTGGAAGGGTGGTTGGAGTTGGGAAGAGCGATTGATGAATTGGGGTGTAGAAAGCCATGAGCCCGTCATCGATTATGGAAGACTCGCCAATCCACGCGTTCTAATAGTGTGCACTCGATGCAGGAGAATTTCGAGTATCGTCGCCTTTCTCTTGTCCGCCTCGGAAATCCTGCTTTGAGATTCATCGCATCATGTTCCCACCAGCTAGCGCGTCAACACGGTTACACGGAACCCACAAGTAAGAAACCCCCTGGGAAGATCATGCCACAAGCGAACACATCTCCCGCGCTCACATCTCCACCACAATGACACCGTCACGAGCGCGACGATCTTCGGTGCCCAAGCAATTAACTCAAATAGAGGGCAAACAGAAAAGCATCTGGCTACGATGATGGTGTCGCTTGTGCTATTGGCTAGCGACGTCATTCCGAACTCTCCGCGCCGCTAAACGTCATTCGACCAAGCTCAACGCAGCATCGCGACTCGCACCGTACTCATTGATTGCACGATCTACGTGGAGGCTACGTTTAGTCACATGGCTAAACACCAGGCCAGAAGGTTGCTGGGTCTCGATGCACGTCAACGTTGTCAGAGTCTGACAGTAACTCATCGTCATGGCCTCGGCTTGTGAGGTATGACCGCATAGATTTGGTTGATGTGATAAAGTCTCTTGTGTTTGCATCCAGAGACGCAACATTACTATAGCAAAATAATCTGAAGAATTGGTCTTGCCCAGGCGCTGTCCTGCGCATCCGTCCAGCTCGCACAATGGCCATCACAAACACCACCAGCACCGTCCAGGCCATCTTCTCCCTCCATGTCGTTACAGCAGGAAGTGCCATCATCCTTCTCCTGGTGGCCCTTGCTTTGTTCGGTCGTCAGCTTGCTGGTGGACCAGGCCGCCCACGAAGATTTATGAAATTTACCAGGTCAACCGAGAAGAGGCACAGGTACTATCTTCCAGTCTCTCTTACTTAGACTTCACAGCTACTGATACACGAAATAGCTCTATGGGAACTCAAATTTTCCTCATCACCGGTCTCTTCACCCTAATGATCGCCTACGCAACACAATCCTCCATCGTTGCCCTTCAATCCCGTCTGAACTCACCCTTCTACATCACATCCGCATACTCCTACCCCCAGTACACTGCGCCATTCGGCAACAATGACTCCATCAAATATGGGAAAATCATCTCCATCCTTTCCTTCCTCTACCAATGCGCCATGATCATCATGAATGCGTGCATCGTAGGCGCCATCTGGATCCACGCCAACCACGTCCAGAACAACGGTACCGGTATCAAGGAACCTGGTTTCCTATCTTGGGTTTGGAACGGGTTCTGGATCTTGGCTCTCCTTGCTCTTGGATTCGCGAGTTGGGCTGTTGGTCTTGCAAGGCGTGGTAGCGGTAACAGTGCGCTTGCGTACCCCAGTTTGATTCGCAGTGACTATGTTGTCCGAACATTGTACGTTACCTACGTCGCTGTTGTTATTGCGGCTTCGACTAGTGCGACGCTTGAGGCAGTGCTGTGCTGGCTTGGTATCAGGAAGAATGGCGTCACTGGTGTAAGTTTACTCCTCTTGTGCGCATAAGCATTTGCTGACAACTTCTAGAACCGCTCCAAGTCAGCTCTTACCCGCTTCGTCTTCCTCGTAACGCCTCTTGTTTGGGCCCGCAACGCCTTCTCCATTGCGCAGCTGGTACTCATCTACAAGAACGTGAATAGCTATTCGCGCACTACCAACCAGGCTCTCGCTTTTCTCTTCATCATCTTCGGCGAGCTGTGCGATCTTGGCATCCTCGCTTTGGTACTTCTGGGCGCCTGGAGCTTTGGCCGCAAGGGCGAGCAAAGGCCCGAGGTTGTCAAAGATGCGCGTTACAGCGAGAGCATGAGGGACAGCTCTTATGCGGGCAACCGCGGAAGTACTTACCTCGACGGACCTGCCGGACCTACTTTTGAGGAGGGTAGAGGTCCCACCTATGTTCCCCACGTCAACTAGTAGGGATCAATAATGATTGTATGAGGAGTATTTATTGTGAGAGGAAAAATGTTTTTGAAGCGTTGTAAGCGAGCCAGCAAGCGAACAAGTACATAATGATTAATGTAATGAAGTTCTTCAACCATACCTCCAATTTTGTACTATGTGATATAGGGCTTGGTGTAAGAGTCCAAGACGGTACGGTGTTCGAGCACGATGCATGATGAGGATAGAGAACGTTTGATCGTAACACGGAGAAGTGAGAGCATCACCCATATTTCTTCGTATATCTAGACTCATTGACATGAACGTATCCGTAGACTACACAGCGCATTCCGAAGATATCCCTGCTTGTTTTATGTGTACGTCATGCTGCAGCCTGCATCCCACTTCCGTTGTGGATCGAGAGGAAGAAGACACAGCGCACTTCTTCTCATGTGCCACAATTTTACCGAAGACATAAGATGGTCCAGCCTTTAAATTCTTAAGCTCATTGACTCCGCCCAAGTGCTTGGTTCTGCAACCTGTGAGTTAGGAGAGAATGGGCGCGGATTTGGTGATGTTATGGCGTTCATGTCAGCTAATGTAAGCACTGAGGGAAGTGCCTGTCTAAGTTCTCTAGTTTCGTTTTATAGCATGCCATGTCGTCATGGAAATGGTATTTGCAGCTCGTCTCCCAGCTATCAAGCACCTGTTCAGTTCTTTTCCTCCAGACTCATCGTTCCGTTGCCCAGTCGCCGTGTATAACAAGGTGCAGAAGCGTCATCGCGGTACTACGCGTGGCAGTGGATGGCAGTCACAATATAGCTTCATATTTATTGACATACAGCTGCGTGATTTAGATGACAAATATGTTATCTTTTACCTCACTCAGATCCCAGCGGACCTGGCATCACATGTTCCATGAATGATCACAAGTAATTGATCAAGAATGCATGCATTTCCATACGCTCACTTGCTAAATCAAACCGTAAACACAAGAAAAGAAGCCGCTGAACAAAGAGAAGCGTGCGCGCCAGATCAACGCCCACGCTGGGTATCTTACAAACATGCAAAGTTCATGCCATACTCAGACGTATCCAGAGGAAAGAAAACCTTGCCAATCATTCCACGTCTCAAGACCGCATCAAGCGATCCAAAAGTTTCAAGCATATCCTCTCATCCTGTCCTCACCATAGAAGAAACCACTTCCGCCGAACCCTTCTTCCTTGGGTGTCGCCCACACGTCTGGCGTCGCGACATCATCGTAGCTCGGCTTCCGCGCCAGTTCCTCAGAGTAAACGCTCGAATCATCATTACCCCGTCGCTGGTCTTTGCCATGGCTGTTCTGACCGTAAATCACATTTTGGTCATGCGTTGGAGCTCTTGGTGTAGAACAGCTTATCCGCTGATCTTCACTCGAGATTACCAACGTATCAGGAGAAGGAGTAGGATACGATGGTGAGGTAGCGGTCGCTGAAGCGATGAGTTTGTTGACCAGAGCATGGAGATCGGACACGTCATGTTGAAGAGTGCGAACTTGTGATTCCAATGCCTTCCTGGCGCCCCTCTCGTGTCTGAGCGCTTCATACACGTTTCGTAGCGCTCGCGCATTCTCCTCGTTGCTGCCCGTATTGGGAACGGGAGGCACCGCTAGAGTTGGGGAACCAGGCGCAGGCTCTGGATCAAGAGTCTCGCTACTTGATTGATGAATGGGCTCCTGGTGAATGCTGGGCGCTGCTCTGGAGTGAGATCGTGAATGAGAACCGGATGCGGATACGCTCCGATTCCTTGATCGCAAGTTACGAGGTGCGTTTTCGAGAATGATGGTTTGCCGGTTGTTGCGGGATGACATCTGACGGGTAAGCGATTCGAGGTTAGAGTACCTGTGTTCGAGATCTTGAACGCGGTCCTCAATGGGCACGCGATGTTGACTCTTGGCTGGCGGCGGAGGTGGTGGGGAGACGTCTCTGACTTGAGGTGACTCTGGAATAGTCTCCTCTTTGGGTCCAAACAGCGCATTCTTCAGGTCGCCAAAGTTGAAGGCCGGGACTGGGGGTTGCTCAGCGTGCTTCTGCTCGCGGTCCGGCTCTTCGGTGACCGGAGTGGGGGTCTGCGAGTCGTCCGCCTGGACGAGCGTCGCGCTCATTTCGTTAAAAGACTCGTTGTCTGGTTCACGAATCATGGGCTCCTGCGTCGGCACGGTGCGAACGGTCTCCACCGTTTTCGCCGTTTGCGGTCTACTGTAGATGCTGCCGGACATGTAGCTCTCCCGCCAGAACTTAATCTCCGCACTTCGTCCTCTCTCCGTCGACGCGCGTTCTTTGGCGAGACTATGAAGAGCATCTGCGCTTCTCGATCGTCGTCTGTCGTGTCTTGAGGCCACCGTTTGAGTGGGGCTGGACACGGCGATACCAATACCTGGAGACATCTCATCTTCTTCTACCCTTTCATCCCACGCTGATAGCTTCTCTCGGGGCTCGTCCAAACTGCGCCGGTGAGTGATAGCACTTGGAACAGTGGGTAGTGTCGCTCTCCGGCGACCGAGATCGGGCCTATCCATGTCGAAAGTGAGATACTCCTTGGGTGGACTCGCTGGTGGGGCATTCACGTTCATGGGATAAGGGAGATGCTGGCCCAACGGGTGCAATGGCTGTAGCTCCTCTATTGGCAGATCTGATATCCGAGGACCGGCAGGCGGTGTCCTCGGTTCTCGCGGTGGTGTTGACCTCAGCAGACCAGGATCCTGTCCATCGTCAGAATTGGATCGTCACAGTGTTATCGCAGACTTACGCTGTGGTGGTAGCTATGACCACGCTGCATCGGTTCTTCCTCGTGATCTTCCCGGTCCGGGCTCTTTCGTCCGAACATCTTCCGAAATACATTTCTGAGCCCGCTCTTGCGCTTCTTCTTCTGCGCAGCCTTACTGGCGCTCTCTGGCGTCGAGCGAAAGGGAGTCGGGGATGCAATTGAAGTCGACGGCACAACGCTTTCGCGTTGTACTTCGTTCAACTGTCTCACCTGTGGTGGGGATCTTGAAGAGATGGGTCGCTCAGGAACAGCGTCATCGCGTTGCGTCTGCTCTCCGATCGGGTTCGATCGCAAAGCTGACATGTGCTGTTCAGGCACAGGTGGGGGTGACTGCAGCGGTCTTGGCGGAGTTTGCGAGCGTTCATACTGATCTACCGGCGCGTCCTGCGGCTGCAATGTTCGGTCCAGCACGCCATTCTCTGCGTACTCTTTCTCTTCCTCTTCGTTCAGCGGCACATCTTCGGTGATTGGGATCGGCCCGCTAATCTTCAAGTTCCCTCTCCTGATGGCCTCAGCTTTCCAGCTAGAGCGCTGCAAAGGCGAAGGCGACGGCGCTGACGCACTCATATCAGCGAGGACAAATCCTTCTCGTTGAAGCATATGGATGCAAGGCGACGTTTTTGATTCTGATTGTTGGCGGATGCGGTTATGCGGACGAGTCTTGGAGATTGCGATTAGGCGAAGTTTACCGGGATGACCCAGCGAGCGTTGATGTTCTCGACTACCATCACCGATGTTGCGAAATCAATTGATGGGTAAGAAGCAAAGCAAAGGCGGACCGGAGCGACAAGCGCGGCAAATGTTCCTCCTCCTCCTAAAATAGATGCAAGCAAGCAAGCGAAGAATAGGCAATAAAAGAATTAACAACGATAGCCCCCAAGAGTCAAAAGAAGCGAACTCGATCAGAAAGAGTGACGAGGTTAAACAAGAGAGACGTGCCACAGACGACGCAACAGGAACAGCAGCAAAAGAACGGGGGGGAAAGAGGCGTTCTTTAGGGTCTATGTATCAGACGGAGAGCGTCATGTACCCTTTGGACAAGGGTGCCAATAGAGTGGGGAGGGTCAGTCGGATGGGGGGTGTCGCGGCGGGAAGGAGGAAGCTATTATTGATGGCGCATTTGCGAATCAAGCAGTATGACCGGCATTACCTTTGACCACTACACAACGGGGGCTGGGGGGCTGCAGTCAAATAAAGGCCTGATCGCTGCTGCACAAGCGTTGCATTTGCATGAGAGGCCAACAAGCCGGTCGACGGCGCGAACGAACGACGTGCATGTTGTTGGATATGGGGCCGTGGGGTTTTGGGTACAGTACAGCTGCATATTTTGGCCAAAGCGGTACACTGTTGCAATCGATACACGTCCGTTGGATGCACGCACGCGCAGGCGCGCTCGGCCATGGCCTTGTTCAGCCTGTTAAGCCCGTCTGAAACATGCTGCTAATACGTCTTGGACCTCAGCTACCCTGTCGAGCTCCCAAACCTACCACTTGTCGAGGGAAACGCCATTGGAGATGCTAGTAAAGCCGTCGCAGAGCTAATCCTCCTGTATCTAGAAATAGCGGCTTTGCAGCACTGGCCGAGGCGTTCCACGAACCCTCGTCTTGTCGCGTCGAGGTCTGAGCGCGCGAGAGAATGCATGGGGACGCCAGGACGCATGTCATGGACCCTCGGCCGTACAGACTAACACAAATCCTTGCACCAGCCTGCATTAACGTGTTTGAGACTGTCTGCGGACTAACTCCGACCATGGGCTGATTGGGGCGCGTCGCTCTAGCCCGCACTACACCGTCTATCTCGCATGTTTGGTACTCTACTGCCTCTACTGCACGCGTTACTGTTGGCCATGTGTGTTGATGTAAACGTGAATAATAGGGGAGGCTGGTCGGCAGTAAGCGAGGCGTTCTGGAAGAACGTTGAGAGGAGCGACGTGGCCAGCACTCGGCGCCGTTTTGATCAACCTTTCTGCCCGCGCGCTGAATACTTCGATAGTCGGACAGTGATTGCGCCATGTATTGATGGTCACGACTCGCCACCACACACACTTTATCCTACACGACACCGTTCACGTCAAGGGTTTGAGGAAGAATGAGCGCATTACTCGCAATCTACTCCGCCGTGCGCCTCCCGATTCCTCTCTTTTCTCTTTTGTGCATGTAGACGCATGCAAGCCTCGCCTCGCCGTCTTACCACCGTAGTCTCCTGCCGCATGCCTCTTTTACCAAGGACATTCGGCGTTGGTGTTTTGGCGCAAGCTTGCCTGTCTCGACTCGCGCTTTGACGCGGAACTACTGCAGCTAAAGTCACGCTGCATACCACAGCTGCAGCATCGCGCTTCGCTTGCGAACCAAACCATAACGCTGAGACCATCTCCTCCCCACACTCACTCCAACCCGGCAGCGAACCACAACTCCGACACTGTTTGTTTGGGAGTCCGTGGCGACAACGCATTGTCACAGCCTCGCTTACTCATACCCCTCATCCGCCCTTCTCTTGGTCCACGTAAACGTCTGCCAAGTTTGGATATCTGAGATCGGCGTGGTCTTCTAGGTGTTGCATCCAGGCCTTGAGGAACTTGGACCCCCTATGAATTCATCAAGTCAGTAACAATGCAAGCCACTTTTCCATGGCAAGCGTATAGGAATCCTCCGCCGTATATCAGGATGCCGAGGGTGTGGTCTGAGTGTGGGTGACGACGAGTTCCCGTGTGATATAGCAGGGGAGCGTGTCACGGCAGTTTCGAGTTACGCGGGTTTCAGATTTGCTTATTCGCAAAGAACATGTCCCGACGCCCACGTTCTCGGGTATGACCGAAATATGCGATGACGAGGAGGGGATCAATTGTGCGACCAACACGGAAGGCGAGCGTTGCGGGGGGCATGGATTGGGAATAGAATGTGGACGTACTTGCTTATTGTGTCCGAGTCTCCTATCACACAAAGATGTCGCTTTGGGCGTGTCATTGCAACTGCGTCCTTCATTAGCCCATCGCACACACTTGCAGCCGCAACTTCATGCGTCGATATTGCGGCGAGTCGGTAGGTTTGACGTTGACGTACCATTGAGCCGTCTCTTCTCGCCCAAGAAGCCCACCTCATGCTCCGGGTTGCTCCGTACCGTACTGACGATGACAGCTTCTTTCTCGCGGCCTTGGAACCCGTCGACCGATCCTAGTTCGATGCCAGGATATGCTTCTTTGAGCATTCCAGCGAGCAATGCGAGCTACCAACGTCAACGGTCAAACCCCACAATCTACATGGATGTCCGGGTTGATGCGCTATGGGCACGAAAGTTGAACAAGGGTGAGAGAGACGCGTACCTGCGCATTGTATGGCGTAACCACCGCAATGTCTTCCGCTTTCACACCAGCATTGATCAGATTACCGACGTGCATCTTCACTAATGCCGCCTCTGCTTCGTTGGATTTACTATCGCCGAGACTCATGCCTTTTCCGCCCTTGCCTATCACACCCTCGTCTTCGAGTTTCTCAGGGAAGTCGCCGCCTTGTGTATCCCAGAAGACTAGCGGTTCTTGCGTATCTTCAGTGTCTTCGACATCGTACTTCAAATCTTTCAGCAAACGATCCTTGACGAAATCGGCTGCGATAAGTTTCGAGTCGTATAGCTCATCAGACGGAAATCGCATGATCTTCTCATGCATGCGATATTGCGTCGTTAGCATACGCTTGATCGACGGGCCATGCAAAGCTAGTAGCCGGTCGAAAAGCGTTGTTTCTAGCGTCATGCCATCGATCGGCTTGCCAGCGGCCTTTTCTGCGTTGTCTTCTCCAGCTCGGGTATCCTTACCGGTACTCTTCTTGGCATCTTTCTTGGCCACTTTTGTTTGCTTTGAGTTGAGAGATTTGATAGTAGGTGGTAATTGTAGATGGTCACCGGCCAGCACTAGCTTACTTGCCTTGACCCACAGCAGAGGCACCCAGCATTGCGCTTCCAAAGCCTGACTGGCTTCGTCTACGATGACGACGTCGAACTCTTGGCCCTTGAGATGAAAGCCTCCTGCGCCATGCAGCGTCGCGAGGACGACTTTACTGCCAGTCACGAGGTTGTTCACGCATCCCTTTTCTCGCTCTCTGTACTCTTGCCGAAGCTCCTTTAGCTCGGTATAGATCTGCCGGCGTTCCTTGGCGTTGCGTGTCTTGCGAATAGACGATTGCTTTTCGTCCATTTCCTTGCGGACGTCTTGGACCAAGGCAGCCGCTTCTGATGTTCGTGTAAGGACATCAAGAGAGTGGTTTAGAACGGATGGTAATAGGCGTGCCGGATGTCCTAGGCGCACCATAGGTACCTTGTGGGAGGCTAGTCGCTCGACGATATTGTCTACAGATATATTGGATGGACCACATACTAGCAGACGGAGCTTCTGCTTGAGCAACTGTAAGATCAACTCGATAAGAGTGTGTGTCTTGCCTGTCCCAGGAGGACCATGGATTAGCGCGACTTCTCGCGAAGCCAGCGCAAATTTAATCGCCTCTTTCTGGCTGTCATTGAGCCCTGGATCGTTCCATTCGAGCTTGTGAAGAGGGTTTGACGGATCATTCAGATCTGAAGGTAAAGGTGTAGGCGATGCTTGGCCAAAGAGTACGCGCATGAAGGGGGTGTACTCTTGATCTCCAAGCTTTTGTAGTCTGCTCATCGTTTGGTTCATCCTATCATGCATAAGTTCAAGTAGCTACAGAAATAATGCATTTAGAAAAGACGTACCTTTTGTAGGTGACGTCGTTGGCCAATTTGACTCTAGTACATATATCAGCCTTGTCGTGTAGAACACAACCGTCCACGACGCGTAGACTAACATCCATAGCTTGCCGCCAGTAGGCACATCTGCATCCTCTTTATCCAGCACGATCTCCACATTCTCCCTGCGCACCCGTAGCACGACCCCCTCGGCGCCCTTCTTCTCTAGCTCTTTCTTTTCCGTCTTCTTTGCGTTCCCGCTAGGCTGGTCCTGGACCGCGACTATATCACCCACACGTATGCCGTGCTCCGGGATATCGGGCTTCTCGCCTTTAGCCACAACTGCCGAATCCAACCCTAGCTCGACCACGGTCTTGCCGCCCAGCCCTGTCCGTATAGAAGACACATTAAGGTTCAGGATGGCGAGGCCAGCGCGTGAAAGGGCGGTAGGCGTGTGCGAGGCGAGAAGCGCGTTTGTTTCGGACAGCTCGGCTTGAAGCTCGGCATCGAGGAGCGTGAGCTGCGATGCCGCGAACGAGGGAATGTCTGTGGATTTCGGCATGGTTACTACAAGTCGCGTATGTAGACGTGGGGTTGTTAGTAGTTAGAGGTCATCAATAGCTAGTCCAAGAGTCCTCGGCAGGATAGTGGGGTCTTGCGCTGATTCAGGCTGAATTCAGCATCATAAGCCTTCTACCATGCGCGACAGAAGAGGGCTGGTCAAGGGCACCGTCACGGTTGATGTGTAGCTGAAGCGTACAAACGAACATTAGCACGACCGGCCGATTTGGAGGACCGTTTCGGCCCAGGTGCCGTTACGTCATGACGCTAGCCTGTTTCAATACATCATCAAAAAGTCCTCCAAGATGCACACACATTTATTCGATATAACATTATTTTTGAAGCATGCAGTACTCCTGGTAGCAAGCGGCTGATGAGGCCGCGGACCGCACCAACAAGCGTAGTACCGACGCGATCTATTACATATCGTTCATATTTCCGAAGCAATAGCCCGTAAAATTGTACCTAAACGAGTGAGCGTACGAAGTCAGTGTATGTTCCAAACAGTTCGCACAGGGATATGACTTACAACCAGAATTCTTTCTGCGCAAAAGGCCCCGTTTCTTGCAAGCCCTGGACGGGTAGGCCAGTTTTATTCCGCGACAACCAGCTCCCTCCAAGGTCCCACTCCGTTGCAAGTCCTACCCACCGACTGCCCATTGGCAACAACCACCCCTGGGTTGGTTTAACGCATGACAAGCTGGTTCCCATATTCCCACTCGTATATACACCGCTGGGATCTTTGTTCGTTTCGAGGCTTGCAATGATGATGAGAGCTATCACAAAGCCTGTGAGAAGAACACTGTAGAGCCTGTACCACATGCTGGAGACGCAGGGTATGATTGTGGTTGTGGTCTGACCACGAAAGAAATAGAACGTGTACAAGATTAGCGATATGGTAATGAATGCGAAGTAAAACATCCCGAGGAGGAACGTTGTCATCGTGTAGCTATACGTGTCTGCTAGAGCTTGGAGCGGGGTGATGATGAAAAGAGCTATTATCCAGACGCCGCCGAACACAAGCAGGAAGGCGATGCGAAAAAAACGGCTTCTCCATGAGTCTGCAGGAGATCTAAACGGGAATGTACAAAGTCAGTATTTGTTTTCAATGCAGTTCCGACAGAGACATTACTGACCGGAACCTGGATGTCTCTGATGGCATCGTTATCAACGGGTCCAACGCTCTAGGGGGATGATCGAGTTCGATGTCATCGTATTTGGCCATAGTACTCTGACGAACAGGCCCTGCTGACTCCGTGGATGAGGTATCTCGCAATCCGGCTCCCTGGTAAACAAAGTCGTCCGTAAGCCAAGCGGCAGCACACAATCGCAAACAACCTAATATGGACAGAGGGAAGAAGAGAGTGTCTACGCCGAACCCGATAGCAACACCAGGAAGTGAAACCCCAGCGACACTACCAACGAGTATGTAGAATGCTGATGCACCCTGAAGTGTTGTGATGACAGTCTTCAACATCGTCAACGAGAGTATTTCAACATGGGTACTCTCTGGATAACGCAAGCAGTACGTAGCAGAAGTCGTGACCATCTCTTCCCCACCATTCCATCCATCCGAGGTCCAGAATATTGCATTGGTAGCTGCTAGGTCATGGCGACTCCACTGAATCGCACGAATGCGCCGATCGGTGATCGCAGCGTATCTCCAGATGATGGATGTAGGATTATAGCTACACAACCGATCGTACCACTTAGGGCGTCGATCAGTAAGATACGACGTCGTAGGCGTCCCGGATATGAGATGCTGAAGCGGGACGACCGTTAGTATTTCGTTGCTGGAAAAGCACGACTCGAGAACAACTTACGGCGATCAAAGGAGCTAGACACAAAGTGAACAACGAGATCCATTCGGAAAACCCGATACATTGGCATTGAAAGCGAAGAGGCTCGATCACGACTGGCATCGTGATTGTGGCGGTAAAAAAGCGCGTTGAAGGAAAATCAAAGAGGATATCTGCTTGTACTTTTCAGGCCCCCAACAACAGGGGGATTGATTACGCGCTTGCAGGCACAGGACGCGATCATTGCTCATGATTGGATCTATGCAAGAGCCGGTTTGTGCCTGTTATCGCAAGAACTTCAAACTCTTTCAGCTCGTGAACGTAAAGTAGCCCTGACATGTTCCAAAGGGCTTCGAGAAGTGCTGTGAACCCGACGTAGGCACGCTATATAACGCCGCGTAGAAAAAGCGGCCCGCGCTTGTAGCGAAAGCTTGCATGGCGCCTCCGCGGGTTCCAGGACAGAACAGGACACTGTACGATCCCAAAGTGCATTTAACCTTAAGGCCCGCTCTTTACCCAGATCTTGACACAATGCATAACCTTGCACAATCATCTCAAGAATGAAAATTTTCTATGCTCATTGGTGGCGGGATGGCAGCATGCGGCGATCGCATCCATCTACTGTCGTGCGGCTGAACTGTCATGCCGAAAATAGCGAGTGGAGAGCGGAGACGAGGCTGACATGGTGGAATCAACTCCAAAGGCAGCCTGATTTCATCTTATGTGCCATTCTAGAATGATTTAGCACGAAGGCCTCTCGGATAACCTAATTGCGATTGTAGGCATATTCTGGTAAGATCCAGAAAGTCCTGATCGCAAGTAAAGTTTGAGGGCTCTTCTAATTGAGTGTATGGCTTAGTAACACTGCACTAGCTTCTAATCCCAACACGATCTCTACGCAACAAAGCTTTGAACATCCATCTCACCACCAGTGTGCGCACTCTCGATATCGGAAAATTGAGAGCACTCTTTTCAATCTTTCTTTGCCCCTTCACTGAGCTTTCGAAGTGCATGCCGACCACGACAAGTCATTTGTTCTGGTCCTCTCACCCGATTTCGGGGAGCCCACCTCTCTACCGATGCCACGGCAACTCCCGTTGACCACGATTTGTGAGACTGTTCAATACGGAGAATACGCTCCACTAGTGCCAAGAGCTATTGTTGGCTTCAAAGCGATCGGCCACCAGGCTGTGCCTAGGTATACCGAGTTTGACGTAGCTCGCTGAGTCCTCCAGACCACCCTTAACATTCTCACATGTAATCTGATGTTGCGCAAGCTTTACGGCGCACCGAGGTTCTGCTGTGGTCAGCGAGGCGTCGAAGAGGAATGCATTGGGCGATAGATTGGCCGAAATCGTGGGGAAATCCATCTTGAATACCCCGCATTCTGTCCACGCGGTACCAAGTAATCACCCATGAATGGCAGCATCTCCGTCAACAGAATACGAGCCAACGACTTCCGGCTGGTCTCCGGACAGATCGAAGACGACGATTCAGTCGATACACCATGTACCGGGAAAATGCATCCGTCTGCGTCTCGGCAGTTTACATCACCCTTGGCATTGAGATCCTAAACCAGGCGCCTTTGCAGTACGCATTTGGCGGATGTTGTATTTGAGTCAAATCGATTGCCGTTGAAGATGCCGAAAGGAAAGATCAGACGGGCGATGTTTGCAAAGACTCGCGTCGTTACAAAACTAAAAATTACCTAGGCATGATCTGTGTCGTGCGACTCGTCCGCTAAATGCGCCGACACCTCATGATCCACCACCTAGTGGATAGGCGCCGGGAGTCAGCTACCAAGAGCCCAAGCCTATTCAGGCTCTTTCCCCTGGCCGATTTTTTCAATTATGTTTCCTGATAGGTTAAAATTGATTACCTCTACGCACCACATCATTCTTACAAGGCTGTCAGAGCTCACTTCCACCATAAGGAGCGCGATCTGCGACCCAAAAATCCGGCAAGATGTTATTGGAGCATGGGTATATCTGCAGCCACGGAGTACATCGAGCTCGTGTTTATTCTTCCCGATTAATTCATCGACCGGACGCAATCGACGTGGGTACCGTCCGAGGTTCGTTGCGAGAAAAGCTGTTCCTGGCTTGTGACATCTGCTCTACCGAGATGGTTAAGTATCGCGTGTTGGATAGTGTTGGTAGAAGCAGTCTTCAAGAGCGAAATCTTCGTTTGGTTCGAACAACAGGAGTCAAACACATACTCACCTCAACATGAAGCTCACAATACTCCTACCATTGCTTCCTTTGGCTCTTGCAGTCCCAGCACCTCTGGAAAGGCGTGCAAATCCTACCGTCATTGCTCCTTCACCTCAAGCTACCGTTGCTGGGACCAGCATCGCGAATGTTGAGTCTTTCAAAGGCATACCATACGCACAGCCTCCGATTGATCAGCTGCGACTGAAACCACCTCAACCATTAACTTCCTCCCTAGGAAAAGTCGATGGCACTGGCATTCCGAAAGCATGCCCACAATTCTTCTTCAGCATAGACGAGAGAAACATTCCAACCAACGTTCTGGGAACCATATTGAATCTGCCACTCCTTCAAACAGTTACCAATGCCGGAGAGGACTGCCTCACTGTCAATGTTCAGCGGCCAGCTGGTACAAAGGCTGATGCCAAACTTCCCGTACTATTCTGGATATTCGGTGGTGGTTTCGAACTTGGATCTACTGCAATGTACGACGGAGCCAGTCTTGTAGCCGAGTCAGTTGCTCAAGGCAAGCCTATCGTCTTTGTTGCGGTAAACTACCGTGTGGGCGGGTTTGGCTTCATGCCTGGAAAAGAGGTATTGGAAGACGGTTCAGCCAACTTAGGGCTTCTCGACCAAAGGCTGGGCCTACAGTGGGTCGCAGACAACATCGCTGCGTTTGGGGGTGATCCCGAGAAGGTAACAATCTGGGGTGAGAGTGCAGGTGCTATTTCTGTACTAGATCAGATGATGCTGTACGACGGCGACAATAACTACAAGGGGAAGCCGCTCTTCAGAGCTGGTATCATGAACTCGGGCTCGATAGTACCAGCCGGTCCCGTGGACTGTCCCAAGGGTCAGGCTATCTACGATAGAGTGAGTTCTTGTTCTTAATGGAAACAACGATGAACCATCGCTAACCACCACAGGTTGTCGAAGCAGCTGGATGCGCTGGCTCCGCCGATACTTTGGCATGTCTCCGTACAGTTCCATACACGAAATTCCTCAATGCCGCAAATACTGTTCCTGGTATCTTGAGCTACTTTACAGTCAATCTCTCCTATCTACCACGACCAGATGGAAAAGCCCTAACAGCATCCCCCGATGCCCTTGTCAAGGCTGGAAAGTATGCCAAGGTGCCTTTCATTGTTGGCGACCAAGAGGATGAGGGTACCCTCTTTGGCCTTTTCACTTCGAATCTTACCACCACCAGTGAGGTCACGACGTACCTCTCAACCATCTTCTTTAACAATGCTTCGCCAGCGCAAGTCCAACAATTGGTCGGCAGTTACCAAACTATCACGGAGGACGGATCACCTTTCCGAACTGGCCTCCTTAACAACTACTACCCGCAGTTCAAGCGCATTTCCGCTATCCTTGGCGACGTGACATTCACTCTTACACGTCGCGTTTTTCTAGAAGTCGCCGCGCAAGTCAGCCCTAGTGTGCCGTCATGGTCCTACCTTGCGACGTATGATTATGGCACGCCTATCCTAGGGACATTCCATGGCTCGGATATCCTTCAAGTCTTTAATGGAATCTTGCCAAACAACGCCGCCAAGTCTATCAGGGGTTACTATTACTCCTTCATCTACAACTTGGATCCCAATGAGGGAAGTGGACTGATGAACTGGCCAAGGTGGAGTGAAAGCAAGAAGTTGGTGAACTTTGGCGCGAACAGCAATAGCTACCTGGACGATGACTTCAGGAGTGATACATATAATTTCCTGAAGGATAACGTAGCGAGTTTGAGGGTTTGATCTGAAAGGTTTGATATTCTAGCGATACCAACACTTGAAAGTTGGTCACGACGGCAAACGAAGTACATGAAATAAATCATTATCTCATATATTATTAGTTATTACCAGTGTTGCTCTAGTATCCACCACCTAGTGTTGGTTGCAAGCCATACGGCCCGCTCACATGGTCCACATTCTTCATGGACAGCGAATCGCCCAGTGCCTTCTCGAGCCTGTCACCAATCTCTTTGTCGACCTTGGCAAACATTTCTAGTTGTCCTTAGCTTATGGGTTCTCAAGGTAGTGTCTCACAAAGCAACTTACTGATCGATTCCTTCTGCACCTGCGGCAACGCCTTCTTCATGTGTCCGCTCAAGTTGTCGATGAAGATCTGGTCATCACCCCACTTCTTGTACAACGCCCACAGATTACGCGGCTGCTCAAAATCCTCATCCGTGACCTCGGATGTGTATGAGCTCACTTCACCAACCCACTTGTCGTGCGCAACATCCGGTGGGCCGGACTGAATCTTACGGAATGAGGAGCGGACGTAGTCGGGGTCGGCACCATAGTTTCCATCCATCCGCATAGGACCGTCGCGTTGGTAGGGACTGTAAACGTTCTTGGCCCTGTTGCATGGCAGTTGTTGGTAATTTGGACCAACACGGTAACGGGCCGCGTCTGGGTAGCTGAACATTCTTGCTTGAAGCATGATGTCTGCTGATGGACCAATGCCAGGTACTAACGTGCTTGGCGAGAAAGCCGCTTGCTCAACGTCTTGGTGGTAGTTCGTAGGATTCTTGTTTAGCGTGAGTTTGCCGACTGGAATGGGCGGGTAGTCCGCGTGCGGCCAGATCCTAGTAGCATCGAAAATATTCCAGCGGTAGTTTTCTGCCTCTTTGGGATCCATAACCTGGAGCATCATGGTCCAAGTGGGAAAGTCACCATTCTCGATCGCATTGAACATGTCCTTAACATGGTAATCTGGCTCTTCGCCTGCAAGTCGCGCTGCATCTGCAGACTTCATAGTAACGTTGCCAGCATCAGGCTTGAAGTGGATCTTCACGTATTTGAAAGATCCGTCTTCAGGTTTGCCGAATTTGAAAGTGTGAACACCGTACCCGGTGATGTTTCGCAGAGATTCCGGCACGCCTCGGTTGCCAAACAATTGCATAAGCGCATGCATTCCTTCCTAGACGTCGTTAGACTGAGTTGACCAGATGACAAGACGTATCAAAGGTGCGACTCCGACGTGACGAGTAAACCTACCTGGTTATTGTTGTGGAAGTCCCAGAACATAGTAGAGTCTGGGACATGCGTCTGCGGGTGTGCTTGATGGGAACGATTTAGAGATGGGAATTTCACGGGATCGCGGATGAAGAAGACGGGTAGGTCATTTCCAACCATATCCCAGTTTCCTTCGTCGGTGAAGAACTTCAGTGCCCATCCTCGAATGTCGCGGACGGTGTCTGAAGATCCCTTCGATCCAGCGACGGTAGAGATACGAGCTAGGACTTTAGTCTTCTTTCCGACCTTGTTCAGGAAGTTGGCGGATGTGATGTGCGAAATGTCGTGAGTGACTTCAAACTCTCCCCATGCTCCTGCAGCCTTTGCATGTACAACTCTGCAAAGCATCAACGTGTGAAGCATGTATTAGATCGTGCGTTATCAACATACCTCTCTGGTATCCTTTCGCGGGGAAAGTGCGCAAGCGTCTCAATGAGCTGAGTGTCTGAGAGTAGAGCGAGACCACCACCTTTGAGCGGCGAGCCTCGAAGTACCGTTTGGGCTGTTGGATCTTGGATAGGACGTCCTACATGCTTGTGAGCGACTGACTCAAGAATCACATACAAGGGCTTTACCTTCAGCCAGAGTATATACTGGCGCATCGGTGTTTTGCTGCAATAGGTCCGTTAGCTACGATTTAACCAACATCAAGGTGCACACATACGGAAGCCATCTTTGTATGTACAAAAGTGCTGTCTATGATTGTCTTTAATAGAGCTTTTTTGCTAGAGAATGGGCGCCATTTTTATGCAAATATTCCAGGCTGGTAATTGTCGTGATGAAGTCATTCTCGACGCGTACTCGTAGATCTAAGACAATTCTTTGGTGCGTCATTCTTCTGTAAGATACAGGTCCATTACCTATCCCACTACTCGTTGTGGGACTGTCCCCCTGTCAATATTTGCGGTACCCTCTTTGCCATCGGCGTATTGGAGGAAACTTTCTCGTAGACACCCAGAGCTTAGGTAGCCAGAGATAGCGCAGATCCGCGGGTTGCGGTCTTCTGGAGCATGCTTGCTGCTGATGACTATAGATGACTATGCTACGCGACGCGGCATGCGCGTTGGAAGTCGCTCAAACACGGCTGACTGGGGGAATGACGGTTGTGCTCCAGATGATTGGCCGAGTCACATCGGACTTATCATGGAGATGACACGGATTTGTGGTGGAGCTAGATTATCTGGGTACAGTCTCCCGCACGCCCCCAAGGCGGGGTCGCTGTAAGCAGAACATCGCGAAGAATCACGTAACCAATTGTAGAACAAAGAAGTTAATTCGAAGCGAACAAAGCTCCGCCCACGGGCTTATCCCAGGTTTATGATCAGGCTAAAAAGAGGGTTGAGAGGGCAAGAACGCTACGACGCCTACACGCGCCGGTGCGCACCAAATAGCCTATTCCTCACACGCCAGAATCATCCTGCAAGATACCCAGACTGGCTATGAGCCTTCCAGCCATCACAGTTGCTCTTCAACGCATCATGGTCGGTCAACCCTGCAATCCTGTCATACTGCACCAGGAACTGTATCGCAAATCCCTCGGACATGTGTCAGCCTGTGTAGATGTTAGCACAGCGATTTGATTGCAAATGGAGAGGAAAACATACCAATGTGACATTGCATAAGTCGTGACGAGGTAGCCCGAAGCTGGCGGCATGGCGGTGTCGCGATGCGGCGGGTTGAGCTTAGGAGGAACATTATCGGTGTAATCTCCCATACCCCGTGCAATGACGAAGAAATCGTGTCCATGACAATGAATGGGGCGAGGTACTCCGATAGTGATCCTAATGACCTCACGTCTAACAGGAAAGCTATAGAAAGAAGGGATTGCATGTCAGCAGATTCGACAGGTTCTAGAGCATAAGAAAATATGTTGTTGCTACAATTCAGTTTCTTATCAAGTGATACACATGACTCAATGTTCACAGAAGTTGTAACTTGGCCTCTGCCATCCTTTTCCTGAGGTCTGGACGAATGCGCTTCTTTCCTGCATCAGCTTCTTACGATGTTCGCTCGCTTCTTCAGAACTCATGGGAAGCGAGTGCTTGTCATCATCAAAATATTTGCGCACGAAATCCATGAGCTCCTCAGGAAGCTGGGCTTCTCTAGCAGCAGAAACGCTAGTAAATCCTCCCTCTGCGAACAGGTTTATGAGCTCTGGGGGTAGCTTTGACAATGCTTCTCCACGTGCCCTATCGTTCGATCCAAGGAGCGAATCGGCGTACCAGTTCATCTGTTGAGGTGGGACGTTTGCTGTCGAGATGATGCGTTTTGTGGGATCGACAAGCCATAGTGCGATGAAGCGACGATGACCGGGCTTTGTGGGGTCGATGAGCTTGAAAGGTGAAACGCGGTGTTGGCTGTTGCAAGCATTAGTCAAGGCCCACATTCGAGCATGGTCAGAATCAACTCACAAGACATTGGGAAAGGCCAACAGCCTTCCTTGGCGCGTCTGGACGTTTCCATAATTCTGCAAACATGGCGAGCCGCCGCCACCCAAGTTGGTGCCATATACCGCCTCCATCCAATGATAGGCGTCTTGTCCAACAGGGTAGTCATTGTCATCGTTTATGTGATATGAAGTCTGCATACGGAACGAAAGGCTGTTGTCGGTGATGTTCTCGCTGTCCAAGTAGTAGAGAGCTGTGGCGCAGATGTTCTCGTTCATTTGCCCCTCGATATGCCATCCGCCTACGGGAAATTCAGGCTTCTCGGGTGTGAGCTCGATCGACGCCATCTTGACAATGATCTGGAGTCCCGAATCGCGATACCTGTCAGCAAGACGCTTACCTGATTGTGGAATGTAGGATACGTCATTGAAGGGAACCGGATGCAAGCGAGGTTTGCGGACAGCCTGCCACTTGGCTTCCAACATAGCTTCTGCACGCTCCTCCTCAGTTTCATAATATTCAGGGTCGTAGTCATGATCCCTCAACTGTTCTTCGCTGACCTCTGCATCAGCACACGCTTCCTTATGATCAGGAATCCAGTTCTCCTCATTCTCATCGCTATCAAAGCGGTAGGTTAGCCAGCTACAAAAGTGTCAAATGTTTGATGAACTTACTCAGGGTTATCGGGTTTACCTGTACGGGTATCCATACGGCCGGCTCCTTCAAATTTGTGATAGCCGACTGCCAATCTCAAGCACTGATCCCACAAAGGGAGCGATGTTTCGACCAGCTTCTCGATGGTACGGTATATCTCGGAATATTTCGTAGGGTGTAGATTGTTGATGTAGCTGGTGAATTTTACAGTGCCATCGTTCTGGAAAGCGACGTTGGCTGGTAGCCATTGGTACGTGTTCGACCAATACTCAGGCGGAATGTTAGAGCCCCCAGTGCCGTAGCTGAAGCGGTCGCTGTTTGAAAGTTCAACAGGGGGTTCTTGTGGAATGATCTCACCCTTGCCAGCCCAGCACTCAATGGCGTCCGCCACACCGACGTGCTCTTCACTAAAACCACAACTTCGGCCGTACACTAACGGATACATGGATGGATGTACTAGATCCTGCACCATATCATCCGAATTCGGATGCCAGTCAGGAGAAACAGCGTGGTCCGACTTCAGCTCGTCAAAAGCCTTGCGCAGATTTGCGTGTAGCTCGCTCGTAACAAGCGTGTCAGATTTCGCCACAGATGCGCACGCATCCAGAGATGGAATAATGCCCGACTGTTCAAAATACTTGGCTTTGCTACGAAGCTCTTGAACACACTGCGAAAGATGAGTAATGAATTCGAAACTTGGGCAAGAGGTAACGTACAGTGTCAAATGTATTCTCGTCTAGAATATTCTCCAATTCGCATTTGCACCTATCGTTGTGAAGCTCGAGTTGATTATCGTCATGGGTCCAATACTGTCTCTTCGCACCAACGGCCAGTTGCCAAAAGTGATCATCGGGAATGGAGAGGGCCTCCTTACGCCACCTAGCGATGATAGCGTCATCGAACACCTTCTTGTGCCAATCGACTTTGTCGGTAAGCTTCTCCATGATGTCCATCATAGCGAGCTCCCGAACGGTGATGATATCCGAATCGCTCCCATAGCAATTGCTATGGGAGCCAATGGGATAGAAGCCGTAGTTCCGCCATTCCCAGTTACGAAGAGGAAGTCCAAGCCCGGGATATTCATTCTTCGGTTTGCTAGAAGTCTTACCCATTGTCGTCATTGAGCGAGTACGAGTCGTAATGTCAGCCAGGTTTGTTCGAAGTGTGTAAAACAGGAGTTGGAAAACCGGACCCCTTTAAGCAAAACAAAATTGACTACCACGTTCTGGAACTGCAAGAGTCGATGATGCGCTAGCTCAGGCAGCTTCATGCTGCCTGGGATGGTGGAGCGGGGAAGGGATATTTTCCAGGTTGGGCGGTTGGAGGCCTAGCCTTTGCCTATCCTGGATACGCCACATAAGAGCACAGAACTAGGTGCGAAGGGGTCCACATCTCGAATCATCAGGTTTTCGGGAGTAAGACATTTGCATGAATTCGCTGGCAGTATTGAAAGAACTCGGCCTAGCTTGCGAGATGGGAGGTGAGATGGGAGGTGAGATGGGAGTCGGTGTCTTCGCGTAGTATTGAACGCGCTGCGCGTTGGAACGCGTTTCTGGATAAACTGGCCCCACATTTGCCTGAGGTCGCGTCACCACAATACGCTTACTAAAGTCCTCTGTAGAAATACTGCAATTTAAGCTGAAATCTTTAGTGTCTCTGCCTCTGCCTCATAGAGCAGCATCCGGATTGCTTGACATTCTTTCGCCCGCTATGATCATCGGGAGTTATGCACAAAGGAAGTTGAAGATCGTCCATAAGTGGATGGAGTATGGATAGCCTGGATGACAGCGGTGCATGCACAGACCACACTACTTATAACAGCTCGATGGCTACGGTAGAATCAACCCAGATAAGAACACATCGAGAACCAACTTCCTATGTGGTCCTCAATCGTGCTTCGTGTATAACTTGACATACTTCACATGCTCGTTGCCTTGCGCATCTTCGTAGCGTTCACTGACGATCTTGTATCCACCAAGTTTCGGCCAGATTTTCGTCCAGCATACCCAGTAGAATCCACCCAGAAGCAGGACGCTAACACCAACAATCGGAAACACGTAGTATGGGTAGCCATCTGCGTTCCAGTCGCCATCCGGAGGAATAAAGGGGACAAGCGCGAGAAAGATGTTTACAGCCAAGTAAAGAACGGCAACGGGAAGATAGGTATGCCATGGCGACTCCCAGCGTTCACGTTTGTTGTAGTGTAAGTAGATCAGACCAGCGGTGACGAAACCGTTGATCCATGCGCCGGGATAGGTATACAAATCGGTGATGAAGTTGTACGCAGGACCAGCAGGAGGTGCAACAAGCACGATAACTGTAATTAGCCAGTGGAGAAACAACGCCGTTGCAGGCGCGTTGAATGGCTTGTTTGATGCCCTGTAGAAGTGAAGGGGCGAAGTCAGTGTATGTTTCATGTGCATCTCGCAATCAAAACTTACCAGAATCGGCTCCATGGTAGCAGGCCCTCCTTCGCGAATTCTTGGTTAAGCCGCGAGTGGGCAAAACTAACTGCGAGCACATTGCCCAAGTTGCTAAGGGCTACAAAGGCCGGGAGACTTCGCGCCCCAGCGCTGTTACCGAAGACATTGCGGAAGAAGAGACCAGCCACGATGACCTCACTCTTTGCAAGGTCGGATTTGGGAATCGCAGCAAAGTAAGCCACATTCGCGAGGACATACAGGATGGTAGTTCCGCCAATTGCTAGCGGTGCTGACCAAGCCAGGGTTTTCTTCGGGTTCCGTATTTCGCCCAACACATAGTTGGCGTTTTCCCAACCTTTGTACGAGTAGACGATACGAAGCAGAGCTTGACAGTATTCGTAGGAGCCACCGCCACCGTAGCCATCACCAACTTCTAGTCTGAATGCATTGTCGAAATTGTGCGGTTGCTCTATCTTCAGATGGCCGGCCAAGGCAGCGAAGCCTGAAAAGACGATGAAGAGGAGAATGAAGACCTTGAACACGCCGAGGATGCTGAAGAGACGGATGCCCCATTTTGGAAATGTCGCATGGAGGCCGACAGAAAAGGTCACGCAAGCAATGGCTATGCCACGCGCCGCCCAACCATCGGGTGCTTCCGAGCCAGAAGCGAACAGTACGTAGCGTCCGAACGCCAAGGAGTTACCGGATGAGAAGCCGAGCAAAAGCATTTGCGATGCAAGAACGCATGTTGCGAGATACTTAGGATGACGATAGACGCGCTCCAGATAGTTCTTTTCGCCACCTGAACGTGGAATCGCAAGTCCAAATTCCAAAAAAACACCTGCCACAGCATTAACGCGACTTGCTCAGTTACAACCCGAAATCCAACCTACTGAGCCCACAAAACGTGAGAACACCGCCAATAATCCATAGGAAGAGCGATACGCCGACAGAGCCCGTCACAGCGAAGATACCGGAAGGAGTAGAGAAGACTGTACACCGTTAAGCAGATACTCGAGCGAATATGCGTGGTGGATACGTACTGCCGGTACCGATCATCTTATTCAGAATCACGAAAACCGTGGCTGTGTAGCCTAGCTTCTGAGAGTCATCGTACACATAAGCATTGTCTTCCTGTACACTACCATCTTCGTAAACTGGCGGTGGGGGTGAGGTCTCGTCGTTTGTGTACCGCGCAACCTTTGCGTCGTCGTCAGGAATCGCGGTCATGCTTAGCCTTTGCTAAGAGCACCCTTAGCTCGCGTCAATTTGGTGATCGAAGTACCGCCGATGGCTTCCAGACAGAAGTTGCGCGAGCGACTGACAACCACTAGATAGCCGGGGTCTTGTAGGGTCATATAGCCTTCTGTAATGGCGCGATAACATCGTTGTAGCATGCCACGCGAAATTAATTGCGAATACACTCCTACCATGTCGCGATCAGCAGGCGCTGTAACATAATGAGGCTTGAGTTGCTTGTGGTGTTCAGAGCTGACCAGTTCCAAGAACCCTGAACAGGAAGGTGAAGCAAATGGTTGGTTCGATTGTCTTGGTAGATCCTCTCAACGATGCGCATAAAGGTCAAGGGCGATGTCGTGATCGCTGGGCGTTATTAGCCTAACACCAAAGCACTTGGCGCATACTTCTGCCTCCAACTTGGCTCATATTCGCGATAGTTGTGGCTTTTCAGGAACGCCAGGGGAATCCCATGAAGTGCACATGGCAAAGATGACGCCCCGTATAGTGAGGCTAGATCTCATGGAGGCTTCCGAAGCGCAGAACCAACGGCTGCTGGCAATCATGATGTCGCTAGGAGCTTCTAGATCGAAAAAAAGAAGTGCGCAAGATGTGGCGATAAGTTCTAGATGCTCAGTTGTCGAGAAGGATGATGGTTGACGATGCAGTTGTGGGCGGAGAGCTGTCGGCGGGCCTTCGCATTCGCGTCTCCAGTGACCCATATTTTCCTTTCTAGCGCCAGATTCAGGTAACACTAGAAGCTCACTCCTCTTCAACACCACGAGCTGGCTCATCTCTGACATAGTATGAGTTAAATATCAAGTTCACGGTATTGAATCAAAACTCCGACCTTGATTCGTCTTCGTTACCGTTTGCGTTGCGACATTGATATCGTCAAGAGCTTCCGTTGGTAAGAAGCCAGCCTTGGCGAAGGAATGACTCTCGCGTCATTACACTTGCAGCACAGCTATGCATCAACACACGATTTACATACTCCCCATGCACACATTTTCTTGAGGTAGATACGATAGTTCTACTGTATGCTGCGTTGTGTTCATGGTAAGGACGCGTCATCGAATCATCCGAGAATAAGCTTCAGCAAGACCTGCACCGAAGCTTGACCGACGCCACGAAAGCCTCATGGACGGCATAGATCATATAAACACGACGGCTTCTGAATTTCAACGCTGTGTCTTCATTCCCTCTCCAGAACTCGGCCTGTCGGCTGTTTTAATGACATGAGATCATTTCCGAGGCTCGTTAGTGTTCGGGCTAATTGGTGGATAATGTTCCTCCTCTTCCCCACGTTCTCCGGATTTCTCCATGTGGATACTCCCCGCGTTCGCTGTACTGAAAAGTAACACTGATTGGAGGCATCGAACGGATAATTGATACTAGAGGCGTACTTGCGGCTGATAATGGTGCTAAATGGCACACCGGCAACCAGGTATGCTGCATCACGGGTATCTTGAGACCTAACCCTGGACATACAGGATACACTGTGCTGGTATAAAGAGCCGGCCAAGCTTCCTCACTCGCCAAAACGAGGATAAGCTTTCTTCACAATTCAGGTCATTTCGAGACGTCTCGGTTCATCACCATGCACTGGGCTACTCTTCTCCTTGGCCTATTCGAGGCATGCGCTGCCATATCTACGATAAACCGGAAGGCATGCCAGTACCCGACCAAGAAGCCACTAGACGGTTGCCCTAAGAACACAATTCTCGTGGGCCCTGGGCGGAACTTCTCTACCATTCAGTCCGCAGTGCTGAGCTTGCCAAACGATACGACACCACATCACATCCTGATTCTTCCTGGAAACTATACCGAGCAAGTAAACGTCACTCGTCCTGGCCCCGTTTATCTGTTTGGTCAGACAAAAGCCCCAAACGATCAAAGCCAGAACACTGTAAACGTTATATGGCGTAACGCTACCGGAGCAGGCCTATCTACGCTAGATAACGCATACACTTCTGTCCTCACGGTCGCGCCGACTTTCAACGCAAGTACGACCGGCTCAGGGCCGACTGGCAATCCCGTACCAGCAGACACGCCATTCGGCAACTCCGATTTCCGCGCGTACAACATAGATTTCAGCAATTTGTACGCGCCTTACTCGGCTGGCCCGGCACTGGCAGTCTCAGTAAGCTACGCAAACACAGGCTTCTACTACTGCGGATTCTACTCATACCAAGATACCGTCTACGTTGGCAAACTAGGAAATGCATACTTCTACAAGAATGAAATCGCCGGACAAACAGACTTCTTCTATGGTTTCGGCACAGCATGGATCCAATCTAGTCTCGTCTCCCTTCGCAGTTGCGGCGGCGGCATCACAGCATGGAAGGGTACAAACACAACTTTTGTCAACAAATACGGCGTCTACATCCACGACTCTGACGTCAAGAAAGCCAACTCATCCCTCTCCATAACCGGAAAATGCGCGCTCGGCCGCCCTTGGAACTCCCAACATCGCTCCATCTTCGCAAACTGCTATCTTGATGATTCTATCCAACCGAATGGATACATTGAGTGGGGTACCACGGATAAGAGAGTGAACTTCAATACCACGATGGCGGAGTACAAGGACTACGGACCTGGGTGGAATGAAACTGCTCGGCTAGCGAGCAATGTCAGTATTGTTATGGACCGGAAGCAATATGAGCCGTACTCTACTCTGGAGAAGGTGTTCCAGTACCCGTTTTCGGGAAAATTTGGGAACACAGCGTGGATTGATAGGAATCCTGAGAGATGATCTATGGGTTAACATAACAAGAATTATAAATCTCTAGCACTGCGACTCTCGCCGATTACCACCAAATGTGGAGAACATATTTTAAAGCTTGGGTGATGATGTCTATTAGATTCTATTCATTACTACACGGCTCTTAAGAAAAATCTAATTTCCTCTATATCGTCAAGGGTTTGTAGTGTCTTTCATCCGAAGGTTTGCTCGGGCCCATCTAGAGATTGGAGAGGTTCATCGCGCTCAACGAGAACGAGCTGTAACTTTCTCTCCGCATCCCTGTCTCTTCGGAAACTTCCTTCTATTTGTATAAATATGTTACCAGATTGTAAGAAACTCCGAAACTCTCTGCTAACAACGATCCTTTCTTAGTATTGTGAATCCCCCCACGCACTCACACCACTACTATACCATAAAATCGGCTGATTATGGGGAAACGGAGAAGAAAAGGAGATCCCCATACTTCCAAGAAGAAGAAGGTCGCCCGCTATCATTGCCTTACTTGTGGTGAAACCAAACACGAGCGTCACTTTGCTGACTTCAACCCTTCTGCTGAATGCGAGCATCTTATAAACACCTGTAAATCATGTCTTGAGAGATACGTAGACTCACAGATCGAGGACATGAACGTAAGAATAGGTGGAGACGACAACAAGACATTTGGCATCCGCTGTCCAGAATGTCCTGCTATCATGAAGGCTGACGACATCGAGACTGCTGCTTCCGAGAACATGTTTGCGCGTTTCAAGAAACTTGAGCGTATCCATATCGGCAACAACACACCAGGATGGCGTTGGTGTCAGTCTTCGTCTTGTGATGAGGGACAAGTGCATGGGGAGACGCCAGATGAAGATGAAAGCAAAACAGCCAAAGAAGAACCAGATACAACGGACATTTGTATATGTCGTAAGTGCGGAGCACTGTCCTGCGTACCCTGCGATCGACCGTATCATCGAGGAGAATCGTGCAAAGCATATCAACTGCGCATCAAAGGTCACGTTGATGAGGAGGATGAAGCGCTGAGGGTCATCGGTAATATTACTCAACCCTGCCCTGAGTGCGGTGTACGAATACTCAAGGACGGCGGCTGTGATGAAATGGAGTGTAAGTAGCCGTGTTCAGCCAGGCTTGAGCATGCGCTAGCTAACCCAACTAAGTACCAAGTGCCGTGCAGAATTTCTTTGGAAAAATAACGAAGGATAAGCCTCTCTAGATACGAATATACTCTTAAAGTTTATGCCGTCTTTGCAGCATTATCATACTCCTTCCAGATCAACCCCTCAGGTAGCACTTTCCACTGCTCATCCTCACCCAATAAGCTCCCCATCTTATCCCATTCTTCCCTCAAAATCCTCGCCTTCTCTTCATCCCTCTGAACAATGTTCGCCTTGAACGGTTTTGGCTGCACCAACATGCCCTCTGTCAGGTCATCTGCATCGGGTAGCTCCACCTCGCCATGCTCGCCCTTACCCGGCTCAAACTCAAACGCCCAGAGCATTCTCGAGATTGCCAAAAATAACGACCGCTCCGCAATATGCATACCCTGACACAACCTCCTCCCTGCCCCAAAAAGAAAATGATCCCGCTTACTCGCATCTGAATTGTTCGCCGCCTCAGCCGCAGTCTGGCTATCATTCGCATATCGCTGCGGATCGAACTTGCGGGGCTCAGCATGCCGCGTGGGGTCATTATGTATGGCCCAAACATTCCACATTACGCCTGCGTTTTTAGGAATCGTATACCCCATGTATTCATCGTCGCGGACCACAGCGTGCGGGACACCAAGGATGGCAGTGGGCATCCAGCGCATGCTTTCCTTTACGCAGCCGCGAACATAAGGCAGATTTGGCGCGTCGTCCAGTGTCGGGAAACGATCGCCACATACGCGGTCAAGCTCTCCGCGGGCAGCTTTTGCAACCTCTGGGAACAGAATCGTTGCTTGAATGACTTTTGAGCATATGAATCAGTGTAGGCTCTAGAATACATGGAGATTGGGTACAGTTTACTTACAGCCGATGAGCGTTGCAGCCGTGGTATCCGATCCTGCCTCCAGCAACGAACCACTCACGTAAGCAGCAAGAGCGTCTGAGAAGTTCTCCTCGTCTTGCGCTCGCACTAGGTCGAGACAAAAGCATGGTTTCGATGTTCCGTTCTTGATGGCTTTCTTCACATTGAGCCAGTGGCCAATGTATAGCTCGCACTCCTTCTCGTGAAGGTTTCTTGCGTATTTCCGCAGAGGAAGCGCCCAGTCAGGTAATGCTCGAAGTACTGGGAAGAGATCGAGAAGGGCAGCTGTTGTCTTACCCGAGATCTCTGAGAACTTCTCGAATCCCTAGAGGTACCGTTGTCAGGAATATGAGCAAGAGGCTCTTGGAGGTAGATGAACTTACTGAATAGAGCTGCTTCAACTTGGGATCATCGATACTTATAGTACGGAAACCAAAGATCATTTGTGTGGTCAATGAGTTGGTGTAGCGACGGATGTGGTCGGCGAAGAGATCTGGACTATCCAAGAACCCCACGAGCATGGCCTTGTTCTCTAACTCTTGGTATGGGACGTATGTCCTGGCTGCCTTGATATTGAGGTTGTTGTGCACGATCTTCCGGATCATGCGCCATGTATCTCCGTACGGCTACTTCAATAAGCGTTCTGATCAAATGATCATCACGAAGCCACTTACCATGAGCAGCATTCGCAATCCACCGCTTACTTCCGATGCCCCGCTCACAATGTTACTCAAATACAGATCCGGACGCGACGAGTATATACTACTGCGCTTGTCCAGCAGATCCTTTACAGCCTGATCCGACGACAATACAATCATTACCTTTGTACCAAGGATGAGTGAGTACACTGGCCCAAATTGTTCGGCCCACTTCTGAAATTGGAGATGCGGCTTCTCTTTTGGCATCAGATGTAAGTTTCCAATGATGGGCAGTGTCGGTGGCCCTGGAGGGTAACCTGCTGGCCTTTGACCGACTTTACGTAGGCTATAGGCAACCACAGCTACCAAGGCGGCCAGCAACGCATAGAACGCAAGAGACATGGTGACGAGAAAGAATTGTAAAATAACCGCAGGGTGGTTCCTCAGAAGTAACAGAAGCGCAGGTCACGAAAGTGTCTCAGGACGCAAAGCCCTTCAGCAATCGGGACGCGTGCCGGGTTTAAAACCATCCCATCAGCCAAGCAGACATGATGCAAAGACCTGTATTAGAAAAGTCTTGCCCAGCTCGATGTTGCCAGCAAGCCCATCTTGCGAGGCTGTAGTCATCGACATGGTAATATAGTGCTCGCAGGAAAACTCCACTATAGTAAGCATGAGCCCGATACTACTGGACCGCCATTGTGTAGCGCTTACAGGCACCCTGACCTCGAATACCGTTCCGGCAGTTGTGTGGAGAATTGTTATACCCATATCCGCATTCGCGCGGGGCATGCATCTAGTTCCTGGGAGAACCAATGGACCTTCCGTAACGGCTGGCTGCTACCTGTACATGATGCGGCAGTGACGGAAATGGACTAGCTCACCGTGCCACTGCTGCACTGCATCGAGCACTGCAGAGTGATACTATCTTTTCGTTGTCTTTTTCGGATCCGAACCTTGCTTTAGTATCAAGCCGTGTATGATCTTCGCCTGCTTTTTCCAGTTCGTTCTGGCCTCTGATACTTTCCTCACACCCATAATCGAAGCCAAAACCAATTCAAGATCTTCCGTGCATTGCATGTTGACAAGCTGTTAGAAGGTTATTACATTTCGTATTGTATCGAGCATATGCAACGAATCTAAAAGGAAACAGGACGTGGCAGGAGGACTGTCACAGACAAAAAGGAATTGCATGCACTATGCACAACATGACAACGAGGCCCTCATTTTTCCCAGTACACAAAAATTGCAAGGCAAGGTATCGAACTCCAAAGACCGCAAAGACTGACAGACATGAAAAAGGCATAATGCAACGGGAAAGGACATGCGTCTATAACGCCATGAGTCCGACGATAGCGACAACAATGGCAAAGACGGAGCCACCCATACGGCTCAGACCAGGCTGGACAACGGATCCAGCACCCATGCTGGAGCCACCCTGAATGAACTGGCCTTCAGCGGTAGCACCACTAGAAGAACCGGTTTCGGCAGCGGGAGAGTTAGGGTTCGCAGCGGTGCTGGTCTGCTCGACTTCTCGACCGGCACCGCCTCCAGGGTTACCACCAGGTACCATGGCAACATCGGTAGCCTTTGAGTCGTCGTTGTCCTTGGCTTCACCCGGGTTCTCGCCTGTGCCCATGAGCGAGCCCAGGACGACTACATCGTCGGTGATGGCGACGGTGTTGTTGGTGCCAGCTTCGTCTGTGTACTTGTACGTCTTCTTGCCCTTGATCTGGGCGCCCTCTGGTGGGTCGTAGCACTCGACTGTGACTTCTGAGAAGCGGGCGGCGTAGTATCCGTTGGTCATGTAGGGCGAGTTCCAGTCAATCTCACCTCCTGCCCAATCGATTGTTCCCTTTTCATTGGTGGGTAGACCGGCGGGCCAGAGGGAGAGCATGACGCGGGCAGGTGTCTGAGGGTAGGAGTAGCGACCAGATGTCTTGTTCCATGTCGACTCGCGCTCCAGGGTGCGTTGAGTTTTGCCGTTGATAGACCATGTAAGGGTGTCTTCCTTCCAGTCAACGCAGTATTCGTGCATGGATTCAACCGTGTTGGAGTCAGGTACAGTAAGGTTTTCGCCGTTGGTGTCTGGATTCGTGTTAGTCTTGTACAAGGGGGCTTGTGCGGATTGTAGGACTACTTACACACTGTGACACCTTGCGAGTAGTAGTTGGACTGCACGTGGCCTGTGTCTACACCAACCCACTCGAAATCGATCTCGTCCTTGACATCCGACATGAGAATGAAGGCGGTGACAACACCCTTGCCCTGGGCGGTGCTCAGCTTGGAGCAGATCTTGCCGTACCAAACGTAGTAGGTAGAGGCCAGAAGTGTTCCGACTGTGCCTTGTGCCATGGTCAAGAGGGTGGATTTCTCCTTGGTCTTGGGGTCTGTGTAGATAGTGGGCATGCCCTGCGACTGCCAGTTGATCTTGGATGCATCTCCCAGGTACTTGTCGATGGTCTGCACATCGTCCAGGCTGTCTAGCGAATATGTTCCAGATTTGCATACAGGGCCGGGGACGCACGAGTCGAACGAGTGTGACATGAGGGGGTCGCAGCCACCGAGGCAGAAGGCGCCGACACCGCAGTCGCCGTATACTGCGCGCTTGTTAGCACCACTTTCACCACAGTGCGCCTTGGCAGGACGTACGAGAGCAGCAGGGAGTGTCCTGAGGGCAGTGGCTATCTTTTGTGCATTTTGCTCCAGCGAGCGCTGTGCCTGCGAATATCGTGGCCGCAAAGGCGGCGGACAGTAGACTTGGTACCATGGCTTCGGACCGTTTGCGGGATCTTCGATGTCGTGTAAGCACTTTATCGTCGGCAAGTGGAGTCGCGGCGCGATCAAGACAATGGTATCACGACGTCTCCCTCACTCGTCGTGGGTCGCTCTTTTGGCCTTGGCTGGGTGAAACGGCAGGGTGCACGCGTGAAATATCCGTCGTGTGTGTTCCCCTGAGACGGGATGGCGCGGTTTCGGCAAGCGAGTGTGAGGTTTGAAGAAACCAGGAATTAAGCTGTCGGGTTAGTAAAGCGAAGGTGGTCCCGAGGGATAAGAAAGATGGACAGAAGAGATGGACGGAGGCAGGAGCGAGCGGCGACACTCTCTTTGAAGAAGGGGTGGCCCGAGGCGTGGGCAGATACGGGGCACCATCCACACACGATCACGCTAGCCCGCAACCTCACGGAAAGGCTAGCCGCTTGTGTCGTGTGTTAAATGCATTGCTTGCATTGGCGCGTTGGCGTCACATACAATCGTTGCTTTCATCGCCCTCTCGAGCACTCTCACACGCGGTAAAACTCATGAGACAGTCGTCATGTTTTACCCCTCGAAAAACAATTTCTGTCAGCTACCAGCTGCCCTGCATTGGCCTGCCCTGACGATCCTGGTGTTGCGCACCGCTATCGCCACCCTGCATCTATCGATAACCGCTAGGGGCTATAATTGGCTCACCCTGCAGGACCCTCGCGCCCCACGTGCTTTGTTTCCCCATGAAAAATCCTGGTATCCCATCGTCATACTTTACTCACAAATTTTCCCGTCTTAGCTTGTCCAGCTGTCGCGCATTGCCTTGTCGCCGCTATCGTGGCATTGTGCTGTTGTTTGCGGGGTGCCACCCGTAAGTTTGGGATGGACTCCGCTTCCGCTGGAGCGGCACAACACGAGCAAATTGCACGTCGCCTGATCACCAACATCTGCATCGTCATCACGCTACATCTATAGACCGACTAAGAATAACCCGTGTCGTTGAACATCACTTCGACAAGAGACTTAGCTATCGACCTAATGACAAAGACGAGCATTGTAGATCCCGCTGAAATCACTCCGAGGCTGCGGAGACTACCACCAGCCTTCCCTCCTAAGCCAGCCTAAGGATCTGGCAACAACGATGGAAGTATAGGTAATGGGCTCTTAGTCTGTCCCTAGAACCTTTTAGGAATTGCGGTTTCCTTCCTTCAAGTTGAAGAAATGAAATCCATTTATCGTTTTCGTCAGTAGTGGCCTTCCAATCAAGCTCTGGCCGTTGTCGTCGAAGATCCCGAATTCGTTTTCTTGGGCATCTGAGTTGACCCATACTTGCGCTTCTCGATATCAAACCCTGTAGAGGTGGAGATATGAAGTCAGCACCTCACCCTACATTAGCGTTCGACGCACGTGGGGCGCTCTCCTTGCACCCACAATCAACGACACTTCTAACATGATATCCTATCATGATACAGAGCCTTTTCCGTCACCCCAGGAGACCTATGATGGTAGCTAGACGCCTAAAAACATGTGTGGTAATGAGTTTGAGACGAAAAAGCTGCAGTGTAATCATCGTACCTCGGCACTTTCTCCGCCCTCTTCACTCTTCGCCGTGAACGTAGCCAGCTCGCACTACCATCGCACGACCCGCCATCTCGTCCATCTTCCAGACTCCCTATCAGGAACCTTGACTGTTGTTCTCATCCCTTTACACTGACGTATCTACATGTCCTTTCTTCTCCACGGCAGCACCGGACACACAGGCATGGGATGGGTCGACCTCGTTCCGCGAGCGGGCAAACTCCACATCGGCGGTCTTTACGCTTTGTACCAAGGCGACCTGATAGACAAAGCAGGCATAACTCACGTCCTCTCAGTAATAGACTACGACCCACTACTCCAGGAGAAATTCCAACATCTGAAGCATTTCCACATCCGCTCAGAAGATCACCCTAATACAAACCTCCTGCAATACTTCCCGGATGCCGTTGCATATATCGACTCGGCACTCAACAAGGAAGACGGAGGCGTTTTTGTTCACTGCGCAATGGGGAAATCACGGTCTGCGGCGATGGTATGCGCGTACCTGATGTGGAAGTACGAATTGACTCCCGAGGCGGCGTTGGAGCAGTTGTGTGAGGGGCGACCGATTTGCGATCCAAACCCTGGATTCAAAGAACAGTTGGAGTTTTGGGGCAGCATGTGTGGGGCTAGTATTGAAGAGGAGAGGAAGAAGATATATGAAAAGTGGGAAAAGAGTAGGTTCACCGGGGAGGTGTGGGAGTGGGAGGCTCGGCTAAACGACAGGGAGAGGGAGAAGAAGGAGCAAGATTTAGGAAGACAGTTAAGAGCAGTACCAAAGTTATAAAACTCCGTTGCATCACCCTAACAAAGGTTTCATAGGATATCACTTTTTGGTCAAGATTCTGCAATCACCGAACATTGCACTTTAAGAATTCTCAGATGACACGATTGATGAATACGTCTGTGCAGCTACTCAAGGACGTCTTGAGATCATACGCGTATCGGAGCGTGTTGGGTAGTCTAGCTCTCCGCCTCCACTCCCACCAACAACCGCCATTTTCACATCTAATCTATCCCTTCCACGGCTTCGAGTGCCCCTTCTTCGGCTTGTAACACGGCAACCAGCTCGTCAGTGCGCTCCTGAACAAGCGTTGGCTGACCGGTCCATCCGCGACCGTAATACCCGTCGTCCTAAAATCAAAGCAATGCTCCGCATCCCTCAGCACCAGCCCAAACAACTCATGCTTACTAGTCTTCTTTCCACACTTGGGTACATCCTGAATGACCTGCACGCCCTTGGGGGCGAAGGGCTCAGCAGAAGCAGGGGATAGGGTGCGCCACGGGTCAAATTCACCGTTCGACCAGTACGTGTTTGAGGGGCGGATGTCCCAGCCCCCAAACACCTTGTTGGTGCGCGAAGTGTTTGGCCAGTCTGGGAAGAGGGAACGTGGAGCATCAGGGAATTGGCGGTGACAGATGTCATGTTGGTGTTGGAGAGAGTTGTACTTTGAGACGAGTTGTTGAGGGCCAAGGTTGGCGGATTGGAAATACCCTAGACAAGTGTTAGCATGATTGATGCAAGAAGAAAAGGTGAGAAAAGGAACACATACCCCACTGTGTGCAGTACTGCCAGGTCCAGCTAATCATCGCAGGATCCGTGAACTTGTGGTTCAGATCACAATCACCAGTTGTGTTGAGCTTTCCTGAGCACTCTGTCTCAAGATAGCTGTTGACATTGGGAAGGAAAGCAGGGAAGCTCGCCCATCGGTCCGTGGTCCACTTGGCACCCTTGCTCTTCGCCCAGCCCTCCTTGGGTGCAGTAGCATTCGTCTTGGGATCCGTCTCGATGAAATCGCAGAAGCGACGCAGACCCGCCGCTCCACCTTCCATACCGTAAGACTGCCATACGTAGAAGATGGTGGTGAGCGCATCAGCAAAAGTAGCATGCGAGTTCTTCGCGGCTCCAAGACCAAGGAATTGCTCCTTCAGCTTCGCAGCTGCACTCTGGTCAGAATCCATGATCTTGTCCATGTAGCGGACGGAAGCTTGAATATCGGCAGAGCAGTTGCCGAAACCCTTTGCGTTCATACCGCGCCACACAGGGTCAAAGTAGAAACTCTGGTCAACGGAAGCCTCGACGGGGGCTGAGGAGGCCCACGACGCGTAAATAGTGTCGGGGTACATGTTACGCATAAAAGCAGCCCTCATGCCGGGGTAAGAACCACCCACGAAAACCCACGGTGTCTTGTCGGGTGTAAGTGTAGCGTTGATACCCGTCCTCTTGAACTGCTTCGCAAAGCGATCAACATCTGCCAGCGATTGCTCCGTCGTCAGGAACTCGAATGCCTCGGGTGGCGTGTTAACGTCAATGGGTGTAGGTGTCGAATTTCCATAAAAGCGATGCTCCCACACAATTCCAATGCCGCCAAACTCATCCACAAGCTGCTTGAAGAAACTTGTCTCGTTTTGCAACCTAAAGAGAGCATTTGGCTCTGCGTTCGCCTCGCCCACGTCGTAGACAAAGATGGGACCACCAGCTTTGTACCCGCTCGTGGCAACCCAGTACCTGTTGAAGAAGGTACCTTGGTAGGAATAATCCTGGTTCTTCTTCTGGGCGAAGTTGTCAATGGGAAGTTCGACATATTCCGGGGTGATGGTTTCCGCTTTAGCGGCAGCTACGACCGTGCTATCGGCTGTAGTCGCAACCTTGAGGGATTTGAGAGCCGTGAAGTCGATCTCAGGGTTGTCGAGTGTGGCCATTGGCGTGCCATCAGGGTTCATGCCCATATCGGCAAGCAGGTTAAACTTGCGTTGAATGGCCGCATTCATGGCATTGGTACCTTGCAATAGCGCAAGGGCCACCGCCGCGATAGATGCTGAGGAACGCATGCTGGCGACGGAGAGGAAGACACGGAGCGTGACGGAAGAATAGCAATCTCCAACTCACAGCCCAATCGCAACTGCTCAAACGACAACAGGAACTCGAGGAAGAGGAGCAATGCGAACCAACGGTCAATCAACCCTCCAAACCGGGAGCAAGCCATATATACATACCGCGTGCAAACCACGCTTTCCCCATTTTACCTTTCCTCCCTTGCCGTGCATCCATGGACCAGGAAATCGATCAGCAGGCGGCCTAACAACACTCGCCTCATTACCGGTGCAGTTCGCTGTGCGCCTGTTAAACCGCAGATAGCACCGAAACCAAAAAGCTTGGTAGATCTTGTGTACTGTTCGCGTACCACCATTGCCAAAGAGAGAAGGAGGTTTGTGTAGTGACCAAGCGCGGTGGATCGAAGCACAGGAAGCTTATCGGGCCTTGGTTCGCGAAGTGGAAGGTCGATAATCGTTCATTGGCGGGGTTGTGCCAAGCGAACAAGCCGGCTTCCTCCTTTAGCCTAGGTTTAATTGTTAGAATGATGCGCCTTGCGCAGGGTCTGGTGAGCACTGTGGCTTTGAGCCGACGGCCGGGTAGTAGACGGCGGTCAATCTATCTAGATGTGGTCTGGAAGACGGTGGAAGTAGATCGCGTGGCGAGTTCGGCCGATATCTACATTTGTAGGCAAAGAAGAACATGTTGGATAAAACAGTTGGTATGATATAACCACAATCGTTGACCTGGGAGCGCGCACATTGAAATTATGATTATTTCTCATGTTCACGAATTGATCTCGTCCTTTGCTTGCTACATCGCAACCAGTCAACACACCTCCAGTGACAACACATCTACGACCAGCTAACCGACATTGACCGGTCGGTCATGTCACCATCTCTCTCCGAAAAACGAACCCTGTTTCTCCAAGCCAGTATCATACACAAAAGAAAGAAGTCTTCCAATTAATATTACCAAAGCGTGCAGCTTGCAGAAGAGCCGCTTCATATAATCTTACATTAACCCCACAAAGTGGTCCAGATGCCGGGTATCGAAGATTGCCATGCCACGACGCCGGACCGGAAAGTTTCAAATACCCATGTATATTAGCCGAAGGTACACAGCCTTCTTGTTATATGATGTATCGTTCCCAGCTCAATGTTGAGCCATGTGGTTGCTGCCATTAGCGGCATTCGGGAACTGGATTTCTGGCCAATGACTCGGAGCGTGGCCCTGAACCCCAGATGTTTGAACAAGCCCTTGACCATCACTTCCGGTCCCTTGGGATCCGGAATCTCGGCCCAGGGTCATGAGGGTAGTAGCTGTATTTAGGTACTCGCCGGGCTGTCCCTGTTGTGGCTGCATATACGCTCGTGTCCATTGACTCCAGTCCTGGGCTGCGTACCCATTGGTTGAATATGTGGGCTGATGACCGCTATTGGCAATTTGAGCGTTACCGTAGGCGTACGCATCGGTAGAAGGCTGCGAAATGCTGCCGGAGGCTGCTGCTGCCAACGCTGCTGCATGGCTCACATGCATGTTCGTCTCATCGCCACTGCTGTATGCTTGTTGTTCGTAAACCCTATTGGTCTGTTGAGGCATAGGCATGGGGGTTCCGAGATTGTATGGATGTGTGGTGCTTCCTGACAGATTATTGTATGCGCCCGACTGTGAAGTGAGCGTAGGGTCTGTAGGTCCACTGGATGGTGTTGTATATTGTTCCCGATACCCGCTGTTGTCATATGTGGGGGCAGTGGACGCCGAGCGAGGAGCCTGCATTGCCACACGAGCGAGAGACTCGGTTGCAGTACGCTTGACAATGCTGTCGTTGATGTTACCAAGCGACTGATCGACGATCCTTGCAATGGCATGTTTGAGCTTGTTCCCAGATCCTAAGAAATGATCGCATTCGCCAAGCACATTGACCCAAGCTGACATGTCAGCTTTGAGTTTAGTCATGTCTACGGGCGACATCTGATCTTGCCTCATAGACTGAATGAAGAGAGTTGTGAATGCAGCGGCGATGTACACGACTGTGTTTATCCAGGGAATGTCCAGACTCTTCTTCTCCATCATCATTGTACAGTTCTGCAACATCTTCTGCGATGCGGTTAAGCATTTGTCCAAGTTGGAACTGAGTATGGCCGGGTCAGTAGATCTGCAAACACCAGGATGGTGCAGGAGCAAATTGAACGCCTGGTACCAGTACTCCAGATAAAGTGCAAAAATATGATCGTCCTCGGACGCGTGCGACGGATCGCGCAACTCGTAGGGGATTTCCTCTTTCCATTGCTGTATGCCGACTTCAAGACGTTTCAGGCTCTCCACGTATGCTTTTGGCGAGTGCCGCACAGCATAGATAGTCTTGTAGAGTTCCATCTCCCAGACGGTGTATTTGGCAACTTGAATGCCCACTTGAAACGAGCATTGGTGAAACGAGTCCAGCTTGGCTCCTTCGCCAGGAAGGCAGTCATTCATAGGTTCTGGGAATTCGACGTCGATGTCATCTCTGCTAATGGGTATGGGCCGTCCAAGTTTCCCGTTCAGATTGACAAGTAGCGCGTGTACGGTCCAGTAGACTCGCTTTCTCATCTCAATATCCAGCTTGGTCAGTTCCCCTGCGCCGTCGGCCCAGACCTTGACAGATCTGTGTAGGCCAAGTTGTACTGCGAATAGATAGACAGTCGAAGTCATGATCCATGCCGCACCAGGCTTTGGAAAGTTTCGGAGATGGTGGCATATCATACCCAGGGCTTGGACGTCTTGCCAGCCGTGATTGCCACGGATAAGCTCCTTGTAGAAGCTCGCCGCATAAAGGTAATGGGCATGCGAGTCGTCTAGCATAGTGCTACCACTCTGTTGGTTGTTTCGGGTCGCAATCTGGTAGGTAATGGTCGCGAGCATCAAATGTACAGCTACAATCTCGGGCGCAGAAGGGACGAAGCTGGGGTCATTGCCAAATCTCCAGATCTGTGTGCGTTAGCATGATGACGTGTGGCGGCAGGAGCGTATCGTACCAGTTCCATAAAGGTAGGCTTGTGCACAAACATTGTGTAGGGGTTCAGTGACCGCAGATACCAGATGGCGTACTCTTGCAGCTCGCCATATGCCGGTAGTGGCGGTTCCTCGACATGTTCACCGCCAATGGTGACATTGACCAGGGTCGTGTAGGACATGGGAGAGCTTTCATACTCAGCCTCGCCCGTCATGAAGTCTGTGATGTTGATTTCGGTGCCGAAGATTGACAGTGATGTGCCCTTGATGTGGCTCAGGAGTGCATCTCCAGCCGCAACGCCGAGGTAGTTGTCGCCAATTGAACCGTGCTTGAATTGAGGCAGAGATTCGATCTTGACCGGAGTGCCAGCGGCGACATAGCCTGGTAGTGGGGAGGTGCTTGTCCGCCGCGGTCCATCGTTCCAAGCTTGGCCGTCGTTGGAGGCTGAAGACCATGGATGGCTGGGTGGTTGCAAGGCGTTGTAGGCAGGTGGCGCTCGGGGTTCGATATGGTTTTCCTTCAGCTGGGCCTGCAGGTCAGCGATGTGGGCGCGCAGGTACGAGTTCTCCGATTCCATGGCCTCCGCGTGGCCGCGTACTGTGGCGCGCCCGGTGATTCGGTCCGTGGTGCGACATGGCGTCCTGTTCTGCTCGCATGGTGTGCATCCTTCGGGTCGGCCGTCGCAGCGGATCTTGCGCACCTGTGGTTGTTGTTAGTTTGTTTGTTTGCTGGACGACATGTAAGAGGAAGGCGCGTCGCGATGACGTCGCAGGCGCGACGAAATGCTTGTGCGATGCGACTTGCCCCATCGACCTGGTGAAGCCTCCATCTCCATCTCCCCCGTGGCAATGGGTAAGACGTACCTTGCACCGATCGCACGCCTGACCCGTCCGCTTGGAGTCGGCGAGCTTCTTCTTGACCGAGCCGGAAAAGTCATTGTTGTTGGACGGGCGGTGTTGTGGACTCAGCGGGTCTTGATGCTCGATTCGCTGGATCTTGGAGACAAGATTGGGGTCATCGTCCGGGGGTCGCTTGGTGGCCATACTTTTCGTAATGCACGTCGAAACAGGAACGAGACGGGAAATGCCGATGGAGAAGACCGATGCAAGTAAACCCAGCAAAGGTGGTGCGCCTCGGGTGGCTTGCGACTATCACCTGTCAAACGAAAGACACATGACTTTTCGCCTCGAGTTTTCTGGCTGCTGGGGAATTGAGCGTCGCGGCGATCCAGCGCGACCTCTGAAGCAGTCTGTAGTCCGGTCTGCGAAGAGAGTGAAGGAAGAGGTGAGGTTTGGCTGCGCTGGGAGTGAAAGGGTGCGATTGAAAGCGCGTTTCTCGGCGATGCCTGCAAGGGAACAGGCCCATTCTCCGCAAGCCCTCAGCTATCGACTCCAGTCCGTCCTTTATTGGCCACACACTGCCTTGAAACCTTGACCTCCAGACGGCTGTGACGGTGCCTGCCCTGACATATTCGGCGAATTTAGTTTGTTCTGTTGCCGATCGACACGATGATCCGTCCTGATTCGCCATAGGTTCTGCTTTCTCTGGGACTAACTCATAGCTTGCCCGTCCCCGCTCCTGCCCAAAGCGGCCCTCGAGCTTTAGACTCACCCACGATCTGGTATCCTTGGAGATTGCCAATGCAAATCGGTCTGACGAACCGCCTAGCATCATCTAGAGGGACATCACGGCGACCATCATCCATTACAGTCACCGCTACCACGCAACCAACGAAACATTCCAAACGACCGAACCCCTCGTCTAGGCCTTCCATTTCCGACTAGGTTCCAACTCCGACCTGGTGCATATCAACACCCAAACTTACGCCCACATCAAAATCACGCCAACACACAAGGCACCTCATGGCGTCCGTGCGAACCTTCTCATTGCCGCACTACGAGGCCTACCCTGTCCACGTGGCTCTTTTCAAGGATGTCAAAAACGCCTCCTTCCTGAGGCGTCAATTACTCGAGGCCAATCCAGACTACGACTATGCCTTCTTGGATGCATCCATGGTAGGTCATGGTTCACTACCTGTTCATTGCTTTTTCTCGTTACCAGCATCACTTTTTCATCAACGATGATGCCAGCCACCCCCCGCAATGACATGCCAGGGTCGCTGAGTCATCTGAGATACAATCTTGAACTTTAATTATTTTCTCGTGATAAGATCCTACGGGGTGTGTAATATTTTATCCTCGTATCAACATGGATAGATATGCTGGAGCGAAGCATTATGGCTTCTGGTCAAGCTAGCTAGATACTCCATCTCATCTCAGCACTAATTTGAGCACCTCAACATGATATTAACACATTTGCCCCCTAGATACTCACACCCCATCACCTCCTCTCTGCCACCTTCCTCGCCCTCCACGGCCACTTAACCCACCGCGCAAAAACGCGAACTCCCCATTCCGAACTAGTTTTTCGCCTCTCACCCAACAACAATATCGGAGAATCCTATAAGAAATTTGGCATCGCCGATACCACCACCGCGCTCATTGCCGTTAAACTACCTTTGTCTCCATCATCCATTGCGTTAACAGATGAAAAGTCTACTTACGAAAAGGATGAGAGTATCACGAATGAGAGCGTAAGTTCGCATTTGGGAAGTGCGGTAGAAGGAACTAGTGTTGAGTTGGGAGAGACAGGGGAGGAGTTGGGTATGTGGTGTGATGTCGACAAGGTGAAGAAGGTGTACAAATTGGGTGGAGATGGTGGGAAGAAGGGTAAGAGAGGCGCAGTTAATGGGAATGGTGGTGACGTAGAGAGGAGGAAAGCGGAGGAAAAGAAGGACATTGAAAGCGTTGTTCTGGGTATTATTGCCCTGAAAGGGTCGTGAAAAGAGATGGGATCGTATGAGAGATGATGAGACGACAGTATACGAGCACCACAGACGTATGAGTAGAACACACGATTCAACTCAAAGAAACTTCTCTCCAGCTATGCCACAAGTCTTCGCGACCATATAGATATATCTACACTCCATAATCTATGACAAAAGCACCAAAGCTTAAACCTCCATGTATTCGGGCTTGAGGAAGTCGGCCATGTTCTTGGGCCTGGGGTATTGGTTCAAGTCGTGGTGGTGGTCGTCGTGGCCGTGAGCGTCGTCTGCAGGACCAACGTACTTCATCTCGTAGACGGATCCACACTCCATGCAGCGGGACTTGGGCTCCTCGCGGGTAAGAGTGATCCAGAGGACGTTGTGAGAGTCGGCGGGGAAACCAGTGCAACCAACGTACTGCTCGTTACCAGCGGAGTTGACGGTGATGGGGTCCTCCATCGTGCCTGCGGTATATCAGCATCACATCACACCACCGGGAGTCTAAAACCGCGCAACACGCATGTTCCTTCATCTTCCGGGGGGTAGCATAACGTACCGAGACGGCTGGCGTCCAATGGCCTCATGTCGAAGATGTCGATACCCTGCATCTTTCCGAGAATTTCGAGACGCTCAAGACCGGTCGCCTGCTCGGCATCGGTGGGGACGGTACCGGGCTGCGCACCGGGGGGCAGAAGGTCGGCCTCGGACTTGATTTCTACAGAATTGGCCTCGTCAGCAATTGATGGTTTCGGCCTGTCGTAGCCGCGGCGGTGCGGATGACGAGGTGCGGGCGCAACATACGGTCGAGCTTCTTGAAGCCGGCGAGGACGCTGGGGGAGTCGGCCGAGTGGCCGGTCTCCTTCTGCGCAATGTTGCTCTCCTTGGCCTCCTTGCTCTCGGTGGACTCCCCTGCTATGGTGTCAATGGCACATCGTACGATAGCTCCTCGCGAGACATACAGCGAGCAAAGGTGGTGGTGAAGGTGCGGCGGGTCGCAATGGCGCGGGGGGCCGCACGCCTTGCTGCGGCGATAGCAGAGCGCTGGACGAACATGGCGAGAACGATTGGGTGGAGTGGAGAGGGTGGGCGTGGTTATCGAGCTGGTGATGTTCTTCAGTCGTGAATTGACGAGCCGACGGCAGAGGCTTGGCGCTACGATTAGGTAAGGCATGCCACAGAAGGCTGCATTGGCTGCCACACCTGAGAGTCGTTGATTCATCAACTGCTCCTTCCTGAACAGCTTGCACGGGCACTACAGCATATGTATGCAGCGCTGTTGACTGCGCTACTTTGATCTTAGACGTTCAAGAATCCTTATAAAGGTGTCTTGTGCGACTGCGTTATCTTTGCTAACCTCGAGACCTCTTACTCCCACCAACTGCTAAACAGATCCTCCCACTGACACCTATCTACCTCTTTCCGAACAGCTAATCAACCATGGCCTTCAAACCAGCGCTCGTTATCGTCGACGTGCAGGAAGACTTCTGCCCACCAGTGAGTGGCCATGTGTGGTGAGAAGGCCTCATACTGATAAATCCAGAACGGGGCACTGGCAGTGACAGGTGGACGCGACATCGTACCGACAATCAACGAGTTCCTTACGTATCCGTTTGTTCTCAAAGTCGCGACCAAAGACTTCCATCCCCAAGATCACATCTCGTTCGCATCGAATCACTCCGCGCCGAACAACAAACCCTTCGAATCGACGTTCGTCATCAAAAACCCAGAGAACCCAGACGAGACGCAAGAAACGCGACTATGGCCCGACCATTGTGTGCAGGGAACAAAAGGCTCTGAGCTGCTGCCCGAGCTCCACGTCAGTAAAGTGGACCATGTAGTCGAGAAGGGCCAGGACAAGCGCGTGGAGATGTACTCTGCATTTGCGGATCCGTTCAAGAGTCATGTGGCCAAGAGTAATCTCGCAGACACACTGCGCAAGGCTGGAATCACCGACGTGTACGTAGTAGGCCTTGCAGCCGACTACTGCGTGAAGTTCACTGCGATTGATGCACAGAAGGAAGGCTTCAAAACGTGGGTGGTGGGCGACGCGACGAAGGCGGTGGATCCGTCAGTGATGGAACAGGTTCACAAGGAATACGAGAAGACCGGAGTCACGGTCATAGGTAAGGACGACGCGCAAATGCGGAAGGTCAAGGAGCAAGTGCAGCGGACGCAGGACCAGGACGCGAAAGACGCAGGGAAGGCTGGCGAGAGCGTGTTGGACTAGACCCAGCACTCCATAGACGAATGGCGAATTTCAGATAGCGTGTATCCTACAGGACAGCATGTGATTTGAGGGAGCATCGAGGTCATGATTTCCTAGTTCTCAGCGCCGGCGCACTCGGAATGCAGACGCGTACTAGAACCGGGTACTCTGTCCACGTCGAAGAAACAAGCGGCCCGGGCTCCACTCCATGTCAAGCCACTGTTCCTGGAATCGCAGGTAGAGAGTATTCGGAAACAAAGACTGCTCCGAGCCGTGCCGCATGCGCGTGTCGCGTACTTCGTATGGTGCACTGACATGTGCCGACTGCGGGGCAGCAGATGTGCAGAAACACAGCCTGGCGATCTCTATATTAGGGCAAGTCACATGAATGCGCAAAAGACTGTATGCCATGTCGCCTGGCCTTTGAGTCTCCTCATTGCATGCTCTTTCCACAGTCGAGCGTTGTTGATGTTTACACTTTGCCGCCAAACAAGTTCAACGCGCGGGGTCGCTAGTTTTTGTGAAGCGCCCATCGTCATTGCTGAGACTAGAGCTCACTCTCGCCGGCACCCGAAGCACCAAGACAACCTCTGCCGACACCTGGCTGCCTGGTCCTAGCCACCTCGCCTCCAAGACTTGCTCCTCCCTCTTCTCCTTCTCTCTCATTTTTGCGGCGAACAACCACGATGCCGCATCTCCCTATAGTCTCCAAGCACCGCCGGTCGTCGGTCAACAGTGCGTCATGTCCCTTGTTCCGGTCGTACCGACTCTTCCGACTCTGTTCCAGCACAAATCGAGGCTGATACATGCCCAACTTTCTAGGTAGCCGCGGATCCTCGATAGACGAGACACGACGACACGATGGCGGCGACGAAACTACCAAGGAGGACGAGACTGTCATGGACTCGGAGCAGGGGAACATGCTCTCTCACATCATATCGCAACTGCGACCTGGTGCCGACTTGAGCCGCGTGACGCTTCCCACCTTTATTCTCGAGCCGCGATCGATGCTGGAGCGCATAACAAAGTGTGTAGTACTCCTACACGTACTACGTATGACCATGCCGCAGTGCTGACCGTTGGGTAGCTTTATGGCACACCCCGAGACACTCCTCCCCATTACCAAGGTCGACGACCCAGTGCAGCGATTTGTAGCAGTGACAAAGTTTTACCTAAGTGGTTGGCACATCAAGCCCCCGTATGCATATCCATTGTGTTCTCGCGCCCATAAGCAACAACTGATGTGAGTTAGGGGAGTCAAGAAGCCGCTCAACCCCATCCTGGGTGAGGTCTTCACAGGTTACTGGGACTACCCGGACGGCACCAAGGGCTACTACATCTCCGAACAAACGTCACACCACCCGCCCAAGTCAAGCTACTTCTTCATGGCACCCGAGCACAACATCCGCATCGACGGTACCCTCAAGCCCCGAAGCAAGTTCCTGGGTAACTCAGCCGCCAGTATGATGGAGGGTATTGCAGTCCTGCGGCTCCTGAACACCGGCGAACGATTGTAAGTCGAGCCCAGATATCACACGTCTCGAAGCTCACTACAGTCAGCTTCGTTACACAACCCAACATGTACGCGCGCGGAATACTATTCGGCACGATGAAGTACGAACTTGGCGACCACGCATACATTCGATGCCCTGAGACAGGACTAACTGCTGATCTCGAATTCAAAACCAAGGGTTATTTCAGTGGAACATACAACGCCATTGGTGGTTACATCAAAGACTCTAGCGGGAAGAACTTGTACGAACTCTCGGGCCAGTGGAACGAGGAGATGTACATCAAGGACTTGACGGCAGGTCTCGGTTGCTTCACTGTTCGAATATGTGCTAATTTCTCATAGACTGGCAAGAAAGAGCTACTTTTCGATGCAGCACATACCAAACACACCCCACCTTCGGCTCGACCTCTCGAAGAACAAAACGACCGCGAATCGCAGAAGCTCTGGCACGATGTGTGCGAGGCTGTAAAACGGAGGGACCAGGATGTAGCAACCGATGCTAAGGCAAAGATTGAAGACATGCAGAGGCAGGAAGCTGCGAAACGAAACAGCGAGGGTGTAGACTGGCATCCACAGCTTTTCAGACGTGTAAAGGGTGGTCATGGCGGTCCTGAGGAAGGCGAAGAAGACCTTGACTGGATCATCAACGCCAAGATGTCAGTACTCATCGTCCCTGGGTATGCAATAAGTGCTGACAAGATTTAGTGATGGCAAGACCCCCGATGAGGTCGTCAAACAAATCCTGCAGATATATGCCATCTTGCCCGGTCAAAAGCCAGAAAAGCAGTTCAACATTCCCTCGCGGGCAAATGATGCACCACCACCGCAGCCACAAGAGGCTGCACAGCCAGCACTTACGGAGACATTGCAGCCCGTGCCGTCCGAACCCTCAAGTGTGCAATCACAGCCAGCAGTCATACCAGGACAACAAGATTCGAGCGTAGGTCTTCCCAGCAACTTCGACGGAACAACAACCACTCATGCCCCGCTTTCCAAACACAGCAGCATCCCCAACGATCCTAGCAACCCCCCAACGATACCTCTCCAAAAGCCCATGCCGCAACCCACTACCATCTCACCCGAGAACCGGGAGGTCATTTCGCGTGAACTGCCGCCAAGCAAGCTCCTTAATTCGAACCCAGAGCCAGAGCCACGAAAGGACGACCTTCTACGGAGGACAGATAGTGAGACGCAGCAGGAGGATGAGTTCCATGATGCACAATCGTGAGTTCTCTTTCCTCTGAAGGGCTGTCATAGATGCCTATCCTACCCATAATCCGGTGTCATGTTCTCTCTTTTGTCTTGTATATTGTGATTAATGCTCACGATCCTATTTTATAGAGTTGTTGAATCGAAAGAACCCAAGAAGCGCTGCGGCGGTGGATGCTTTTCAACCTGCATCCCGTCCTGAAGCTGTCTTTGTCGTGCTTTTTGAATCATCCCCCTGTCCATCTCATAATGTCTTGTGGGCAGCCCGTTGTTGATGGTTGTGGACGTTGCGGATCTTGCCGTGTGATGCCTAAATCATGTCTGGGATCGTAAGGCTGCAGTCACGCTTTCGGGTATAGTGAAGATGGCGGCGCGCTAACCGTGCTTGGTTAATACAACCCCTAACACTTCTAATCTAATTGACCACTTCATCCTTCAATCCGAAGTATCCAGGATCTCACTTTCTTTCAGAGCCCTACCTGTCTATCATGGGCTCCTACGACTGTTACTGTATCTTGTGCGCGGGCACGTTAGAGATCCAGGCTGTCACAATTGGTTCGATGAAGGAAAAGAATCTGCGCAAGAGGGATCGCAATGTTGGTATAGCAACGGGGAGGCTAGCTGACACGAGTGCTGAAGAGAACTCTTGCTCGTCGGACACCGAGAGTGAAGAAGATGACAGCGGAGCGGAAGATGTGCCTGACGACGAAGCCAGGAAGAAGCGGCTCAATGAATTACAAAAACAAACCGAAGATGATACAGGCTCTGATTTTGAGGATGAGCACGGAACCTCAAATTCTGAATATTCTGAAGATACAGAGTCTGTCGACAGCAACGACTTCGACCTGCTTGCGGGAGCAACTGAGATTACAGATGTGGCTATGCGACCCCGCACCCCCGAGCCCAAGCCTACGGAAGAAAGAGACAGTGACAGTTGGTCACAAACTTCTGACTTATCTTTTGATTTCGATGAGGTCCTTCTCAAAGATGATGCTATCGAATGGGATGAGGACAGCTTCGACCCTAGATTGATCTCGCGAGAAGACTTGCTGTGGCTCAATCGGAGCCGCGCACTGGCTCTCAATCATAAATCTGACCCTGAAAACCCCAAAGCCTATGTTTCTGGCAGGGGTCGTTACGAAGGACTCGGCACGTTTGTGGTCCGGAAAGCTGGACGAGATCCGAACGATGCTAATGTGTCTGTGTTGGACGTCACAGCGTACTCCGATGGGGAAGAGAACATGGCTTTTCCTTTCCACGAGGCCTGCTTCAATATCTTCGCCAACAGCATGGGACATGAAAAGGGACACGAAGTCAACAAAGATGTGATGTGGGAGGTTATGAGAGCCCATCTGGTGGATGAAAGACCGGCTCTAGACGTGAAATATGGGTATAGCATGGCACATGAACAATTCTGGGTAAATGTGCCGGGCGAGGAGTACGTGGTATGTGATCCTGGTCCTCGACTCTCTCTCAGGGGAAAGATTCCAGAGTTGTTATCCGGCTCTATTTTGAATAGAGCTACGGAGGTCTTGGACTTATCGAACAAAGTCCGTAGCGACCCGACCCAAATTCTCCCATACGACATTCTCCTTGAGATTATCGGGTACATGGACACAAAGGACATGCTATCATTCATGAAAGCTTCTTACCACGTCAACAGCTACACGCGTGAAGCTGCCTTCTGGCAACATATGATACACGTTCGTATCCTACCATGGTTCAACGAACTCGGTCATTTCGTCGAGAATACCAGCACCGATGCAACCGACTACAAAAGCCTCTTTCTCTGGTCTGATGCACTGACCCGTCCCGATATCGGGAATCAGGGACCGCTTATGCACATAGCGAACCGACGCAGAATCTGGGAGTGTTGTCAACCACTAGCCTCGCTTTATAAGAGATTAGTAGGCCCCGTCGAGCCCGCTGAACCAGAAAATTCAGATGAAGCGAAGGCGATTTTGGAGGCCTCCGTTTGCTTGTCCACACCTATGACAATGTACCCTTCACCCAATGACTCGGAGACCACTTCTGCACGGTTCGTTCACGCATGGTACGAGATTGGTCATCGGTCCTGTGTCCTCGACACGTATTGGCGACACGATCCTTCGCAAAACCTGTTCTTAGTTGGCATCTCCATCACGTTGGGTGGACAAAGGCGACTGTTTGGCAGTGCCGAGGGGAGCTTAGGACGTCCATTACATATCGAGCGAGGGGAATGGATCAACCAAATCATATGCGACATCGACGAGATTGATATATTCAGCCGCAATAGCCCTAATTATGATTGGAGCACTTATGGTAGACCTGAGGAAGTAAAGTCACTCACAACTTGTCTCATCAGAGATTTGCAGGTACGTTTTGCATTATGCTTACCCACGAGCAGCGGTACTGATAAAAGTTAGATAAAAATGACTACTGGAAGAGAAAAGTCTGTAATGAATCACCGCCTTGCCACCTCTCAGAGGCCGCTTGTGGTGTTGGACAACATGCATCTAGTGGGTTTAACAGGTCAGATTGCTTCTGTAAGTCACTAGATATCGTAGCGTTGTTTTCTCTCATTCGCAAGCCGCTGCTGACACCATTATCAGAACGGTGCCATCTCACGCCTCGGTCTTCTCCAAGCTTCCAGACTGGACTCAGCAACAACCGCCCGGCTACAATACGACACTACTCAGCAACTATTCTGGAAGTATCTAACGCGTCTTCCTTACCAGCAGAGACAATATCCGATATGGTCACATCCTTCTTACCATCACGCTCTCTTCCCTATGTCAACTCGCATTTCACCATTCGACCCGCCCGAGGAGATGATACCGCACGATATCTTCCTATGGAACAAAACCTGTATTGAAGTCTTTCAGCCTGGTGGAGCGACCATCTTTAACTTGCCCAATCAGACAGTAGATGGAGAATCAGCAAAAGAATCGGTGCCTTCGACTAGCGCAACAACGACCACTTGCCCTATCACTAGCCCCTTCCCCGGGACAGAAGCTTCATGCACCAACACGACATCCCCATCCTACCAGTTCCAGTCCAGCCACGAAATTGCTGCCATTCATTCTGGCCGCACGAAGATCTACAGCAATCAAAACTCCTTCGTCGGCTGTCAAACCGCCGCCCCAGCCCAACATCCTCGCTGGACACTTGATATGAATCCCCATGAGGAAACATTTAGAGAGCTATGGACAGACCTCTTAAGGCAAAATTCACAGCAATATGATCCAATGACCGGTGCATTCAAGCCATCTTATGAAAAAGACAACATTGCTTTTCCCCTGAATAACGAATCCATCACCGAAGTCCATGTCGAGCATCAGTATCGTGCTCTTAAGCTCGTTACGCAATCTGGCCGTGTTGGCTATTTTGGACTACCAGGGTGCAAAGATTGGTGGGTTAGGAAGACAGTGGAGGGAGAGCGATTTGTGGGGATCAGTACTTGTTTTGGCAGTTTAGGTGGGTGGAGTCAGACGGCGATGAGGTGGAGTCATTGGAAGTTGAGTCGTGTCGGGGTTTTCTTTGAGAGGGTGGATGAGGATGGAGAGGTCGTTAGTAAGGAGAAGCAGAAGATACTAGAGAATAACGGGGATGGGAAGGTTTTTGAGCAAGGGAAGATCGAAATTGTTACGACTGAAGAAGAAGATGTTGCGTAGAATGGTGGGAGAGAGTTACTGCGTTCTAAGGAGTCGGGTAGTTGATTGGCGTGTTTTTTAGTCGGGTACGTCGCTCCATTTCTCACATGAAAATGTATCTTGCTTCACAAAGATTTAGCCTAATCATACGGATATGTATTTCGATTGTGTCATGTTCAAAAAATGGCTGTGGCATGGCCCGGCATGCATCAATGGTGATCGGAGTGAACTCGCGCGCGTAACCAGTTAATCAATCGACTCGAAGTCCAATTTGACAGCACTGTAGCCAACTAATTGCGAATCGCAAATCGAGCGCGAGAACACAAGAGGACCAAATGATTACGCCCGACCTTGAGATGTAGCACGGTATGGATGATCCCAGCAAACATGTTCGGATGCACAGGAATTCCGGCATCTTATCACAACATGTTCCGGACCGCTGCGGAAACACCACCACGTCTGCGTGGGACAACGTGCAATCTGACACCGACTTACCTGTGAGTATGAGAACCAATCGAAAACCCCGCGGACCTGAAGATCGACCAAAGCATTGCTGTAGCGCCCACGATGATGCGTCGCTTCCGTCGCGGGATTCGTTGTTGACAGCTCGGTGACATCATTCCTCATGATTTTGCCTGGGCAGCACAGCAACACAGCCTACTTGCTACAAGGTCCAGCTATCTTACCACGCCACGAATTCCGGTAGTTTCTTTAGTGAAAGTCTTGGATAAATACCGCAAAGTATATACTCCACCACGGGAGCCGATTATGAGCTCGTCGTGGCTGCGGCTCGACGACGACAACGAGATGCACGACCCCATCGAGGAGCTGCGCAATCCGCGACAGGTCAAGAATGATTTTCTGAAGTATTTGAAAGAGGAGGTTTTCAAGTTGAACTTTTATCGCGCGCATATGCTGTACTTCATCATCGTCATCGCGATTTCGTCAGTCATCGTCTACGGGCAGGGTCTTGCTAATGGACCGAAAGAGGTTGAAGGAGCGCACTTAACCTACACTGATGCGCTGTTCTTGTCCTGCAGTGCTATGACCACTACAGGTGAGTGTTTCCGTCAAACAATAATGAAGCCTTAGGCTAATAGGTGCAGGGCTCAATTCGGTTGACCTCGGAGATCTCTCCGGCTTTCAGCAGGCTTGGTTCGCCGTTCTGCTAATGATTGGCAATATCCCTTTTGTCTCGACGGCTGTGGTGCTAATTAGAAGAGCGCTATTCCGCAAGAAGATGGCAGACGTCGTCAAGCATTCGCATACAATGCAACGACTAGTGCGAGACATTGAGAACAGCAATTCGGATCGAAACGAGAGCAGCAGTAGTGCTGAGAGCGTGCGCCAGCGAGCGAACGGAAAACAAAACAAAGCAGGAAAGAGTACGCGACGACGAAAGAATGAGTCGCCGCACGTGAAGATAAAGCCTGTGTCTAGAAGAAGGACATTTCATTACGAGACCGGATTTGGCTTTATACCAACGCCATGGGAGATCAAGTCAGCTCGCAACTTTTTCAGTCGCATACTGGATCGCTTCTCAACAGAGCTGAAGCCTGAGAAACACGACTACGTTTCTTTCAAGCCTCATCTCGACTCCAAAGGCCGCTTTCGAGAGCTTAGCGAGCAAGATCGTATGGAACTCGGAGGTGTAGAGTATCGCGCACTACAAACTCTCTTGCTCATCCTGGTAGGTTACCAGATCTTCTGGTACCTACTGGGTATTACTTTCTTACTACCATACGCTTATCGAGGCGACACCAAGAATACACTATACGAGAACCAACCAGGGGCCATCAACCCGGGATGGTGGGCGTTCTTTGCGACAGTGACTGAGTTTGCCAATGGTGGACTCAATGTGCTCAATGCCAACTTCATCCCTTTCAGCGGTAATTGGTTTGTCCTACTTACCGCTGCATGTTTGGCATTCGCTGGTCAGACACAATTCCCGATTCTACTCCGCATTACTATATGGATCATGAAGAAGTTGTTACCAAGAAATTCTCGTATGAGGAACACGATGCAATTTCTCCTGCAACATCCACGACGTTGCTTCATATACCTTTTCCCGAAGCGCGAAACAGTATACCTTTTTGCTGTCCAACTCGGCATTGACATCACGGCCTGGCTTTGTTTTGAGATTCTGAACATCGGCATGCCAGATGTTGAAGCCCTCTCCACTGGCACTCGGGTAGTGGATGGTCTCTTCATGGCTAGCGGACTACGTACCAGCGGCGCATACATCATCAACATGAGTTCCCTCGCACCAGCGTGCTTGGTGGCATATCTAGTCATCATGTACGTTTCCATCTACCCGATGACGCTGGTGCTGCGCAAAACGAACACGTACGAAGAGAAGTCGATTGGACTAGAGGAGCACGATAGTAGTGCTGCCGGAATCGCATCACATCTACAGAAACAGCTTTCCTACGACATCTGGTTTCAGTTTTTCGTCTTCTTCTTGATATGTATCATTGAGCGAGGACATATCAACAAGGCAGATCCTGGGTTCAGCATCTTCTCGATTCTGTTCGAAGTCACATCGGCATATGGTACCGTCGGTTTGAGCCTCGGTGTACCGGGCAAGAACTACAGTCTAAGTGGCGACTTTGCGAGCTTGAGCAAAGTCGTGTTGATGGCTGCGATGCTGCGTGGTAGGCATCGTGGCCTGCCTCTGGCAATCGATCGAAGTATTCTTCTACCTGGCGAAGAGCTTATGCATCGTATGGACCAAGAGTACAGCGCGACGGGTACAGAAGACCCACAAGAAGAAGCAGAGCTAAGGAATGATATCGAGGGAAGTGGTAAGCATCAACAGAAGGCCGGAAAGGGTGACCAGGACCCAGAGGACAGGAGAAGGTCGCAACCAAACAACGAGACTAGTCAGGAAGAGAGGCAAGAGACGGTGTCACAATCCAACCCCTGATGAGAAGGGCCGCGATCGCTGCACAACTCACATGTTTTTTTCGGGAGTACTATCGGCCAAACATGATCCCAGATAGTCAGAGCGATTACGTCGCATTGAAGAGTCACGAGCGCTGATTGACCCAACTACTACTACACGGTCCGACAACCATCCTCCGGATCCGGAGAAGGACGTTTTGTACGTATCAGGCGACTATACCGATCCCCATCGCCCCATGCATACATCTTAAGCTTCGGTCACACTTCCAGAACCCCTCACTCATGCATGTACGCACACGCATCACGGATATCACCGAAGTCACCACTTCCTTCAACGTCATCTTCCCCTCAGACTTGCATACAGCAAAATTCTATCAGCCCTACAAGGCTTCCATTCCATCGCGCGCATCCATCGCTTACACGCCACACTTATGCGCCTCGAAACTAAGGCGCTCACAGATCCCTACTAGGTCTCAATCCCAGTTCGCATAAATATCGCCAAACGCACCCTGAAGTGTCCACAGAGGCGGGCCCAACCACACTCACCGGGGCGTGGATCTGCATAAGAACTCGGCATATGCGTGAACCAGGGACATGGAAATTGACTCAGCTTGGGCCCCGAGCTAGTTGGTGGGGAAAGGTGATGGGACGAAAGGATCTTTGGTCGATGAGATGGCGTGTTTTGCAGGGATCCGAGGGAAAGGATCATGGGAGGATTCTCAGGCAATAAGGCATGAATTTCCTAAGATTTGGGAAATTACACAAAACGCACTGGTAAGATGCTAGGCGGACGGACGGGCTGTGGCGCTTTTTAATAGGATCGGTAGGAGCGAGTCAAATGACGTTCGCGGGACGGCGGGAGATGTGCAAAGCTGACATGGGGTCTGTGTTCAAGAATAGGAACACGGCATGCCGAACCTTTGCGCAAATCATGTCTCTTGTTACTAAGATGTATTATTTGGAATTCTTAACAGGTTTGCCACGATTGACAGTACTCTTTGGCGACATGCAGAGTGCGAAGGACGACGCGTATGTTGGCATCCACTTTACCTCATCACGTGTAACCATACTACCACAATGCATTGACATTTGGCCGCACATGCATGAACTCGAACCACATATCTCGATTATCATCGTTGTCAAACAAAAGTTGGCAGCTTCACGATACAATCTGCCATGTCAGCTGACAATATTACCCGTAGTGCCGTTACCAAGCCGTTGCGAAAAGCACCTAGTGCGGTGGAAAACGTTTCAACTACCAAACACGCACCCCACCTGGTCAGGTCGCCGCAACGAACAAGCGAACGATCTCAACGGCCGACTAGTTGGAAAGGAAAATCTAGACGCAAGGTTCGCTTCGCACAGCGAAACGGAATGTTCCGTTACTGTTTCACCGGACGGCAGATGGTGTATATGCCTTAAGGTTGCGGTACGGTTCACTGCCATAGGCGGCTTGGGTCACAAGGCTGCCGCTGTCAAGATCGGTTGATGAACGGTTAAGTTACATAAGTATGTGAAATCCATAATGGTGACCATATCGTGCTTGGAAGTGGTTTATGCTGTTTTTATGCAAGTGGTCCAGATGGTTGAAAGGCGACTTGTGATGGCTCTAGTATAGATGCTGTGTTGGAAGTCAAACTCCTCAACGTAGTAACTACACCATACTGTGGTGAATAACGAGTATGCAGATGTATAGAAGGTGAGGTGGACTGTCGTGTTTGACACCCCTCGCTTAACAGGCCGGATTAAGAAGGCAAGTACCGCAAGCGAGATATCAGGACTAAACATGCGCAAGGGTAATGCTCGTTGAAAGTACACATCACAATGAGTTGTCTAGAGCTATGTGGAGATTGAAATTGTGGATTTTTTTATTCCATTCACTACCGCTACCAAGTACCGCGAAAGATGAATGCCGAACTATCGTGAGAAAGTGAAGCGCGTAGATGCAAGTTACCCAAGTACGCCAAGCCCAGAATGACAAATGTAAACAACTCCTGCGTGGATAATCCGAAACGTGCAATGTCTCATAACCATGCATACCATACCAGTTCCCACATATACCACCGAGCCGTTAAGAAGATGGTAGGAAAAAAAGAGTTGATTGAATAGCGAATTAACGAAAGTAGAGAAGTGGAGAAAGTCATTGCCCGTGCCATACCGATCCCAAAGCCCAAGGAAAGATTTCAACAAGTACAGGAATTTGACGAAATAAGATCTATTTCCTATCATCATTGAGGAGGCTAGCAATTGGCATGTTGTCCCTCGGCGCCGAGCTCCAAGTACCAGCCCTCGCGCGGCCTGAGGAAGGGACCGGCATTGGCAGCACATACGGCATACGCTCTGGAGCCGAAACAGCGCTAATGTCCATTGGGTTCATGGGGCTGTAGTGCTTCGCTGGCTCGCTCTGGGCCGGCGAGATGTAAGTCGGGAAGGGGTTGGGCTTGAACATGGGGTTGTGCATGATGCTACCATCGGGCGAGGCATCGGGAGTAGGAGGGCGAACGGCGTTGGAGCCGTTGCGCCAGATCTCCTCGAGCTGAGCGGGGGAAACATCCGCACCGTAGTCGGCGGCGACCGTAGCCCAGAATTGCTGACGGCGGGCTTCGTAGATGGAGCGGAGGCGGTCAGTGTCGACGATCTTGGGCTGATGGGCTACCTCGGTGTTGATGCGGAGACCGTTGAATGGCTCTGGAGAACCACGAGGAGTGAGGGTGCGAGGCTTGGGAAGAAGGATCTTGTGCTGAGATCGGCCTGGGGAGGTGGTGATGGAGTTGGCGCGAACATGAGGACTGCCAGAGTAGCTCATAGGCGAGCTGTGGCGAGAAGATTGAGAGTAGGCGTCTTGTTCGACAGCCATAGAGTAGATTGGAGCAGTACCGGACGAGCTGCATGAAGCGTTGGAGGAGACGGAGTTGGTACGCTTGCGGCGATGGCTACCGTGCGAGAGCTGGTGGTAGTGCAGGCGGCATGCAAGCTCGGTCTTCTTGAGATGTGCTGCAATGTGCTTGTAGGGCATCTTTTGCATGCGAGTCTGGAGAAGGTAGGTTTCCTAGCCAATGTTAGCAAGTGCTCGGTAGGTGCGAAATAGTTGGCATACCTCTTCTTCAGACCAAGACCTGTTACCACCGGCTGACATCTTGCGAGCACGAAGGCTGGAAGGGTCAGGGGATTGCGAGTTCATCTCTGGGAGAGGAGAGAGAATCTGGGGCTGATGATGCATCATGATGACAATAGTGTGTTGATGGGGTGATAGTATGTTGCTGTTATTGTTGATGATGGTTGTACTTGGTGGTAGGAGTCGTTGAGTCGTGTCCACTAGGGATGTCTGTTCGTCGTGATCGAGTCTGGCTCTGAAAAGAAAGTATTACACAGTGTGTCGGTAAAAAGGTAATTGCTCAGCAATGTTGATTAAGTGAATGTAGTGCAGCCCAAACCAGTGGGAAGAAAACGAGAGTATTACAAGGCTGCTAAAAAACAAAAGACAGATGCCGATTGAACAGATGCGGTTGAGGCCTCGAAACTTGGGGCAGCGGAGTAATTATAGAGTTTGGACAGTGGTCAAGAAACGGGACGGTCAGTGGCCACAGACCAGGTCGATTAGCAGTGGCAGTTTCTGAGATTGGCAACGTTTTCAAACCGTCGCCTCTGCAACTCGATTCCTGATCGGCGCCATGGGGCATAGACGGCGTTCGCAGCCAAAATGTTTAGAAGAACCTTGACACGAGACATGTTAAGCCGGAAGTGGAACGGACATGAAGTTGCATACGAAATCGTTGCCTGGGGCTCTGAAGATCTAGAGCGGGACGCATAAGGTTCTCAGCCTCATTGGGGCTACGGGGGCAGTTTCAAAACCGCGCGCGTCGGACTTGGAGCAGGTTTGAAGGAGCGCGAGGTTTGACAATGTTTGGAAAGCTGGAAACAAGCAGCGACCAGTGCCGAAGCGACGGCGGGCGCTAACTCAGTCGGTGCTGTGACAGGCTGCGGGGAGGACTGTGCACCGGCGGTCTACCATTTGCAGTGACAAACAACATTGGCGACGGGCTTTTGAGCAATATCAACGACGATATCTCTTACATTTGCCAGAGAATAGGCTCATTGCAAAAGGGCCGAGTACACGACGAGTGGAGATAATTCGCAACACACAAGTATGCAGATGACGACGCTGTGAGACGGACGAAACGATTACGTTCGGATGGGTCGTGTTCCGCCTACAGCATCAACAGGTCAGGCTCTTCATAAGGCCGAAGCGCTTGGCAGGCCACAAGTGCTGCTATAGGTTGTTAGTGGTAAGGCTGTGGCAGAGCGGTTCCCTCAAACGCTTGTGGCTTGTAGTGATACTGGCGCTGCGTCAGGCAACTGGAGAAGGAGCTTGGCTTGAATGCGGAGCGGAGCCTGGTAAAAAAGGCACTCAGACCCATGACGAAAAGATGGCCTTGGTCGAGCATCAGGACGTCGATTACCTTTGTCTTCCCCGCGCCCAGCAGTGGTGATGAGCGTAATGGCTGCTTGTTTGGCACGACTGTTGCAAGCCGCTGCTGCAGTGGCAGTGTGGAGAAGACAGGGATGGCTCGCACTCGGCGACGATTGAAGTCGGGCTAAATTGCAGCACGATTTCTGCAGTGATGAGGGCGCTATGAGCGGTGAAGGGCATGTTGGTGAGATGAATTGGACAACGGAGGAGATGTGTGATGTGGTCGTGTTTGTGCGACTCTCGCCATGACGATTGTGACTTCGCGCGCTGTGATGTTGACCGATGAAGTTGGAAGGCACGAGCGACTACTCGAGGAAAGAGCGCCCGGTCAATGCACGCTGCCCCACTCCATCCGTCAGCAACTCCGTCATTCATCACGACTACGGCACTCTACATGCGTTGTAGCGACTCCACGGTGACATGATGTCGGGTCACTCGACTGACTCTGCATGGGAATCGTCATGACACTCATGACAGCATGCACTTGTCTCTTCGACAGTTCCGCCGACACTGCTGGCCCTTCTGAATACACGGTCATCATGTCGCGACACCCGATCGGGGGCGCTCCGCATCACTCGCATGAAGCTGGAGACGCATAGAGTTGTCACGCGCTGCGCAATCTACCTCCGCTGCCCTCTAAGCACTCGTCTTGCTGTCCCCGTAACCTCAAAGCCACCTATTCATCAGAGCCGGGCCCTAGAGCCTGTTACCCCGCTTCTTGTCTGCATCTGTCCCCGCGTATCTATACCTCGACCACCACCCTCAATTCACTAGCTCAAAAGTACTAGTACTTGACATTACTTGAGATCCCCAGCTTTGGCGCCCACCCCCGCTAGCACCCGGCCACTTAACCTCACAGCGTCGCCCTCGTCCTCCACCATCATGCTGAAGCCATCCTCCCATTCGCTCGTCAAATGCCAACCTGACCCTCTTTGTATCCCTTGTACTTGATCAGCGCTCGCACCGACAGGCCATTTGCTTCCTTGGATATCATGATGATCGACTGCCTTCAGTCTGGCCGTCGTACCCTCTGAAAGTGTCCTGAAGCTGTAATATACGAGCATGACACTACACTCTATAGGCGCATCCTGTTCTCCCCAGTGAAGCTGTCTCGTGCTGCCGTCTGCCTGGCCACGTCTTATCGCCCCATCTGCAGCCATGTCGTGAGTCTTTTCACTATATCCGTCTCATCTTGCCCCCGTCCTGCGACTCTGGGATACTTCTCCTACTCGGTACCTTGCCGTACGTGCTGACCTTATGTCCCCTGATAGCTCTTCACCATCCACCAAGCGTAGCCTGAAACCGTCGCCCATCGCAGCGAACCCGCAACCAACCGTTCCATACTCTGCGCCTCCAGAGTTGCCTAGTTTACAACCAGCGGCGCCATTCACTACGGCAAATCAAGAAGCTCACCCTGGCGCTCAGCCACCACTTTCATCTCCCACGAGCCGGAAGCGCAAGTCTGTAACGCTCGGACAGTCGCAAGACCAGATGGCCAGTACATCGGATAGCGCAGAGGCGCAAGCAAGTAGTGCAGCGTTGCCTCCAGCAGCTGATGTCGATGCTACGCAGGAGCCCAAGACTAAGAAGAGTCGGACAAATACGCCGTGGACGCCAGCTGAGGAATTGAGGTTGAAACAAATGAGAGATGCTGGGAATAGCTGGAGCGAAATTGCAAAGGTGAGGAAGCCTTCCCGGATATCTAAAATGTCGTGATCCTGCAGAACAGTTAGCTGACTTGGCCTACAATAGACGTTCCCACAGCGGACAGAAGGGAGCGTGAAGAAACATTGGTACAAGGTAGACATGGTATGAGCGTCGTTCCACTGCGCACACTCTGACGTACCTACTAGGACATGCACTACGCCGAGTTTGCTGAAGATGAAGTGAGTTAAAAGTTGCTGTGATGTTTAATAGAGAGTGTGCTGATGAGTAAGAAGAGCGCTGCGCTGCTTGCCGCCATCAAGGAGTATGACGCCAACAAATGGAAGGTCATAGGACAGAAGGTCGGCAAACCTGCCAAAGTATGTCTCGACTGTTGTTACATGTTTTCTCTTGTGTGCAAGCGCTCGTACTGATGTACACCAGGCATGCGAACAGTACGCGAAAGAGAATTTTGGCGGCAAGTACTGAACGACACTTATGATCACAGTCTGCATCTTTCCGGGATTAGTGCGGTAGGGCCCGCTTTATGATACCAGCTTTCCTATCTTGATCGAGCATCGCACGCGCAAAACTGCTGTGGGCATCCGTTCGTCCTTCTTGGTGTTTCCGGACGTGGTTCTCGGCAGCGGAGGCACAAGGAATTAGTCGCCTCCTCTTTTCCCAAAAGACGCTTAGGAGTTTCGGCAAAGCTGACTACTGTTATTGACTTTTCTCTGGCTTCAGAATCGGGTAATGGTCTTGCTAAGGGTGGTTCCATCCTGGACATAATATCGAATATCTTTACGTAGCAATAATCGGCAAACTACCCATGACCTAACCGTCTGTCAAACGTGGGGGAAGCATCCCAAAGCATGGTTTGTTCAAGGGCCATTGGCCGATCTTGCTTGTGTTATCGTTTCACGTCAACGAACGGTTGGTTTCGGTAGCCTGCAGCGGTTCGATCAAATGTTTCATCGCTTTCGCCACACCTCAACGTTCTGCATCTCCGTGTTGCCGCATGCCGATCTGTAGATGCGGCCAGCAGCTGTACTATTTGTAGCACACCTAGGCGGTCTGGTGTCGGTGTAGCAACTGCACAGAGGATGATCACCAGTTTTCTTCTGCGATCAGCGGTGTTGTAGGCGATCCTAGCTACGATGGCCACGTGTGACGGCGCAGGTTACCAGACGAACGCTCCGGCTATGCTACCGAACCATCGCAATGGGCGCGATATTCGTCCAAGACGCGCTTGGGCGTAGCCGTCAGGTCGAGAGTAGATTGCGCGACGGGGATGCTTGGTCGCCCACAGGGTTCGACGCGACGCGCTTCTACTCACCATATACGTGCGCTGCACGCGCTCCGCTCACAACGCCAGCCACATGACATGGCAGCATGGTCGCGAATTGCGCCGTCTGTTGGAGGGAGCGTGGTGAGGGCTGCATCGTGCATCTCCGTCGAGCCTATAGTTCGCAATGGCTTGCAACAGCCTAAATGGGTAATGCGCCGTTGGTCGAGTACTTGAAGGTTGGCAGACCATCGCTAGACCTGAATGTCATACATGGAGACGGCGGTGAGGTCATAGCGATGGTTGCAGAAGCAGGGGAAACCCAGCCGCCAGCCGGGGAGTGCGTCTGTCGTGTCGTTCGTCACGTGAGGCGGTTGGTGGTGGCCTCGGTACCCAGGCTCTGGAAGGATGAGGTAGCAACTTCGGAGTAAGCGCAGCCGTGGATGGCGTGCCTGAGGGCGACAGTATGGGTGGCGCATTGGACTCACGATGCCATGTCGGCCATGCAGTCGAGAGATGAGATGTATGCGAGGCTCGAAGGCGGGCAGATCCCGGCCGCTTGAGTGGAATCGTTCCCGAATCTTAGCGTCGCACGTCGAGTTCGAGTCGCTTGCGCGCTCCTTTCCCCACCACCACCGCCTCAATCGCCATGCTCAGCACATTGCACCTGTCTCAGGTATAATCCATCAATATTCTCCGCAGTACCCATCTCTGCTCGCCACCAGCACTCCGTACGCCCGCTACTTCTGCAGTACGCCGGAGTGCGCCATCCAATGCGGGCGTCGGGACATTTCTGTGGCTGGTAGATCCCAACTCATGGGGGATGACGAAGCGCATATAGGGCAGGGCCTGACTCTATACCTTGAAACGGCCCACGCATGAGCCAATCTGAGGCCAGTAATGCCTATGCGTTAGAGAACCATGACCGAGAGCCCTGCCATCGCTCGGTCCCACTGCTTACAGGCGGGTGCTACGGCTGCGTAAATGCCGGCAGAGGCAACTGTCCTGCCCTGATCCGAGTACCGCTTCTTTGCAAGCACCATCATGCTCCATGGGGCCCTGAGCCGGGTAAGGTTCTTCCAGGCATAAAGTGCCGTCGACTGAGGCACAAGGCGCGGTAGGCCATTAAGTTGCCATGAAAAATGCCATCATCGTCACGGCACGCTTCTGACAGGCCGTTTGACCCATTCGCCTCCGAGCATGACCCGAGTAGCTCTCCCGCCAGCGCGGTCCTGGCTCCGCGTCTGATAGACTGTGTCTCAATCAATCTGGCATACGGCGTTCACTCGTAGCGCTCCTTCTTTGGGGAATTGCCTCGAGCCCCTGCCGTGTCGCTAGCCGATTCAGAACCTCCTCAATGCACATCTCCTGGCCACCACGCTGCGCCAGGATCCCTCCTGCAGCGCCTGCAACGGCGTTGGAGATCTTTCTGGCGGCATTCTAGAAATAAACGACGATGGCATGGATCGCGCACGCCCCGAGCCCCACAGGCCCCTCGCAAGCCGGGCGAAGTACCTCATGCCATCTCATTTTGCATCAGCAGCCACTCACGATTTAGGGCTTGCAGCATTGTACTCGTCCAGATCGTGTGCCGGGGGACCCCTCCTTGTCATTGATCACCGCATTATGCTTGACGTAGAATCAGTCCCTGGGCCTTCCCTACTAACTCATTTGGTGCTCCTCAGGAACAGAGCGTCTCGTGGGGACGACCCATTGCTGTACATGCTTGAATCCTGTGTCCGTGTGGCAATCGCACAAGACGGACCGGGCTTTTGAAGGGACGTACTGCCCGAAATTTTTAATGCCTTCTCCCATCAGGCAGGAATCTTATATTCCACGACCACCCCAAGCCATAGGTACTTTTCGTTTGTTCCCTACAAGGCTACTACCTATAGTCCGCAACCCAGACGCTTAACACACGCGATAAGACTCGACCGATGGCGCGTTCCCCTAAGCTCTTCTTGCTCCAACATTTGTCAATATAACAAAAATTCGAAATACCCAAACACGTGCGATACAGCCATCGCAACTCCGAACATCAACTCAAACTAAGGCACCCTTTTTCTGGCTCAGGTCTCACTGCGGCGGCCTGCCAGAGCAACCTAGCTCTGGTAGTCTCCATGCGTGATCGCAACACTGGCGAGTCCCTATCGAGGCCCTTTCCTCGACTACAGCGTACCAGGCGATGCCGGGGAAGAACATCACATACCGACCTCAAACGTCGAACATCCAAATGTCCTCCATTCCCATACCGGACTGCCTCCGGGTTACCACCCTCACTCCTTCCTGCAGCCACACCAGTCTCAAACACTCCAACATGCCGGCGCCGGCCACCATCCTACCTACACAGACATCGACACACATTCACTACATCAACCCCATCTGTTGCGCCATCACTCTATGTCGCAACACTCTCCATCTTCCTACAACGTGGGCTACCCACCGCCGCCCCAGCAAACCGCCGGACGCAAGCGCAGCCACCAAGACGACTTGCAACACGATCTCCCTCCGAGCTTAGAGCAGCAACTCAATCCTTACGCTCAAGCAACGGGAAGCGTCTCACTACAACACGCGACGCAGGGTTACTCCCTTCAACAATACCCGCCGCCGCCAACCCCACAATCCTCTTTACCTCCCACACATCACCATCATCTACCAAATACACATCGCAATAAGAGACATCACCCAATGGAGGGCGCACCTCCCTCTCCCGCTCAACATCATGGTCCTCCCAGCGTAGTAGGACAAGAGGGAATGCCTCCACCAGCACAACGACCCCGCGGCCCTAAGCTCAAGTTCACGCCCGAAGACGATCAGTTACTTGTCGATCTCAAAGAGAAGAAAAACCTCACTTGGAAGCAAATCGCCGACTTCTTCCCTGGCCGCAGCTCTGGCACACTCCAAGTTCGGTACTGCACGAAGCTCAAAGCAAAGACCACTGTCTGGACGGATGATATGGTGAGTCCCTACCCTAGTCATGAAACGCACGACGTCGTGTATCGCATCCACAATCTCCGACATGCTAACCATAACCGGTAATACAGGTGGTAAAGCTTCGCAACGCCATGCAGGAGTACGAGAACGACCGTTGGCGCATCATCTCCTCGAAGGTCGGCAGTGGCTTTTCGCCTACCGCGTGCAAAGACAAGGCCGAGCAACTGGAGGCGGTAGAGATGGCTGCGCAGGAAGAGGAGGAGGAAGAATCACACCGACAACATCAACACCAGGGCACCTATTCCTCGTCGCAAATGGCCGCTGGGCCAAGCGATCCAGGCGCAAATTACCAATGACTGACCGACCTTAATTGCGATGGATTGGCTGGCCAATTCGAGAGTCTACGTGCATGGTGAAGAAAGAAAAAACCTAAACAGATAGCATGAGCGCATGCGGAGACAAGTTGTATTGCGGAGTTCGTGCTGGTCACAAACTTCCCTCCTTGGGGTCGATTTCGGCATTTGCAATACTTCTTTGAGGGCACACACACAAACATTCTAATCCCTTTACATATTTCCTTTACGACGTACCACGATTTTGGCCACGGTATACCCTTCCTCTTCAAATATACACTCCTTTAACCAATTACCTGCATACTTTGGACACGACGAACAACTGTTCCTTCGACGCGCAACACATTACCAGCGGGTCCAGCATTGCGGCGGCGTTGGGAAAGATACTGGGTTCAGGCTGGGATAACATCATTTGTGGGGTGTTGAGAATTTGAGTTGACGGGGACGGCATTGAGAAAGAGTCGGCCAGCGTTTCCAGACAGAAAGATATCGGCGAGGAAGACAGTTGGTGTCTCGAGTGGCGTGTCAACTAGTGGAGCAAAAGAGAAGGAAAAGATACCCAGGCAGAGTCGGAAGGGGCGCATTTTCATTGGTTTTTTATCCCCATCACTACACATTTCCTTTGTACACTGGCGGTATCGTCATCTACTTCTACTTGTTACCACGCATTGCATCTTTTTCCTCCATACATAATCATCGCTTGCTTCCCGACACTTACAGACATCTCCTTGATCCTCTAAACCTTCTTGGTGTACTACAAGCTCTAAGACGAGGGCGCGTATCTATTCTGCCCGCTATTCTAGATGTACACATTTGTAATCTGTCGTCATCTGTATCTCATACATCCCGTCGTAATGCATGTATGCCACATGGCACAACTACCGAACCTAATGTCAAATACTATACCTTCGTGTCGTCGCAATATGCGATCGCGCTTCTCGAAATTATGTAAATCATAACCCGCACTTAATATCATAATTTGGAATGCTATTATGCGAATCGTGTTCATGAACGTATGTCAATGCGGAGTATGTGGCCTATATGGGGTGTTGTCTCATCAACACTGGTTTCAGATCTCGAACTCTGATCTGAGACGCGCATGGCCGCGAGTATGAGGTGAGGATATTAGGCGTGATGTCGCACGTTCAAGATTATCACGAGAGAACAGGTTCAAGGCATGATGCTTTCCAGGCGATGGTGGTGTCATCAGAGTTGTGGTCGGCGAGTACAGCATCGATGCTCAAAATCAGCCTCCATGCCATTGTGGTGTTGACAGTCTGCGCAGATATTATCTCAAGGCCACAGTAACAGATTCATGAGCGTTCACATGTCAAGTCACTGCGCTGGTAGTTGTCAACTGTCAAGCTTGGTCGACAGCTTAAGCAAGTATTCCATCACCACTCACACCCGCCAAACCTAAGATTCCCATACATCCATCGCTCGCCCATCACTTCCATCCTTCCCCACGCTCCCCAGCCTTCCCAAACTAATGACACCAAAGCATTATCCCTCATTATCAAGATACACACATGTCCTCGGCAACCGATCATACTTTCGATATTAACAAAGCGCGTGCTGACCTTGCCGCATACGGGAAGGGTGAACCTTGTCATAATACCCGGGTTAGTTGATGTATAGATTGTTCCCGCACACACCTCGCTACTGTTGCGCCAAATGACGCCCACGGCCAAGTGAGATATGCAAAGCGGATGCAGGTGCGGATGCCCAAGAGGGCGTGACCGTTGTTCCATACAACGGATGCGATGCGACCTAGGGATCATTCTGGATGGATATTGATGAAGGGGCATGCTTCGATGACCACACCTCTGCGCCCAACTTGATTACTATCGCCTAGCAATAGACGAGACAGAAAAGAAAAGTCTTTCATGTTGGGAGGCCAGGAATATGTGCTGGCTTGCATCCGACTCGTCCAAAACCCGAGCCAGTAGTGACAGTTTGTGCAGTCACGATCCGGTGAACCCTGTCTTAAGATTGCCTCTTCTGCACTCAGCTTGTCGGTTACTGGCCGTGCCATAACCACCCATGTTCTTAACGACCAGCTAGGGTGCGGCCACGCGCACGTAACGAGAATGCCGAGGCAGGCATATGCTGGATTAGGGCGAGGTGAACTTTTGCTGACCTTTCGCAAGACGATCGCCACCCAAGGCATACGTAGGTATGGGCTGATGATGAAGAAGAAGAAGAAGAAGAAGAAGAAGAAGAAGAAGCTTTCGGTATAACCACTTCCACGGGATGGCTGCAGACACACGTTTCTCGTTAAGACCTTTACATGTACCCTGACTGTGCAATCCCTTGCCGCCATTCCCGCCATGGGTTCTCTCATTCTGCTCATCACTGCACGGTAGGAATAGCGATCATCTACTTACGTGTACTCCGCTTTCTTTCGGGAGCTAGGGGCCGTTGATCTAACTAGCGAATAGAGACAGCGCGCACAAACTGGGACGGCGGGATACGCCGATGGCGAAAAAGGAAGAGAAGCATCAGAATCGGCAAGCCGCTGCAATGGATATTGGGAAGCCTCACCTTGTGCCCTCTTCCTGGTAATGGCATCCTCGTCTACCATGTGGCAGTGGCAAACGGTTCCATGTTCCAATGCTGAGGTGGCGATTGCTATGTTTACCATTTGCTGATGGATAAGGATATAATAGCGAGGCGAACAGCGGAGATTGTATGCTCACGATCGGCAAGAAACTTTGCTGCCGAAGAGACATCGCTTACAGATGCATCGCGGATATAGGCTTTATCGGGATGTGGGGAGAACCATAGAGGCACTGCAAGTATGTGAGCTAGGTCTTCGAGTGAAGACCTAGTCTAGCATCGCTTCGCTTATCCACGGCCATCGATCTGGATGGAAGGTGAATATGCTAGACAAGCTCATCGTGCAGAGAGGCGTCTCAACAGATCTTGTGATGAAACTGACGCTTGAGACGTATTGGCTGATATGGCGTGGTTTGTCAACAGCAACGTTGTCGCGCGCAGACAGGCGACGTCATTCCTTCCCAGGATGAATGAGTCTCAACTATAGTGCGCTTCTCGTGAAACCTGCAAAATTTGCCAACTCATACTTCAAGCTTCCCTCGATCCCTGAAGTTGACCCACACTGATGAAGTCTGACCGGTCACCTTGACAAACAATATTTGCATCGCACCACTGCGGCGATTGACAACAAGGACGTGCTAGCTCGGTGCCTTACTGCGCGATGCTGCACTGGCGCTGTGAACACCCGCATGTGCGCCGTTCCCTGTCAATCGGTGAAAGATGATATCGAACGCGGGTGCGAGTAATGCTCCGGTGAGCGTTGAACCGTCAACCGCTTGCCGTCGCCGCATCCCGCATCTTTCGTGCACTGTCAGAGGCAAGAGGTAAAAGATCCAGGAGCCTGGTAGATGGCCAACCACCTCTATCGTTCCAGCCGCGGCTCTTCCTGCTGGTTATGCGTCGCGTATAGTTTTGTTGGCCACATTCCTGTCCAGTGCTTCTGAATGCGTCAATAAAGTTATTGACCACAACATAGCGTATGCGCGCCAGCTCCGCCGCCAACGGCCCGCAAATATACTATTGGAGGGATGCGAAAAATGGAAAGTGGAGTCATAGCCAATAGTGTCGCCGAAAGTTGCTTGTTTTCGGATCATGCGTGAGGCGAGGTACATAGGCTATATGCGGAGCTGATATAGCTCCGCTTCCCACAACGGCAGGGCATGGTCTTTGCGTAAACGCTTGGCGAAGTTCTCCAAGTCTTTGGAGAGTTCTGTTCGTACCCTGTACGCAAGCGAGCCCGGATGTTGGTCAATCTCTGCTAGGTAGTGGTGAAGGTTCAGTCACATGATATATGTTTCTATGGTCGAAAGGTTCTCTTGACATGGAAGCTTGGTGGACTCTGGCAGTAAACGCACAACAGTTTCCTATCATAGTACTTGTGGTACTCCGATCTGAATGATAGTGCTAACGATGTCAGTCAGCGGCTACTGTCCGCCTTCGCGATTACTCACGTATGCACCACGACAGTAACCTATGCGACTCCAGATAGGATAGACTGTGCCTTGACTAACCGATACAACAGACTTGCTTCGCTTCCATTGAGTCTGGATGCGGTCTTCGTTCAGTGCAGTGTCCAGGTCTGCAATATCGTTTGGCAGCCCCTGTGACACTGGGTGACAACAGAGGGTTACAATCTGACGGGTGTAGATTCCGGAGGATTAGAAAACAGTCGAAACAGTTCGCGGTAGTCTCGCTTGAAAGTTCCTTGACAAGGGGCCTCATAGCTTCCTCGAGATCGGCAACGAGTGCTGGCAAAGGCGGAAGCTAGGTGGGCGCCTCACCACCACCGTAGTTGCTGCTGTTGCGAAAAAGGCGGCCAGGTCTTTCGTCCTGCATCTTACACTCTTAGAATACAGAATCCACTGCTGATGACCAATTGCAGTCTTGTCGCGGGCGAAATATCTCGTTGGCTAGGGACACTCCACAGCTACGCCGTCAACCGGAGGAGGTCGCCCCCGGTCGTCAAGGGAGGGTGGGTGTGCTGGCTGAGTCCACCATGACTGGCTTCAGTATGGCCAGCTGTATATGCTAGTTGGCAACGGCATTGCAACACTGGCGTGACATTGTTGGAGGGTACCCACTCATGATGCAGCGGTGCTGCACAAGCAGCCAAGTTGCGGAGATACTCGCTCAACGTTGCTCGCACTTGATGGACAGTCTGACGGTGGTGAAAGCCGTCCATGAGCGAACGCGCGTTCGGGACGACCGAGACATCACTGAACCGGAGGCACGTTGCGGACCTGATCTGGTAGCGAGCAACCCAACACACTCGCCCTCCAGTCCAAGCCTGGTCGATAGCGTCTCACCGCTGACGATAGCACACTGATGATGCGTTGTCATATATCATTCGCCGCGCAATAAGACGACCGTTATTGATAGGTGGATATTACCGTGCATGCGTTGTTGGCTGAGAGACTTAACGATGGGCACTATAGGCAACGCTCGCCTCCAGTGCCAGATCCCGAACGATGTTGGGCTTGCGATGAATCTCTCCGAGAAGATCGGCACAGAGTTGTGTTGTTCCTGGTATACTTTGTCTGTTTCGTACCCAGTGACGGCAGCAGAAGGTTTCCATCTTCTCAGGGTGTTGCCCAGCCCGGGAACGGACGCTCTGTGCTACATGCTCTTTCTCGATTTTCCTTGTGCAGCTGTCGCCCAATGTTATTCATCCGGCTGATAGTTGCTAGACTGGCTGCAACGTCTCCACTGTGATCCGCCCCTCGGGCGCCATAGTCATGGTGTTCACGTACGGTTGGTCGTAGAGGCTTGTAGGCGAGTAGATTCTGACAGACTTGCTGTTAGTAGATCAAGTTTCCTCTTCCAGTGATTCAAGTGAACACTCCAAAAGGATGTCTTCTCGCTCGAGGCGGGCGCCATACTTGGTCGAAGCTGAGCGCAAACATTGTGCGCTTTAGCTTCAGCAGACGATATTACTGAGCAGAGCGTACACCAGATATTTTTGCTCAGGGCTCAGTTTTCGCCGCGTACTATCAAGGGGCAACCTCGATGCCTGAGACATCAGGCCAGACAACGGCGCGTTTCAGAAGCGGTATTGCTGGCGGATACTTCCAAGCGAGCAGCAGCATCGCCTAGTCTTCTCGTATGCGCTGCCGTGTCTTATGTTGACGCGCTTGGTATACCGACAAGATGATTGCCGTTTGTGCTGTACGAAGTGCAAGAAAGCCTCGAGACGATGTGTGGTGGTTCTTTCCCCCCGACTGATGGCCGGGCGATGTCCGTGCTTCACATGACGTAACGAGGGTCCTTCCCAGCTACACTTTCTCATCATTGTATTGACGAGCTTCGATGACACCAAAGACTGCTCCTATATGGAGCTCTTAGCGCAATCGTATGCTCATATAGTTCATTGCGACTGTTCATGACCTCCTGAAATGACCCCATAATCAATGCGTTGCTTGATCAGTATACTTCGTGCGTTGCACACATGAACCTCGACGCAATCAACACAAAGCATTCCATGTATATGTATGCTTCTCAACGACCTTGTCCATATTGCATGTTTCCGTGTGAGCACTGTCGGCATATTGCCCTTGCCGAAGAATCGATTTATTTAGATACCGATTCAATACTTCTCCGCCGCCGAAGAGCCGACCGAATACACCGAACAGCCCGCGTCCACAGACTTGTTCCTCTAAATTTAGTTCCAATACTCCGTTGAAGCATGTCCCATGTCGAAAACCTTGCGCATACTACGACAGATTACGATAGAAAGCCGTTAACGATTTGTGCTTGGCATCATGCTTGAATCGCAGATTGGGCTGCAATGGACGGAGTAGTCGTAGCACTTGCATCGACTTCAATTGGCCAGTCCGGTCATACAGTCGAGAAACAACAGATAAAAGGACTCTGATGTGTCATGAGAGAAGCCCCTGCTCCTGCTATTGATTTCGCACACGACTGTAAACATTCTTCCGCTTTGAAGGCATGCGCTGTTTATTATTCAGGAGACGAGTAACCCGTCTGGCAACCTAGAATTATGAACGGAGTCTGCTATGAAAGGAAACACTGTCTGATCCTTTCGAACAATGGATATCATGTCGCCTTGTTGAGACTGTTTGTAGACATGATCGAGCGGATAAAACCTTGTGGCATAGGTCAATGTCAATCCGGAAATCGTTTCTTCGCAACTCCTATCTAGTTTCTATGTAGTATCGTATGTGATTGTGGGTTGGAAGGTATCTCAGAATTACCATGCTAGTGTTCACCTAATGGACTGTTCGCAAACTCAAAGGGCAAGATGGCAAGTCGTTTCAAGGTTACTGGTGAGCTAGACTGCCGTTTACCCCTAGAATGCATTTACGTGTGGAGGTTTTGAGATTATACTTATATTGCTGACTACTATGCTGGACTCTCACGAAAGAGTATGGACTCTAGCCGTCTGAACCGCACTGGGACGCTCATATCCAGAGCGCACATCTACTGGCTAAAGTCAATGTCGAAGGCAATAGCGGAAGGTATCAAATTGATTGGAGCGTAGACACGCCCTCCTGTCAAAATAGCCTCATTCGCAACAAACTCATCCGCAAGACGACGCAGCTCAGCATCCTGACAAAAGATGTTTTCCGCTTGCTCATTATGCTCTTTCCAGAACTCTGGTCCATCACGCCGCAAATGTGTTTTACACAACTCCTCTACACGCAGTATGAAAGGCATTCTACAATCCCATGTTCCTGGGAAAGTCAACTCGGTTTTGATCTTATATTTGTGAAGAACACCGAACACTCTACCCACGGACAACGCGTCCTTCTGGAATGCCTTTTCTTCGTCGAATGGTGCTGTTCGTATACACACGCGACGGTTCCCTGATTCTTTTGCGGAGTACGTATATGCCCACGGAATGTCGACGGTAAGGTGCTTCAGCTGCTCAGTCAAGCCAGATGGCTGAAACGCCTCGAAGAACCTCGATAACGTGGTAATCTGCGAGTAACTCGGCTCACAAAATGCGACTCTGCCACGACTCTGAGTCCATTGAAATTGTACGAACCGGAAGTAGTACTGTAGTAGCTCTTTCCGTATGTCCTTATCTTTGCAGAAGTTCGATGTAAGCATCCTATAGATCTGGTTTTCACTACGGCTGATGCACGAATCGCAGTTCTCAAGATTCCGTTTCTTCCACTCTTTGTCGGAGATTTTTTCATAGGATGTTTCCTCATCTGATGTTTCGCCATCTGATGTTTCCTCATCTGATTCCGAGGTACTGTCCTGCCTCAGTCTGTCTAGGTCACAAGGAAGTGGTAGGATGCTAGGCGGATGAAGTCCCTCGTACTTGATGCATGGCGTAGTATACATAATATGGATATCGTCCTTGTGATCTGGACGGTACTGAGTTTTAGGCAAGTTGGCTCGGTCCATCTCAGGAAATGCCTGCTTGTATACTTCAAAACGACAGTCCACGTCTAGCTTTTCTTTGAAGAGTTTCATGTCGATGGCGATGAGATCCATTGCTTGCTGGAGCTGCGGGTTCCTTGGTGGGCTCACCTGGCTGGTCGGGTTCTGCTGGCTCGACGACACTGATGTGGTCTCGATTGCGACTTGATTCTCCATGACTGAGATGCTGTTCAATAACGTTATGTTTGTCTCTAAAATGGAATCTGACCCAGTGAGGGTATATAACTATGCGGTAGTTGACATTGTTTATCCTGCCTCTGATTTACAAGCACGTTGTGGACACCCAATTAGGCAGATAACATCTTAGATGCTATTGTGAAGAAGTAACAAAGCCAAGATCTTGCTCTTAGACCTTGCTTGATAGGAAATGGCCTTTTACCAGAGTTCTGGCTTCTTGAGATGGTGGACAAAGAAAGCATCGTGAATGAATGTTCTCGGTCTCTTCTGGTCACATACGATAACAGCCGTCAGGGTCCTGTTAGGAGCGCAGCGAAGATGTAAAGAAAACGCCTTCACCCTGTACAACATTGGCCAGAACGGAAGCCGGGTCGCTGGTAGTACATGAACAGGTCGATCGCTCGAATCCGTGTCGAAATATGCATATATTGATATCAGTCAATAAAGAGAAGTCATCGGACGTGTTGATAGAAACGCGCGAGAAGTAAGTGCAAATAGCGGAAGTAGATGAGAAAAGGTTTCAGCTTTTAGTCATCTCAACAAAACGATAGTAATACGAGCTTTATCGGTGTGTCAACACGGGACGGCCGAATGATCGGTGGTATCCCAGCTATTCCCGTGGCTTAGGCATCGTGAAAGCTCAACTGGCTACCTGGACAACCTCATGTTCTTCGTGCTGTAGACCGCTGGGGGTGATTTTTTCGAACGCGTACCGAGTGTCATAGGTATTGGTTGTGGTAAAGCGCTTCGTGATGGTGTTGGTGGTTCCCACGAAGAACGTGGACCCTGGAACTGTTCGTTGGCGGCTTCTTCTCCGCCCAAGCTTCAAGCCGATGACGACTGTCGCGTCGGCTTTCTTCCAGCGTCATCACCATCACCCTCAACGCTATCACACGACAACAAACCTCATCGCGCCAGCAGTCGCATCGTTCGGAATTCGGAATAGATGGCACCGCATCGCGGACACGGAAATAGCTGACTCGTGCTCACCGCAAATAGCGCATGACCACGAGCGGCTAGCTGTGATTGCGGGGTGCGCCCTTCCTGTGGACTCAGCATGCGAGCAAGCATGAGCGTTCGTGACTGTTCCTGCTCTTCTTCTCTTCACTCTGCGGCTTTGACTAGCATGCATCCTTCGCAATCACCGCCGCCATGACAGAACACCGGCTACCAGTTAAACAACTGGTGATTCTATGTACGTACATGCGACGCGTCCTCTTCTGCAAGCTTGCTAACTTCACCATAGCAATATGCCGCTTTGCCGAGCCCATCGCCCTCACTTCCGTTTTTCCCTACGTGCCCGAGCTTATGGAATCATTTGGCATTCCTCAAAATGACATCGCGCGTTGGGCTGGCATCTCGTCTTCGGCATTCTCGTTATGTCAAGGCTTCACCGGCCTCGTCTGGGGTGCTGCATCCGATCGCTATGGAAGGAAACCAATCATATTGTTTGGGCTGTTCAACACCATGTGGACAATGTTGCTATGGGGCTTCTCGCTCAATCTGCCCATGGCTTTGGCTGCACGCGCCCTGGGAGGACTATCAAACGGCAATGTAGGCATTCTTAGAACTACAGTCGCAGAACTGTGTCCGTGGAAAGAGCTCCAGCCGAGAGCGTTCAGTGTCATGCCCTTAGTTTGGACAGTGGGTGCGACGTTTGGACCTACCCTTGGCGGAGCCCTAGCCAACCCGTTGGGTGTCGATCCTCGGAAACCCAGAGGCACTGCTTTACTGGAAAAATTTCCGTATTGCTTGCCAAACCTTGTAGCCGCTGCGTTCTTCACTACGGGTATCGTAATAGGCTGGCTGTTTCTCCAAGAGACTTTGGAAAGCAAGAAGAACGCACCAGACCTGGGCGTGAGAACTGGGGCTAGATTGATAGCATTCATTCGCAAGATACTGCACCTGCCGACACAAAAGCAGAACGGCAATTTAGAACGCGAGCCGCTGCTCGGTCAACAGAAAATACTTGACAGTGAAGCGACACCACAGCATGAGGTTGCTCATGAGGTAGTCAAGGAAAAAGCACCAAGATACCGGGATGTGTTGACATTTCAGACGTCGCTAAACCTTGCCGTGTATACGTTGCTCGCTATGTACACCCAGGCATATGATCAGGTACGAGATTTCTGGCAGTTGAAGATACCATGGCTGATCACACGTAGCTACTTCCAGTGTTCATGCACCACCCAGTACAACTCGCAGACGATCCAACCGTATCCTTGCCTCTGAAATTTGCAGGAGGCTTTGGTATCGAGTCTCGACGCATCGGCATCATTTTTACTGTGTTTGCCATATCGTGTACCATGTGTCAATTCTTACTTTTCCCACCTATTGCGCGCTATCTTGGTGTCGTTCGCTGCCTCCGAATAGCATTTCTCATCTTCCCATTCGTCTTCTTCGTCACACCATTCTTATCGCTTATCCCAGATCCAACCACCAGGGAAGTCGCCATGGTGCTGCTCTTGATGGTTAGAGGAGTGGGTGGTACATTTGCTTTCCCTACCAGTACTATCATGCTCACGAACAGTGCGCCTAGTCTACGCGTTCTAGGGACCATCAATGGTCTAGCGACGAGTTTCAGTGCTTTTGGCAGAGCAGCTGGACCCACTTTGGGAGGCGGCTTGTTTACTTGGGGTGTCAAGCGTGGCTATGTCATCGTGCCGTTCTGGACTATGTCTGCCATTGCGTTCGCTGCCTCTATACCAACATTCTGGCTAGTTGAGGGTAAAGGGTTTGGAGACGACTCAGATATCGACGACGAAGAAAACATCATCGAGACGGAAGAAGAGATCGATGAAGGCGCAAGGGTGCCCACAGCAGCGTGGCATGACGATGCTGCATTATCTGAATCAGAGTTTGGCGATTTTGGAGAGCCACCAAACATACTAAGCCTTACGACGACGCGATCGAGCGTGGCCATGGCGTCTGACGATGAGGATGACGCGTCGGTGTCGGTAGGACGGGGACAGTCGATCAATGCTTTGGAGGCGACGAGAAGTGGTTCGCAGAGTAGACGGCGGAAGATTGTCAGGAGGACATCCTCGATACCAATCGGCATGGGCAAAGGCTTTAGGCGCTACAGCTCTAACCTTGGCAGCACAGGTATTGGTGGCGGCTCCAGTTGGGGAGGCGCTTAGATCTGGACTTTGGCGTTTCATGCATGGAATATTTGGCGCCAACTGAGTCGTCGGGATGTGCTACAGCATACATTAATACAAAGATTGCGAATTTTTTCACCGCGTCCGAAACACCGTTCCGGACCGATATCAGACGACTTGTCCCTCCATTCCTCTCTCGACCTCTACGAAACAGTACATGTTGTTCACCGTAAGTTGAGATCAGCTTGGTGATACCCAGAAGCGAATTATGGACACCACGTAGCGTTCTGTGTCTCAGTCATAGGTCAGTTGATACCAAAGCTCATTCATGTCGTCATGGCATATATTGATCTATCTTATCTGTCTCCTCCCTGCGAGTTAGGTCACTGGAGCGCACGAGAATGCAAGAAAACATGACTGGGAAAACAGAGAGGCAAGGTCTTGCAATTCATTGTTGTAAAGACAACTAAAGCAATTGAGAAATAGAACTAGGGGATGACTGATCAAACAAAAACGGGTACATAACTCAGAAATCCCACAAACCCCAATACCTTAGGATGCTAAGCAACTCGTACAACAGAAACCATACATGTCAACAATTCCACAAAGCAAACTCACAAATGAGAAGACCTTACTAAGCCACACTGGGGCCAGGAAACGTGTTGTTGCTTATGCCATCCACGGAACTGGTTCTATTTAGACTAGACTGTGCGAGAGGGTTGGGCAGGAAGGTTATCCATCTCAATACAGTCTACTCTGGATTCCAATGCCGAACCGGTATTTCCAGATGCAACCCAAGATTGGCCGTTTGTCTTGCAATGATGCAGCGTGCTAGTGGTAGACAGTTGCTGTGTGTTTGTGGTAAGCTGTTGGTTCAATGCCGCTGTTAAACGGTGTGCTTCGACTGCCAGCGTACCCGAACCAAGGAACTTTTCGGCAAGTACGGCCAGCTGAATGAGAGTAGCCGTCAACTTCTCCGACTCTACTCTTTGCTGCTCAATGACAGCAGCGTTTGTAGTCCGTTGATAATGGTCCAGCAATGTCCTGTGGACGTGACACGCCAGCGTGACACCAGCACCGATCACTGCACTTGTCAATGACGACCCCCACTCTGAGCCCGTGTTAGATGGAATATCCCTTTTGATGGCGTGTATGGCACTCTCCGCGACCGGTAGTGTTGACAATGTCCATTTCTGGTATTGTTAGCAACGAACATACATCTGGAGCTGTTTCCACTTGCAATGAACCATGGCAATGCTTGCTCAAATCCAAAATAGAGCACCCATAACCCCAGCAATAGGGCTACAAAAAGAGAAATTGGAGCCTTGTAAGGGCTGGGAAGATGTTCGAAAGGCTGAAACTCCGTAAGAACGTCAGTCGTCTTCGTCGACAAGGACTGCCACTTTCCCCGTGGTCTGCGCAAGGACAGCCCGTTGGCAACAAGCTTTGTTGCAAGGCAAGAAAAGCATTCCAAGACCAAGAAGTATGGTTCCGTTTCCGACGAGGCAAGTTGGGAAATGGCAAGAGCAAGAGCAACACCCATGCCAAACACCTGGATCTTGATGACCCGCCATTTTCGTGCGCTCCAAGTTCGCGACGATGTTGAACCCAGCGCTCCTTGAGAGTCTCGGAAAGGTGCAAGGGTCGGCTCGAGGGCCTTCGTGGCGTTGATGAAAGATACATAGTTCAGAAGAGAAGCGATGATGATCCTCAGCCAGGCATCGTTCGGCCTAGCAACTGTCGCAATAACGGTGGACATAGCTGCGACCCCTTCGAGTGGCGTGGTGACTAGATTGATAAATTTCGTTGATTAGTCTAGAAATGAAGTGACTGAAAGCAAGAAAGTGCTGTTGTAACTTGCTCGTAGGAGAGTGTTATTTATATGAAGCATGCATGAAGAATGAGCTATAAATGGATTGCGGCCCACCGTAAGTTGTCACTTCGAATATCGCAAGTTGCGATGAGTATGAGATAGATCGCAGATTACGAAATTCGCTCTTCGCAAACGTTCAGTTGGCGGAGAAGAACGCTGCGGCTAGCTACACATTGCGTAAGATTTATCACAAATTGCGATGGACTTGTGAGGTTGATCGCAAGTTACGATCGTTTTCCACGAATTCATCATTAGCAGAGGAATATCGCGGCTTGCGATCGTTTTCTTAAGATGGATCGCAAGCTGCGGCAAGTAGCTCACATAAATCACAGACTGCAATAGTTGTAAGCTGACTGAGATCTGTGTAGCTTGAGCGAATATCGCAGCTTGCGATAACATTGCGCCCATGCGAAATTCTCATTGGTAGTTATGCTGTCGCGGCGCATGATGAAACCTTGAAAGGGGCGTGGTAAGGCATACAAATACCGCCCTGTGTGTGTAGCATACATTCTCAACCTACGCCTTACGCAACAGTTATTTACAAGGCGGCGAGCTTGTTTGTATAGTTACACACTATCTGGGTACTACAAACGTCTAGTTACCTGTTATGCTGGGCGAAGGACACTGCACACTTCCGTCGCGACTCGAGCACATCCGGCAAATTTCTTCTAAACTCAGCTAAAGTAGATGCTACCATGTCTACACACACGTGGCTGAAGCAAGAACCTGTCGACCAAGATGATCAGGTACGCGACTCTGCGCATTCTGAGTATGGGCAACATACCTCAAGTTATGGATACAGCTCTCCTGCCATACCACGTAAAGTACAAGTCGAGATGAACCTCGATATGCTTGCGAATGAGGAGAAAACTCGCAGTAAAAAATCTTCTGCTCTGCGAGTAGGCAATTCCAACAACTCTGGACACCCGGTCATAAAAAGGAAGATGAAGCGTTGCGCACAAGACTGTAGTGATGACGATGAGATCTCACACCAGCATCATCGAAAACGGCCAATGAAAGGAACCGAGGATTCCAATATACCTCTTGCTTGTCCATTCGCAAAGCATGATCCCATTGCTTCCCCTGGCTGTTGGGACTTTGCTGCGGAAAATCTCGCTCGACTCAAGTACACTCACCTTCCTCACGCAGCATGAAAGCTAGCTTACCAGATACAGGGAACACCTCCTTCGTCGCCATGAACGACCATACTGTCCGATCTGTTTTGATTCGTTCCAGAACTACGATGCACGGGACTCGCATGTGAGAGAGAGGGAATGTGATGAAGTGGATGGCAAGCAGCGCGGTCCCTGGATGGAGCCTGATGTTACCTTGAAAATCCGTCGTCGTACGAGGAAAGGCGAGAACGTGACTCAAGGTTGGCAGCGCATATATTCCATCCTATTTCCCGAAGAGAGAACGATTCCTTTACCTTGTAGATAGTCCTTTCTCCAGTGCTTCCACAAGCTCATGGCTAACGTTTCATAGACACTGAAGACATTGGTCGATTATACATGGAACGCATGCGTAAGACCGTCGCCGACGATTTCATTCATTACGTACACGCAACACTCGATCTTTTATCAACGGACGGCATCGCGAACAAACCATCGGCCATCAAAGCTGCTTGCATATCACACCTCAGCAAGGTAGCCGACCAATACGTTACGAGAGGGGAAAGCAAGAGTAGAAAATAGCTTTTGCCAAAGTGACTGAATTCTAACATTGAAACACCGTGTGCTATATCATGTTAGACCCATCCAAGGGTGTGAGATACTCTACGATAAACTCCAACTTATACCCCAACGGCGAGAGTATCATACACTACCCTTTTGCGAGCCACCCATCTAATCACAAACCCTTTTTGAAAAAAAAACATAATCAGCATCCTTCCTAGCACTACCCAAACTAAGAGCCCTAAACTCCTCGCTAACGCCACAGTCGCCAGAGGGTATACCCAACAAGACAATTCTCACAAGCGTCTCTCTTGTCATTTCCACACAGCATTCTTCGGAAGAACCTCAAACTCAGACTACGAGCCCTGGCCCACACTCTCCATACCATTTCTTGGCAAACCAAATGGATTTCGGTTATCTTTCACAGGCGTGTTGTCGTGCTTGTTGATGGCCGCATTGATAGGACCATTCTGCATGGGAGGACCGTTGATACTAGCATTGCGGACGGGGCCGCTCATACTGTTTCGTCCATTTACAGGATTGCCGTGGATGTTTGTTGGTATATTGTTATTGTTGTTCATACTGGGCCCCGGCATGCTGTTGTTACGATTGTGGTTATGGCTATGATTATGATTGTGTATACCATTCCCATTGACCGCAACAGGTAGACCGTTGGCCATTCCGTTTTGCATGTTGTTCTCCAAGCCTGCACTCATGGGTCCGCTCATTGGAGGGCCCATTCTTGCATTTGTACTCTCGTTGTTGTTGCCCATGCTGTCTACGTCAGGCCAGAAACGCTCTTCGAGCCAGCATATTTGTCTGAAGATTTCTTCGCAGCGCGACATTTCTTCCTTGCCATCGCGTGTGGTTGTGATATTGGCTAGTTCGTCGACGAGTGTGCGCGTTGCCTCGTCGAATTTGCTGAAGGCGGGGGACGTCCAGTTGGGTATAAGGGCTTGGTGGAGGGCGACGATGTGGGAGTCGCTGGAGGTATTGTTGAGGGTGCTAGAGAAGGAGGAGGCGTATTGCCAGGCGGAGCGGTAGCACTGTCAGATGTTAGCCTCGTGCGATCTTTGTTAATCGCAGTTGTACGTACATGTTCGCTTGCCCATAATACGACCATGCCTTCCAGGAGTGATGCGCTCGCACTGCTCGCGCTTACAAGAAGGTCAAGCATGGCGCGCGTGATGGGTGTTGGGGGGTCCATGCCCACCGCGAGTCCGTACTTGGTCGCGGTGATCTCGAAGAACTGCATCTCTCGTCGCATGTTGTTGAGGGCGGATATGAGAAGGTCCATGGTGCGGTACATGGGATGGAACTGCGAATTGTGCGTCTGCGGCAGTCGTATCTTGGCCAGCAGCTGCCCTATGAAGCGTATATATCCTCGCGCATAGTGCCCATCTTGTACGAGCCATTGCGACAACGGCCCTGCGCCTAGTGATCCACAGCCGGCGTGCGATAGGAAGGGTCGCTGTGTTGCCTGCGCAAATGGACCCGAGCAGATGGTCAAGAGATGCGACGTCAGCGAGGGCGCAACATTGGGTGCCATGGCAATGTTTGGCGCAATAGGCTGTCCATCGCGAGTGCGTTTATTGTTCGGTCCGCGCCGGTTCACTTGGAGGTTTGGGTTGGGCTGTTGGCCATTCAATATCTGGCTGGGGCCAGCCGGGGGCATACTGGGATCAACAGGCAATCCATTTTGCGGCGGAGGCTGATGCTGCTGTTGCTGCTGCTCCTGGGCGATCAGATGGGACTGTGCCTCGGGGGATGCGAGGTATCGCTGGCAGTCTTGGAGATGCTCAATCTGGCGCGTCGTGTTCTTTGCGCGCACGAAGCCGCAGTGTAGACAGCGTACTTTATTACATTTCGAGGGTGTGTCTTGGTCTTGGAATTCTTCAAAGGCTCGCCTTATGTCAGGGTTGGCATGCCTGCCCATCGCGGCCTGCCATGCGCGTTAGCCTAATGGCAGCACACGGGAGCACATGGTGTTGTAAAGACGAGAGAACAAGTGGAGCTCACCTCGGATCGGGCTGTCTCGATGTATGTGTAATGTGTATGTATTGTAACAATCAGGGCGGGTAAGGAATCGCCCCTCACTACCTAGGTTTGCCAGGGGGCGCAGCGCCCTTACCTCAGCCCCCAAACATGACATCTGCCTAATACCGACGCATACGAAGTGCGTGACAGTACCTACAGGTATCTGGGGTGTTTTACTTTCTACGCACGGTTATGTAAAGCGAAGCAAATACCTCTAGGGTACATTGGGTACATTCTTGGATACGTACCGACATCTTAGTAACCAGGTTCTATTCGTTACAGAGCAAGCCGCCAGCGCCAGTGCACGCGAAATCTTTCGGTAATTTCCAACGGCCCTGCCTTGCATCAGAATAGCCTTCTGCAACACCTGCAATTCGGACAACGCTGTCGAAACTGCATACGTGTGACATTACCGACCAAACTTTGTATGGAATACCGCCGTCATTCAGTCGCCATGCAGTCGCCATGCTATGCCGACTGTTGGGAAGTCACATGGGCATGACAGGCCGTTACTACCCGGACGGCGACTCTCCACCACCATCATACCGACGCCTTGACCCGAACTTCAAGCTCACGATGGCACGCATTACCCCACAAACTGCTCCTTAACCTCTTCCAGAGATGGTTTCCGCTCGCGCATCTCCGGTGTCAAGTATCGCGATGCCATCGTGACCGATGACGCCGCCGAAGCCGCCGTTCGCCTTCTGCAGTTTTCTGGTACATAGATACTTTGGTACCCTAACATACCGGCAGACAGCTGCTCGTCGGGTACATCGCCCTCAGACTACCTTGGGCCGCCACGATGGTTACCTTGCACCCACTACCGAGTGTCTAAAAAACTACAACTGTCACAAGGCCTCCGACGATCACGCTCGTTGATCTACGTCCGACCGTCGGACGCGCCGGGAAAGGCATCGTGCAGAACTCCCCCGCATCGGCCAAGCTTTTCGCGATCGCGCGCCGTTGCACGTTATACCCGCAAAATACGACTCTTAGTCAAGTCATTACTTAGGCCAGCTGCATATGCGTCCGGTAAGCTGGGAGGCGAATCTCGTGATACACAAAAGAGGAAGTTGGCAATGTGCGGTGAAGAGCAGGTATGCGATGACGTCTATGCCCTTGCTGCTTGGGAGCTGGTTCATACTGCTGCTGTTCTACGAAAGGGCCAGAACACTGTGTTGTGCATGTCGGAAATTAAGGTAAGGGAAGAACTTGCTTTACGAAATGATGTTACTTTTAGCCAGCCATCACGGCTGAGGTACACGCCTTCAGGTACCACAAAATCGCTGCATAAGGCAAAGATCACTGCAAGCGGGAGGGAGGTGACATCGATGATGACTCAGATAATGCCATCATACCTACATGCCATATTGGAAGTACTCCGGCCTCGTGGGCCTTTTGCCCGGCAACAGCGTGTTTTGCATGTGGACGTGTTGCCGATCGCGGGACCTTGGAGAAGGTCTCTCTCAACTTCCCCCGCGCAACACTGCCGTTTGCTGATCCGCCTGCATTCCTGAGCCGTCCTGCGTGAAGAACGCACAACATCAGATGCTCGGTACGTACCAAAGAACAGCATGTGAAACTACTAGGAAGTGTTCCGAGCAACGGTTACACGGACCTCAGCGCATTCCCATGTCGTCAACCAGGTTCTTTGCAGGCCGATGTTGGCAGACGCCAGCACACAATCCAAGAGCCCACCGTCCACGTTCCGGTGTATCACCACACTCCTTGGATGCGCTTCCAAGCTTCTCGAAAGATCGTCCCCGGCGCGTGAGCACCGCCTCGGAAGCTAAGTGGCTGTGACACGCCGATCCCCACATCATCGCCATCAAACAGTCCTCCAATCAATACACTGTACCTGAATGCTCCATACAATTTCCGCCAAGCACCAACCCTGCATCTGACCTTTGACCCGGCCGACCCCAGATCTTTTTTTCCATGCTAATACGTGCCGAGGCCTTCAGGGTCCATTTTACCGTAGCTTGCTTGCGGATCTAGTCTTGATGGTGGTTAGGCAAGCGGCTTGGGGTAGCTTCTGCTTGCTTCTCCTATTGGAGCTGTTGCGTCACTACGTCAGTTGCCAGCAATGCCCAAGTATCCCGAGTAAGTAACGATGTACACACCGTCCCGATGTAGCGGAGTCGTGAGATGTCGGCGATACTGCGGTTGGTTGCCTTGGGAGGCCTTCCCAGACACCGCCTTGGTGGTGTCCAGGATAGCTCTGTCAGCTAGCTAGGATGAAGCTCCGTGTTGTGGAGATCATCGCTACGTCGTGAAGCAGCGAACACATGCTTGTTTGGTGAGCATGACTGGGAAGAAAATTGGGGCAACTTTGTTGCTGTGTTGGCGGCGTGTGAGCCTTCGTGCTGGGAAGTTAAAGGGAGATCCTTCCCCCAATGCCATGGGTCTGCACAAGTCCTACCTTGGATCTACCAGTCTAACAAACTACTTGTACTCCTCTCGAGCACAACTGCATGTTCTACAATCTCCAATTAGTTGAGTAACCTTCTTCATCTTCATCATGATCGGATCCTGGACTACCGCGGCGGCCGTTGGCCTGCTCGCCCTCACAAACGCGTCTCCACTACAAAAACGCGCACCCATGTTCGACTACAACAACCAAAAGGTTCGCGGTGTCAACACTGGCGGATGGTTCGTCCTCGAGCCCTGGATTACACCTAGCATGTTCGAGGGCAACAGCGCAAAGGACGAGTACACACTCGTAGCAGCTATTGGCAAGGACGAGGCACAGTCAAAACTGCAAAACCACTGGAACTCTTGGATCACCCAAGACGACTTCAACCAGATGGCAGCTGCTGGTCTGAACCACGTTCGAATCCCAATCGGTTACTGGAGCGTCCTTCCACGTGAGGGCGACCCATACCTACAAGGCGCTTACGAGAAGCTCGGGGAGGCACTCGACTGGGCGTCTGGTGCTGGCCTCAAGGTTATGATCGATCTCCACGGCGCACCCGAATCTCAAAACGGGTTCGATAACTCTGGAAAGTACGGCTCTGTCGGCTGGACTCAGGGCGACTCAGTGGCCTACACCATCAAAGTCCTCAACAAGATCCGCGATGATCACGCGTCGCATCCCGCCGTTTCAGCTATCGAGCTTCTCAACGAGCCTCTGGGTCCCAACCTTGACATGAACACCGTCAGGCAGTTCTACATGGACGGCTGGGGTAACCTCAAGGACTCCAACGTCGCAATCACTTTCCACGATGCATTCCAAGGTGTAACCTCGTGGGGCAACTGGGGCGCGGGAATGTGGAACCTTCTTCTCGACACTCACCACTACGAGATCTTTGACCCCTCTGCTGTTGCCATGAGCATCGACGACCACGTCAAGACAGCTTGCGATTTCGGTAACCAGATGGCATCTACTGGAAAGTGGACTGTAGCTGGCGAGTGGACCGGCGGAATCACCGATTGCGCCAAGTGGTTGAACGGAAAGGACAAGGGCGCGCGCTACGACGGTACTTTTGGCGGCAGTTCAAAGGTCGGTGACTGCACTGGCAAGTATACTGGCAGTGTTGCGAACCTGTCAAGCGCCGACAAGTACAACATTGGACGCTTCATCGAGGCGCAGTTGGATGCCTACGAGAAGGCCACAGGCTGGATCTTCTGGACATGGAAGACCGAGGGCGCACCCGAATGGGATATGCAAGATTTGTTGGCCAACGGTATCTTCCCCCAGCCGCTAACGGCACGAAAGTGTAAGTGTTCCTTGTGGTGTTGCATGAGCATGAAGCTGACAACCTCTAGACCCCGGCCAGTGTGGCTAAGTACCTCGCTGTTCATGCGACGTCTACTCGGCGCCTTCCTACTCTTTCTTCTTCCACCACACACTCGCTCCGTCTCGACACCCATACTATACACCCGGCCAGTAACGATGTAACGAATTTCATACCGCTTCGAAGATACCCCGACGCGTTCGCTCGCTAAACGGGACCCCCGTCATAGGGCTGTCCCTACTTGTATTGTCTGACACGACATATAGCTGTCACTGAGTCACACGACCCGCTCGCACCGTAGCTTGAGCTGCAAAGTATGAAGTCATGGTCGAGGCAGGGGCGCAGCCGGCGCAAACGTATATATGAGACGAGAAACAAACTGTATATTCAACAATGCAATGAAGTAATTGAAACAAACGCAAATTATCGTGACACACGTGAGCCTTGAAGAAGATTAGTTTTGCTGGGTGCTGCTGGGGCTGAGGCGGTAATTTTGCGGGCAGGCGGCCTTGTTCGCGCCTGCCGCGCCGGTCAAACTACAATCTCACCCGCACCTGCCTGGTCAAGTCTGAGAGAGAAGATTGCGTGATGATGGCTGTAGTGCAGCCTCGCTTAGAGCAAGACTGACGATGCATCGCAACAGGTGCGACAAGTGGCCAAACTCTCCTCTCCATTGCCTCGTTGAGCAACTGGCGGCGCGCGCTCTAGGCGGCAGCCTGCGCGCCAGTACCTGAAGCTAGAGCGCATGCGACTCAGGTACAAGCAAGCAGATCGCGTTCCACGGGCTACGTGAATCCGGAGAACCCTCGCTCGCGCATCGCGACACACGAGTCGTACAATTCGTCGCAGACGTCGAATACAGAAATGAGATGCGACTGCTATCTCAGCGGCGCAGCGCTGTCGGCCCTTCGTGCCTGTGCCTATGTAAGCGCCGATATTGCTCACCGTTCGACGGCTGACAGGAACAACGCTCCTGACTCCTCAGGCATCCACTGCCCGCCAGAAGCAATCTCCAACAACCCAGAAATAGCCCGTGCCATGGTCCAACGAGCTCACCGGTAAAGCCACCAAAGACTCCTGAGCACGCCGCAACCCACAAGAATACGAGGTGTCTAAATCTCTTGTCGCCTTGTCATTCGTCACGCTCATCCAAGCGCTGTCCATTCAGTCTAGCGCTAGTTCCAAGGGATATTGCACGGGACTGGAACACCAATCTTAAGTTGCGCCGGCAACAGGGGTACCTGCATTGACCGTTTGTAGAACGCGAAATCGATATAGTTCGAGTGTCTCCCCTCAGCTTGTCTTGTTTCTTCCTACTGCTCACCTCGCCTAAGATATCTTGCAGCCCTCAGAAGACTTTTGTTCTTCAGCCCTTCTTTTCAGAAAACCAGTCACTCATTACTTGCCGTCTTCCAACTACATAATACTCTCGATCTTCTTCGGATAATCACCTAATTCCACACACACCAACTTTCAAAATGTACTCCAAGACCGCCATCATCACCTTCTTCGCCGGCTTTGCCGCTGCCCAGATCCACGCTCCCGTCGGCGAGCCCGCTGGTAACCCCATCACCCGTCCTTTGAACGAGGTATGTTTGCATCATCCCTGAGTTTGCGCGCATCGCGAAACTCAAAACAAGATCCGCAGAGCTAACGCGCCCCACCAGGTTGTCCCCACCTGCGAGCAGTTCACCATCACCTGGCAGCCAACTACCCCCAACACTGTCTCTGTTCTCCTCCTCAAGGGACCCTCCACCAACGTCGTCAAGTTCGGTCCTTCTCTCGCTGAGGGAATCGCCAACAGCGGTAGCCTCGCGTGGACCCCCGCCTCCACCCTCGAGGCCACCAACGGCCCCAACGGATACGGCATCCAGATCATTGACGATGTCACCGGCCAGTACCAGTACTCCACCCAGTTCGGTATCTCCAAGGGCAACTGCGAGGAGGCCGTTTCCAGCTCCATGATCGAGCCCAGCAGCGTCGCTGTCGCTAGCTCCACCCCTGCCGCCAGCAGCGCCTACGCTCCCGGCTACGGTGCCTCAACCCCCCTTGCTAGCCACACCCCCATCCCTCTCCCATCTGCTGTCCACTCCAGCGAGGCTCCTTACCCCACCACCGTCGTGACCTCTGCTATGGTCCCTGCCTACAGCACTGGTGTCTCTGCCAACGGCACCGTCCCCATGCCCACTGCTGGCGGTAACGCTACCACCAGCCGTCTTCCTGAGGCTACCACCAACGCCGCCTCTGGCGTCCAGGCTGCGCTCGGCTTTGCCGGCGCCGCCGCCGCTTTCGCTTTCATGCTATAAGCGCATTTTCCTGGTCTCCCCTGGATTATGTTACTATGTCATGACTAGCTTTGCGTTTCCTTCCCTTCTCCGATGATACTCCTGGTGTTTATTCATAGGGTATACCACCGTCTTGTTTGGTTCGAATTTCGTGTGTCGTGGTCGGCGGTTGTATCTAAAGTGGAATGAGAGAGTGTTGCATAGATGATGGCGCTATTTTGTGCTATACCCAAAAGGTCTTGATTGTGATGCGTAATGGAACCCATTATACCCCTTAGCCTTAGCCGTTCTTCTATGATGAAGTTGTGACGCCCATTTATATCAATCATTGACGATGACATAACAGCTCTTCGAGTAGGACCATGCGTCTTTCATAGCATTCTATTCTTCATAGCGGAACAGTCATCAACACTCGGACAAATTAATATATCTCGCACACTGGAACTGGTAGGAGACATTGATGGGATTCATTGAAAGCCAGATCCACGAGCGGAGTAATGTTCCGACGCTGATGACACTCTAGATTGCAGTTTGACGTTCTCGACCGATTGACAATCATCTCCTTAATTTGTCTATGCATCAAAGCCGCCTGCGCCGCTTCCTTAGATGGTCGCGTATGTATCATGGGCACATCGTGCCCTGCGGAAACCGCATTGGGATTTCACCCGTGCTCTAGATTTGCTGCACGAGCGGGATAGCGGGAGGCCCCATTATACGCCACGACAAAGAGCAGTTGGTGTATGACCATGAGACCTACCGTCTCCAGTGCTGAAGTACAAGAACACATCCTCGGGATATCTATACAAATACATACAGTAGTGCCATGAATCTCAGCCTTCCTCGCGTCGCTTCCGGCTTGCGCGATTACTAGAGATGCAATGCAGGTACGCGGCGTGGTCCGCAACTGACTGGTCGCCTTACGCCCTCCTGAGGACCCAAGTTGGGGACCAATTGAATCGTAAGCTTATGCTCGACAAGCAACGCGCCTTGCCATGTATGGGAGACGGACTATGAGATGCACGATGTTGTGGAGCGAGATTGAGCCAGCGCAAAGACCGTGTCAACATTGGCAGCTCCTTTGAGAACAAATGGCCTCCTAATAAGACATGCGTCAACCGCCTTGATGTTGGCAGCCATCACTTTCATCCTAATCTTTGTTGATTCTACCTACATCAGAAATCAATCATCATGAGACTCCAAGCTTCCATTCTCCTATGCGCGCTAGCATCCGCCGCCAGCGCATATCTCGTCGAGCCCCCAACGCCTGCGGCAGCAGACACTGTCCCGAATTGCAGCGCATGGCAGATAGCTGAACCCTGGATGTCATCTTGCAACAATATTGCCAGCGCACATGGCTTGCCCATCTACCAGGTCGGCCCATGGGTAAGTTTCAAGAACAAGCGGCATCAAAGACATTGCATCGTCTGACCATTACTAGAACCCGTCGTGTAAGGATTCGAACGCCTTTGTCGTTGGAAACTCTTATTGCATCGAGGTTAACGGCAAGGAATGCTACGAAATCGGCGAAGGTGCTTGTCAAGGAGACGATCAGTGACGGGCGACTGCAAGCATTTATATGTGATGCAGCCTGGAGACGGATACCAAGTCGCTAGGCATGCTGGAGATACTTCAAGCCAAACTTGACAACCCCATTGCAAGAAAAGCCAAAAAAAAAATGATATTCCCAGAATCCCTGGATCGCTCCCGTGTCCCCATCTAGCTGCTTATGTATCGAAGTCGCTCAACCACTCAATTGCTCGCATGAGGCACCCTCATATCCAGTCCGATGCCAAAGACCCAAACGCCGAGACGGAATGAAAAAAAAAGGGTCATGGGTATAATATAATCATGGAAACATAATCACGCCATTCATCCATCCATAATGTCCATTGCCCCTCTCTCTTTCCCATCCACGCGCACGTCACATAACCACACACCCAATCTTCTTCCTCCCTTTCCCCTTCTTTTCTTTCTCTCCAACCAACACACCATCATGGTCCACCCTTGAGCCTCTTCGCCCACTGATCAAGTTGCCCACACTCTGACTCGCCCTATGCATTCCATAAGGATGATTGTGCACCTGGTCTGTCCTTGGCGGCGCACTAATAGGGAACCTCTGCCCAGCGACAAATTGCTGGCCCGGGGGCGCAAGAGGCGGTAACGCAGGTGCGTTTCTCGGTTGCTGATTCACAGCTATCGATGCCATCGGTGCAGTCTGGTACGGCTGCATGCTCATCCTCGGACTAGTCGGTGGTAAGGGTCGGCGCTGGACAGCTACATTAGGCGCTGAGCCGCGGCGCATGTTAGGCGGCAAGCTGGGGACAGACGGTGGAGCGTAGAGGTCGAGGTTGTCGTGTGCGACGCGTTGAGTGGTACTACCGTTCGTGGGACGGCGGGTAGGCATGTGGGAGGAAGTGTTGGGGTATGCGGTTGCGGACATAGATGTACGTGGGGTGTGTGACAACGGGGTGTAGGATATTTGTTCTGGTGGCGAGCGGGTGCTCGATCTTCGCCGCCGGATTGAGTCTGAGGATTGAGGGCTGGGGTACGTGGAGGGGTGGATGAGAGAGGGACGGCGAGTTGGCTCTGGGGGTGGTGGCGAGGATACATCGATAGAGGATATTGATTGCTGACGTTGCTGGTAGGGATGTGAGGGAGAAAGCTGGGAGGGGTCGATCGTCGCGGACATGTTGGTTGGTAATCGGGGGACGGGCGGTATCGAAGACGAAGTATGTGCGTGAGGTAGTCGCGGCACTGGAGGCGCGTCCGGATGGCTCAAGCTGACACTTTCTGCTGCTGCGGCAGTGGTTGTGTACGCCGGTGGAGGCGGCACCCAGTTATCTGCATCACTCTCATGTGGTAGTTCTCGATGGCCGTCTGCACGACGATATTCCAGGGGTCTGAAAGGTAATGCGCGCAAATGCCGACGATTTGCGGGTGACACCGCTGCCACAGTCGCAGCTCTAGCCAAAGACATCTGAGATCGAGGTTGCTGGTTGTCATAGGGAGCTTCGAACATTGCTTGTGCCTCTTCCGGTGTCAACTCCTCGGACTCATCAGAGGGTAATCGGGGCCGTGGCGCATTCGGATTGGCGGTAGTATGTGATCGTTGTACAGGTGTGGTGCCAATCCTTGAAGGTCTTCGCGCAACAGTGTTGTTTCGATCCTGAGCTCTTCGCTGCGCCATGGTCCTGGTTCGCACCAGTTCAACCTCACGATCAAAGTCTATAGAGCCTTCGGGAAGCATCTCGCCTGGACAAAGGGGATCTAAGTCGTACTCTGTCTTTAACGGCGTCGGTGGAGCGCGTCCCAAAGGTTTTGTCTTGTCGAAATCAAGGACGATCAAAACACCTTTCGAGCCCAACGGTGCTCCGGGTACATCGTTTTCGTCGGGTAGCACGTTGGAGTTGCCAACTGCCACAAGCCGTTGTACGTTTGCATTCAACCTCACCCATCTCAGCACACAGATCTCCTGCAGAGTACCTGCGTTGTCATTGGGGATCGGGATGCAAAAGCAAGGCTGAATAGGAGCATCCACCTTAGTCTTCTCACTCGGCTTGTACTCCCAACCCGGTACTTCGTAAATCCAGATATTGGTGGTCCCGCGCATCCGCAAAGCCACCGCTGCAAGATCAGCGTTGGGAGATACGGCAGGCATAGCATCGTCCACAAACTCTGAGCGTGTCCATCTTGCGTGATCTGGCAGAAACATCTTCCTCTGTGTGAAGCGTTGGCATGCAATGTCATAGATTCCCCACGAATCCTCCTCTGCATTGAAAGCAAAGAGTTCGTTGAACGTGCCCGTGTCCGCGTCAGGAAGCAGAGTGGCTTGTCGTGCAATTCTCGCAGTCTCTGGGAACAGAACCGAGCCCGTCCACGCGGCCTCTGGTGGCTGTGGTATGGGCTCACCCTCCTCGGTAAGTGGGCCATCGTAAAGCCCAGGAAGAACGAAAAGGGCTGAACCATCCGACTTTCTTGCATACCCCGTGATAAGCAGCGTTCGGCCATCGTCAGAGAACTCCAATGCGTCACCAGCGGGTCCAGAAAGCGTACGTCGTGTCGTCTCGGGTACCTCAGGCCCAATAGCGATTACCTCGATGCCAAATTTGTTTCCCGTGATGAGGATACGTGCATCCGGTGATATGACTATTGAGCTAGCCTCATGCACGAGCATGATGGTGCGCCTCTTCTTGATCTGATTATCCCCCTCGCCATGTATTTCGTAGAGATCGACCTGCGAAGGTCTTGATAGTACTGCCAACAAAAAGCCGTCCTCGGTGAGGTCAATAGCCACGGGCTTGCGCTTGACTTGCAATGTCCTCGCCCATAGTCGCGGCAGTTGCACTGTCTTGATCAAGAACAAATTCGAGGCCGAGTATACCGCCACATAGCCGCCTTTCCTCGACACGTTGACGTCGAAACTGTCGGGAAGTGCAGATGAAGACGCGGTATTGGATACGAGTTCGAGGAGGGTGAGGCTGGGAGGCGCATATGGCGGTTCGGCGATTGGCGTGCTGTCATTCGATCGCTCGTCATAGGTGGTAGCAGATGTCATGGCCGTCGAGTAGCCTGACGAAGAGATGGCATCCGTGTTCGCAATCGACGACGCGGAGAGCAGCGTATTCACGTGCTCGTATCCCTCCGAGTCCTCAGAACTCAGCGACGTGGTGCGCGCACGCTCGTCATAGGCCGCCCGTCTTGTATGGGCACTGCCCTCATCGCCAGCGAAGGCGACGCCCTTCCCCCGTCCGTCTGTCGTCGGCGTTGTGGCAGAGAGTTGCGGTCCCGAGTGGTAGTCGTGTGCAGTCCTCCCCACCATCGTAAGCCTGGTCGTCCCTTCCTTGAATTCGTACGTGTCGTGCGTGGTGGTAGCCGGTGCGGAAGGAGCGTCAGGCGGGCATCGGACACAGCTCCATCAGAGTGCCTATCGTCGCATCTATCGTCTTCAGCTGTAGCAAAAGCAGGACGGCAGCATTGCGATTCCCCGTACAGCAGCAGCAAGCAACGTAAAGGTGTCTAGCAGGGCGCTATTGCTGCAGCTAGGCATAGTCGGCCGGGGTCACGTTCCTCGTTCCAGCTTGGTCTAAGCCCGATCTGCCGCTAACTCCTAGTCTGATGCCATACTCCGACGTCTATTTACAGAAACACACGGTCATCGCAACTCGAGCCCTTCCGTATCGATAAATTCTGCAAAATCTCTATCTACTGACCGCCAAATCGGACGTGCGACACACGATAAGCCGCGAACCTCGGTACCGTCCGTCTGTAGTCTCGCGACACGCTGTCACCTTGTCAACCCCAGATAGCGCGATGCGACATGGTGGAGGCTGAGTCGTTTCTGGCGGCGGACCGCCTTTGGGGCCGCCTGAAGCTGAGGCTAACACACGCTGGCGAATCGTGGAGTGCTGGTAGCCCTGGTCGCGCCCTTAGACTTGCAGCTGCGAAACGCGGGTCTCGTGGTGGGGCAAACAACTGTCTCTACACCCCCTGCACAAGAGGTCCTTCAACCCTCGCCATAGGCCCATCCGTCGCCAACAAGGCGCTCTGTAGTAGCACGGGATATTTTACCTGCAGCAATGTGGCTTTTGATGTTACCATCACCGACGCCGAGTAGGGTCCTTCAATCTCCGCTGCATGTGCGGTCCGCCTTGACAACATGCACAGGGCCTTCTGCTGTTTGTAGAGTTGTCGCACGTGTGCCTGCAAACGGCTACTGATGATGATATAAGACTATACGCGATATACGCCGTGCTAGACGGGCTGGCTTAGTAACCTCGTGCATCGTCTTCTCATCGTCAGCGGCAGATCATCGTTGCCGTACGCCACGACGACTGGAATAGCAAGGCTTGCATTTTAGGCTTGGAACAAGCCTTAGCTCTAACGCATTCCGGAGAGTCAAAGAAGCAAATCATGCGCCTGTTGAATTGCGAGCTCATGCACATGCATGGCAACTTGGTTTTGATTGTAGTCTATCGTTCGACTGGGAGACCCCGCTGTTTCTACCATGGTGAGATTATCAAAGGAGAAGGTTCTTCAACTCCATCTGGGCATCGAAAATTGGCATGGAATAGTACATGCTGGAGCGTCTCCGGAGCTCGGTAGTCTTTTGGCGGACGCATTCCATTGGAAACGTTAGGGAAATACAGATGTGGTTTCAAGTTGCCGTAATCCGCTAACTTGACTCCCCCTACATCACGGATACCGTCATGAAGTCGCTTCATCAATGAACGCTGGTGGTCGACAAGTGCAGGATCCAAAATTTTATATGTGTGCACGGCGCGGCGTGCGATGTGATGCTGTGCCAAATCTGGAGGCAAACTCCACCATTGAGCCCAGAAAATATGCAGTCCTTCAGCTAGCACAAACCACGAGAGCCACGTCGTTCCATCTCGGAACGAGCGCAACTGATCAAAGCTTTCGCCCTTGTCGAATATCCAAGGCTCGTACTCGTCTCCAACGTTAGCCTTTGACATACTGAAAATGCAAGGAAGGAGCGTCGTCAGCAATATGTAATCTCGTATCTGATGAGAACATAGTCCATGAACATAGTCCAGACGTCGCTGCTGGATGATATCCTCCTTCATCTTACAGGCGTCGAGTGAGTATCGCAGCGACTGCCGGTCCTGCTGTATCAATTCATCTGCTGTATAAGACGTACGCACATCCTGGGAGATAAGATACAACTCCCGTAGGATGTCCCAGCCGTTTGCGACTCGTTTACGCAGATAGTCGCCGCAAGGTGCTTCTGCTGGTATACGATAAGCTGGGCGCCCATTTGAATATGCGATTCGATGTTTGTTCACCAGGATTGCCGCCAGCTGGTGCGGTACGAGCTCTCGCAGCTGCTCATAGTGGAAGAAGTTCGATCGATCGTACATGTGCTGGAGGACTCGTTTACTGAACGTGACATGTGCTACCGCTGGCGCAATCGTGGGGATATAGCGATCAATCAGATCGCGCATTTGCGTACTGACCATGGTCAAAACACGCAGCTCGTCGAGACGACAATGGCGGGCTATTTCGATGAGGACATCCCATGGAAGGTGTGGTGATTGGCTGCATTCTGTAGCTTGGTTCGGCGAAGCTTTTTGGTCGATTGGAGATTCCATGGTGACATATAGTATCAAGAAATGGCACGGTGTTCGTAGCTCGGTGGCTGGCAAGAGAAGTAGAGCTGGGTAATTTGCTATCAGGAGGGAAGTTGGAACGGCAAGAACGGCCAAGCGCGCCTTGACAGGCAATCGCCGTCAGGATCACGGAGAAACGCGAACCGAGATGAGTGCATTGATGCTTTCCCATCGAAATCAACAGGCGAAGTCATGCTTGAGACGTTTTTCGACGCGTTTTGGCGCGTTTTGAGAGTCAATGAGATAGAGTTGCTAACAGTAGGTCGATGACAGGAACGGGAAACCCGCCTCGGCACCGTCTGCCGTCATCGATCATCACGGTCCAAGCTAGCAAGGCTCGGCTACACGAGACACATTGCTAACACCCATCAACACCTCCATCATCTCAATACAATCAGCCCTTTGCGGAGATGCTTAGAATGCATTCAGCCTGCGTTATGCATGTAACAAGCGTCCCGAGTATCTATACGGCGTCCGACATCCCGCCTTTAGCCTAATGCAGTGCAGATGATCTACCGGAAGGGCGACGACATGGGGATACATTCGTGCTTCGACAAGAGGAGGGCTCAAGGCGTCGGTAGAATCGTGCGAAAAGGATTTTATTCTGGATGATGACTCTATCGCTGGACCTAATAATTGAGACATCAATCATGATGCTGCAGTCCACCACGTCAGCTACTACCTCTATCTCAACCAACTTACAACGAGATCGACAAATCCAAGAAGCACCCCTGCACCGGAAGAATGAACGCGTTCAGCCTGCATAGTAAAGCAACATTTCCGGTCGCTTACAGCCAGATTCATACAACGTAATCATTGGTACAAACATACGAGTTATCCATGTTTGAGGTATCGTATTGAGCTCCTGAGTCCTAGCTCTGGACCCAACATGCGACAACATGGTCCTGTAAAATACCACAAGCTACGACCGGCATCGGCCAGCTCATCACTCGAGCGTTATTGCCAACATGCGCCCCACATCCCCATGGGGAATGCTTGCCAAAGCTTGATATATTCTACCGTCTCGCTCAATCGATGGTCTAGCTAAAATGACACCGGAAACCCATCATTCACAACACGGTATGCGAGCGACGAAATCATGGCATCACCGCCACCAGATCTTCACTTGATTCCTGCGTTCCCTTCAGAAGCAGCTCAGAAGACTGGCAGAGCATTCGCTGGAGCCACGCTAGCTCTGCTTGGAATTGCTCTCGTTGTTTTTGGAGCACGCATGTGGTCGCGATGGCGGCCTGTGTATCGGATGCAGTTGGACGACTACGCCTGTGCTATGGCATACGTGAGTAGCGACTGCACGATACCCCACTGACGATATTGAAGACTAACAAATTGGAAACAGGTATTGATAGTGATCAATACAAGTCTTTTGCTTGCGGCCATGCCTTATACCTTCACACACCGACCGGACACGTTCTTTCTATTCGACTCGCAAGAAGCATTCCACAAAGCGTCTATTGCACAACCGATCTGGGCATGGTCTATGGTATTCGTCAAAGTGTCGTTTGCTCTGATGCTTCTCCGCATCTCACCCTCGAAACCCCTTCGCCGTTTCCTCTGGGGCATGATTGTTCTCCAAATCACACTCGGAGTGTACAACACATTGGCAACTCTACTTCAATGCGTTCCAGTCCGAAAAGCATGGGACCTACTTGGCACAGTACCGGGACGCTGCTGGAGCAGCAAAGCAGTTAGGATAAGCTCGATAACAGTATCCGTGATACACATCCTCACCGACTTCATGCTCGCCCTCCTCCCCATATCTTTCCTCCGCCGGATTCAGCGTCCCATCCGCGAACGCGTAATCGTAGGCGCACTAATGGGCCTCGGTTTCTTTGCGGGCATAGCTTCCATCCTAAAGATCGTCGCTGCCATGGATTTTGGTAAGACTGGAGACCAGTTGAACGAAAGCATCACCATCGGCATGTGGTCCGTCATCGAAGAGCTCGTAGGTTTTATTGTGATCTGTGTACCCTGTCTCCGCTCGCCGTTTCAACGCGCACTTCAATACTGCGGCGTGATTAGCGTACGTATCAGACAGCATACGCTTACCCGCGGCTATGGGCGCACCTACGAATCTGACGGGTTGGACAAACGGTATGTTCGCAGTCAAAGTCAGAGTCGTCTTGCTACTATTGAGGGAGATGTCGAGTCGAGCTTCAAGATGAAGGACTTGGGTACTGAGGCTTCGGAGGATGAGATGCAGTGGCGGAACAGTACCCAAGAGACGAGTTCTGGCAGGGGAGAGATTTGGTGCACAAAGGAGGTCGTCGTGAAACATGATCCTATCAGTCGTGTGCCCTCACACGAACGTATGCATGGTGGTGTGGAGGAAGCATGGAAGGGTGAGCCGTTTGATTTTGACCTGGGACTTGCTGGCAAGAGCCGGACTGGGTGACTACATCCAGACCTTTGTCAAGATAGCCCTCACTTTGCGCACCCAGTAGATACTGTACTACAAAGAAAGTTGTGGGTTTTGTCACTAATTCGACCATGGAGCGCTCTTGACTGAACATGTTGAGCATATCAAAGGGCAGTACCCTGATGAATGCTCTCAACCCTTACCTGCATCAACATATACAGCTTCAGGGTTTCGGAACTACCAAGCTGACGGCATAAAAGCCCAATTTGAAGAAGGATGACGCCTTCATTCAGGGTTGAGTGCTGGTTTTCAGTACAGCAGGCACCACTCACTTCTATTATTGCCATGTATACCTCTTCGTACCCTTCCTTTCTCTCTCTTTGTGCATACCAAAGCAGCATAAAATCGGAAGGTGTCTGACGGTAAGTGCAATGACAACGTTGCCATACGTCATTATCAACATCGCTCTTACCATTAATGCTCTTTCTGGTAGAGCTCGACCACTCTCACATTCCTGCGCCCAGTAATGTTGCAAGAGCGTACCAAAGATCCGAAACAGCACCCACTACCAAGCGCGATAATGGCGTCGCAACCGCACCCATTCGCCGGACCTACCTCAACAATGATCTCACCTAAGGTTGCAGGCACATCTGTATCCAATTCACCGAGTGGCCAGGTCTACTCACCCACCGTGGTTCCCTACAGCCAGTTTCAATTCCCCCACGATCCACCTCACTGGCCAAACTATCCACATCTTACATTCCCAAGTTCATATCCAAACTTGAACTACCCCCAAGTCCCGTATCAAGATCTACACTCACTCATCATGGATCACGGTGAGCACTCGTACAGAAAAGGTGGACAAAAGATAGGTAAGTCAGCTATCAGGGACACCAAACGCTGTGAAAACCTTGGCTAACTCTTTTACAGTAAGTCCCTCCTGCTACGCTTTAGCACCGTAAAGGGGAAAATCAGCAACAAAGTCAACCGTATCAGAATTCGTCTGTCTGAAATAGCAGGCAAAGTCTAGATGCATCGCACTCTGTGTCCTCTTCTGCAGTACCGTTAATTCTAACGTCTTGATAGTATTTTAATCAACCGGACAACTCAGCATATGGTCACAATCCTGCGAGGCCTGTCGAACAGTGCCAGCCTTCGACTCCAGCGCAAAGCTACAGTACTATAAATCCCGTCGAACAGCGCCATGACTCTCTCACTAAGCCTGGCACTGCGAGCGCATCACCTGATGGCTCGGTTCCGCCGGGTTGGAAAGGTAGTCGCATTCCTTCAAACAACGTTCCGAGGAAGGCGCCGCTTGCAGCTCGCTCTTCAGACCAGACCTCTCCTACCACAGCCCGGAAGACTCCGAAAGGAAGGCCGGAAAGGACAGTCAGTGGACCGATAGAGACTCCGGAGCACATAACACGAGCCCGGGTGCGCCAACAGCAATCTTTCGAATCATCATCTGGAGCCTCTAGGCGTGGACTTCTGCAACTCAATGATGAGAACCAGGCTGCTGCTCAACCTCCCATAGGGTTCTTCGCGCCTCCACAGGTATTACCTTCACCGGCGCCACCGAAACCTGGAAGACTGCGTCCGCGACACACCTACGAAGTACCCACAGAGTTGGTAGGCACGAAGACCGCACTAGGTAAGTATATTCTGCCCTGAATCAATGTGTCCGAGCACACTCGATCATATTCGCTGACAGCCTCACCACCCAGGTCCGGATAACTGGGATAAATACGTATATCTCATGGAACGACTTCATTACAACGAAATCAGCGCCCACGAGTTCGACAGTCGCGCTAAATCCATCTTCCAGGTTTTTGGTGAGAAGACGCGAAAGAAGCTGAACAATATTCTGGTAATGAAGATGATATTGCCACGCCTTGAAGAGATTGAGTTGGAAGGCAGGGGACAAACCACTAAGAGTGTGGAGAACAACTAGGGTGATTAAGGTTCCGGGACTGCCGATGACCCCGCACTTTGGGGTAGCCTCATGGGGTATTACGTGGTGATGGTAATGCATGCAGCAGGGTTCTAGACATATTCTGGACTATTCTAGAGGGAGAGCCATGTCTAATGCCCAAGGCTGACTATAACGACGATCATTGCTGTTAACATGTGCGTGCCATGCTAGAGAGTAAGCTTCGGCCCTATACGTTTTGCTTTTACGAAGTGAACATGTCATCAGAGAAGCGGACCGGAGTAGGCTAATGTTTTTAGTAGCAGGTAGCATCCATCTACTTACAAGGGTCTAGTCAGCCGCAAGCCGGTCGCCTTGCCACGGCATTGCCTATTCTTTGCTGGCTTTAATCTTCCGAATGACCCTAGTCTACTAGCCAAAATTACCGCGATAATCACTCAATCGTTCTCTTCATCTCCTGAATTCCGGACGTTGCTGTCGAAAGGAATATGTCCGCTGGTACGAAAGCGTTTAGCAGCTGGTTCCACTCCAGACCCCTGATCTCGGTCCATCGGGCGTTTGTGAGACACTCGCTGGAACGATAGCAACGCTGCATACGCCAGCTCGTTCGGCGAGAGATGCTTCTGACGAAAGGTAGCCAGATGGTCGTCCGTCACCATATAGTCATTTACCAGCGATGGCAAAGTAGCTACTTGCGCTGATAGTTGCTCTCGCTCAGTCGGAGAAGGATGTTTCAACCCATCTGGATACGGTACAATCGCTGTTTGTACCGCCCGATCGACTTGTGACATGCGCGACCACTCTTCTTCGAAAAAGGGTAGGCGGCGAAGGGAGGTGATTGGCAAAGCAACGTATTTGGCTACATCCCTACCTGACATGACGTTGTCGGCTGCGACCTTCGAGTGATAGAATAGACGCGCAAGATAATGGATACGCTGTGGGAACGTGAAATCCATATCTTCCGCGTTCAGGCTCTCAAACTCCGGCGATCGACGAAACGCTACACCAGTGACGCCAAAGTTGTGTATACGCATAGCGTTATTGACAATAATATGGGCTATCGTCTCGATGTCTTTCGCGTCAGACCATATTCCCGTGTCTGCAAATTTGACAGCGAAGGTTAAGACATCTTTGGGGTCGTCCCATAGGTTGTAGAGATTGACTAGACTGAGACAGATCTTGCGAACGTAGTAGCCTTTCTTTTCCTCGGTGGTAGGTACACCGTACATGCCCATTGAGGGCCGCCAGACTGCTTCGCCTAGGTAAGCTGTGAAGGCGGCGCCGTTGGGTAAGCTGGGTTGATCAAACGATGATGATGTGTATGGCGGATGAGATGGTGGTGGCCCATGCGGCCATGGTTCCGTGAATGCTGATGGTAAGCGACTAGGCTGTCGTGGATGGCCAAAGTGGACCTGAGGTGATGCTTTTTTGGCCCGGCTAAATGGGCTAGTTGAGAGAGCTTGCTTAGAGTCCTCCAGATTCTGAACATGTGAAGAAGAGACCATGGGGACAGGCGTGTCGGGACTGAACATCTGACAGTCTGATGAAGTTGAGATTTCCGGGAATGGTATGTGGTCAGCCTGAAACGAACTTTGAGCACTTCGATCAGCGGCGGAAGGGCGAGGCAAGCAATCGAGCTGTGACATAAACGCCATCGATGCATACTTGGCTTCCTGTTCACTCGTTAGTGGGCATATATCGAGTTGCTGACTCCAACACCTACATTTGGCGCGTTAGATCCTAGTACATGCGGACTTGTTGTGGAGAAACTAGGGTGACCAGGTGTGGTAGAATGATAATTGACAAACATCCGGATCTCGTTCGGGTTACCGATAGAGCTATGGTTGATATTAAAGTTGTGTGCAGACTACTATAAGTCAGTTGCCAGAACACTCAAGATGACCTAGTCAATAACTGACCGCATCGGAAAATGGCGAGTCTCGACTGCCCTCAAAGCACAAATTGCTCGCACCGAAGCCATTGTGGCCTTGCGGTATTGGAGTGTAGGATCGTGAATTAGGGCGAGACATGTCGCGTCGACTGTTGAGCGCGTTATCTGTTGGTTTCTGGTCCTTCTGTCGGCCACTTGTAGATAATCTGATCTTGAAGTAGAGTTTGTAGTCTTTGACTTTTCGCGTTGTACAGGCGTTTGGATGTTTCAAGCTTTACGCTAGGACTACGGTCTGGGCGCGGAAAGTGTGGAGAAAGAGTTGAGTGAAGTTCGACCTGGCACGAGGTCAAGTGATTTCCAGACTGCCCTTCACTGTCGATGAAACCCCTCCTTTCTCGCTATCATAGCAATGCCGTTAACTTGATCAAGATGCCAGAGTGATAAATTGAATGATGTTCTATGAAGGTACTGATAATAGATATCTTAAAAGACTCGAATACCATGGTTCAGAACCATGGTTGCCTGCCATGAACTATGGTTATCGATACCTTACTCTGTGAAAGAGCCAATGAGTCGCGATCAATCCATCTAATTGTATCAATGGAAGGTACCGACGATATAGGTACCATGCTAGTAATAAGTGGAAGAGATTGCTGAGTACATTAGATGGATCTTTCTCTCGCATGATCCTTGACATTGACTGGTGAACATACGGTTTCTCCACCTTGAGCGATCTTCAGTAAACAACCAACCATTAATCTCACTACACTCGCCATTTCAGAAGTCTGTCAAGTGTTGTTAGCACTGTCATTTGGGGCGCTTTTGCCCCACCACCTACCCATTTAGGAGCCGTTGCACATCGGTCTTCCATAGCTGCGATAATGACCTCCTCAGCATCTCCTACTCTTTCTGCAGACATCATCGACGCCAACAGTAACCATGTTGGTAGATACTATCCATTGCAAGGCCGAGGTGAAGGAAGACGAATCTTGCGACACATCAAAGGCAGCTTCACCTTGGTTTCTTCTTTTCTAATTCACCAACGACGATGATATTTTGCAACCCAGCGTTATCGTGATGCGCATGCCCCCAATAGTGATATTGATTGGCGTGCCTGAGGCGCATCGATGGGTTCTCATCGTGACAATTGCTGCCGCAGGTTTGATCCAGAAACTTTGCTTTGGATGATCACTAGTTTGTAAAGGCCGCAGTATCATAGCGAAGTTTTGCAGTTGGCACTCTAGCGCATACCTGAGTTTGTGTCTCAGTGTGTTGAGTACAGCTTGCCGAATGAGTTTTGACTCATGAGCCGTAAACACACGACTTGCCTGGCATTACCCGCCGTTGTCGGAATACATAGTTATGTCTTTGGACATACGTGAGATATTGATTCCAGGCGAAAATTCAAGAAAATTGTGTCTGGTGCGTTTTCGGCATGTCCGAGATCGATAGCGTGACACGGTGGCTAGCGGGAACGACCTAGATATCGGAAACAGTCCTCTCGAACTCTACAGGCCAGAGGTATATCGGAGAGTTAGGTGATCGGGATAAAGTTCGACAATGCTGCCGGCTGCAATTACTATCGCGCAGATGATTAGTGTTCCGTTCTAGGTATCCCGGAGGTTGTCGTAGTCTACGGCTCCATGTTGTGGGGTATCGCACGATGTCTAGCGCTGGCGCTGGAATCGTCCCGGGGGCCCACTCCAAATGAGCCTCATGTGTTCGAGACACCATGCACGTATCGCGCTTGTGTTGTCCGCGGATGTTTGGCAGGCGCTGGACAGACTAGCGATACAACAATATGTGCGATGCTATGCGCTAGCCAAAGGACTGTAAAACGAGTTCTCGATATGCGGCAGCGTGCCGTGTGTCGCGGCTCACAGTCGCCTACATTGCGCGCGATCATTTTTCACCGATAGGTTGCCTGCAAAGGATCGAAATGCTTATAGGCCGCGCATTCCGTCTCCTCTTGGTTTGCGCGTGCGGATTTCGATACGAGTTGCGATGTTGCGTGACAAGCACGTGAGCTGTTTCTCTCCGCTGTCCATGACTCGCAGCCCACTGTATTCCTGGAGTTTGACCTGGAGAAAATTTTGGAGATGTCTCCACCAAAACGGGTCGCTGCGAATGAGACCTGAGCCCACAATTCTGACAGTTGGGCCGGGCTCAAATTTGTTCCAAGCTTTGACGAGGGCTTGGGTTGTTGGGACAAGTAAAGTCAAGGTGCCCAAGACGTCGCCGCGCGTACGCTATCGAGTTCGTTGGCCTCGTCAAGGCTTGCCGCGGACGTCCTTCGCTGACTGGATGGGAATGGGATCGAGTTCGCGATCCATTTGAAGAATGCTAAACATGTTGTAAGCCTCTCCTCATGGAACGGAATTGTGATTCTTAGCAAAGTCTGGATGGGCTGATATCCGTGAGGTTGAAACGACGGTAAAGGACCTTTGGCGGCATTATGATGGCGCCTTGCTCCCTGCCTCGGTGGTCGCGCCAGTATGTGCCGGGACTGCAGACGGCTGACCGGCAAGGCAACTCTAACGCCGATCGGAGCTGGGCAGCGTCAGCCTGGCAAGCCGCACACCAAGATTGCACCAAGCACATGCAGCATGTGAAGCTTTGTACTGATCACGGGTACACGACGAGTACGGGGCGCTACCGTGACCAGGATTCCGCCTCGTGCAGCGTCCGACGCAAGATATCACCGGAAACGCTGTAAGGGTGAGCTTACGGCGCCCTTTGCAATCCAACAGCATGGCGACAAAGAACTTGAGCATGACGGTTGCTCGGAAGTCAGCCGAGCAATGTAACGTGGTGGCTTGAACTAGCCGCCAGATGGGCAATCAGACATGGTCGAGAATGCGGAGGGTGAGGTCATAGACGTCGGCATGCGCGAAGCTTTGGGGTGAAGGCCAAGTGCCAGGGCTTAAGCGTGGCTAAGATAGCCGCATGAATCTTGTGGAGGCTTACTCCATGGGGAGATGTGGTGGGGATCCTCATGAACGATAGACCTAGCGCCATAGTACCCCTCCCGCAACACTGCGTCTTGTTGGCGGACACAAACCAGGATCCCGGGGTCCTTCACCGTGGCGACGGTCGTGCCAGTAAAAATGTATCTGGATCAATCCAGGGTACCTGTTGCAGCCTCTTACAGCTGTCGTGCGCCGTTGAGGCTCCACTTTTAGGCCTCCCCTTCACTGAGAGCTCCCCCAGGTATAAGACCGCCTGCTCATCTCCCCCGCCATTTCTTTCCCACCTCCACTGCTCTCCGCGCTTCATCGCGACTGGTTTTACTCACCTTGGGAGCCTGCGCAAATCAATCTCCAACATGGACGGCAAAGACAACGGCGTGAGCCACATTCCCGACAAGGAAGTGGCCTACACTGCCGACAAGGAAGCTGTTTACGACCCAGCCGCCGAGAAGCAGATCAACGAAAAGTACGAGCCTGCCACCGAGCACATCGCTGATGCTGGCGCCCGTCGCGAATCCGTCGCGCACAACATCGTTGAGAACCCTCTGACGCGTCAGACCAAGGCCGAATGTGTCAGCGCTGCTGAGCGATGGGCTGCCACACATGGCATGGAGGAGCACTCTACTCTCTTCGGAAAGGCTGCTCTCATTGCGCGCGACCCTGACCGCTTCGAGATGCTCACCGACCTCACTCAAGACGAGCGTGATGCTCTCATCTACGAGCGCGACCACAAATGGCACGGCCCCAAGATGTTGTGGTACTCGATTGGCCTGTGTGCCATTGGAGCCGCCACTCAAGGTTGGGACCAGACTGGATCCAACGGAGCCAACCTGTCCTTCCCCGAAGAATTTGGTCTTACTGAAGGCGACAGGAGTGAATGGATTGTTGGTCTTATCAACTCCATCATCTTCTTGACTGCTGGTCTCATCGGCGCTTTCATTGTCGACCCTCTCAACAAGTACCTTGGTCGCCGTGGAGAGATTTTTGTCACTGCTGTCTGCCTTACTGCTACTCCCATTGGTTCTGCGTGTGCGCAGTCATGGGAAGGACTATTCGCTGCACGCTTCATCATGGGTATTGGAATTGGCGCAAAGAATGCTACTGTCCCAATTTATTCTGCTGAGATGGCTCCTCACCGTGTTCGAGGTGCCCTGGTCATGTTCTGGCAGTTGTGGGTCGTCATTGGTAAGTTTTCGCAATGCTTGAATTTGTTGACCTGTGACTAACCTCTACGCCCAGGTATCTTCCTCGGTTTCTGTGCCAATGTTATCGTCAAAGACACTGGTAGAATTTCGTGGCGTCTGCAGCTTGGTTCGGCCTTCATCCCGTCTTTTATCCTCATGGTCGGCATCTTCTTTTGCCCAGAATCCCCTCGTTGGTTGATGAAGCATGGCAAGGTCGCCAAGGGCTATCAATCCATGGCTAAACTCCGTGCCCACCCCATCATTGCCGCCCGCGACTACTACTACTCATACGTCATTTACGAAACTGAGCTAGCCGTTGCACGTGGAGCTGGCTACTTCGACCGCATGTGGGACTGTTTCCGTGTGCCCAGAATCAGGCGTTCCAACTACGCTGCTTCCACTGTCATGATTGCCCAGCAGATGTGCGGTATCAACATCATCTCTTTCTATAGTTCTACCATCTTCTCTGACGCCGGTTACACCTCCGACCAAGCTTTGTACGCTTCGCTCGGTTACGGAGCTGTTCAAGTTGTTTTCACAATTCCTACTCTCTTCCTCATTGATACAAAGGGTCGAAGGACTCTTTGCATGTGGGCAAGTTCTCTCCAACCTCTCTTAGCACTCATCTTGTACTGACTACATAACAGACTTTCCCCGTCATGTGCATCTTCTTGTTGGCTGCCGGTTTGACCCTGCTCCAACCAGAATCTGTTAGCCAAGCTGCTCGTGTTGGGCCCGTCGTATTATTCATCTATCTGTTCACGATCGCGTACTCCCTGGGAGAAGGGCCAGTCGCGTTCCAGTACTCCGCCGAGGTCTTCCCTACCATACAGCGTGAGCAGGGAATGGCCTGGGCCGTCTGCATCAACAACACCTTCGCTGGTGTCCTATCGCTCACCTTCCCTCGCATGGTATCAGTCATGTCACAGACTGGTGCTTTTGGATTCTACGCTGGTCTTAACCTTATCGCCTGGGTCATGATCTTCTGTTTCGTCCGCGAAACCAAGCAGCTCACGCTGGAAGAACTGGACCAGGTCTTCAGCGTGCCGACCAAGACGTTCCTTCATTACGAGATTACGGAGTCGGTTCCCTATTTTATCAACCACACGCTTCTTCGTCGGAACGTGCCCAAGCCACCCCCAATTATCGAGAAGGGTTACGGTGCTGGTGCAATTCCTACTGCATAAGCGGATTATGATACCACCGGAGAGAGTGATGATTCCTTTTTACGGAATATAGAATCGAGTAGTGGGTTTATTGAGCGCAGATAGTGCACGACGCTCGTTGAGTAATTAATGAATACCCTGTCTCAAGGTTTCCTGCTTATCATGAATCTTTTGATGTCTGGTAGCTTTGATTCCATTGATGCTACACCTCTATGTGATGAAACCTCCAATAACGCATCCGTTTAACAGTAGAACTCCAGTTGTTGGGTTCCGGTTACCCGTGGGTAAGATGGAGTAAGATGTATCATCCACCAATGCTCATCATCTAGTGACGTAGCTTTCCTCTCGTTTCGAAGCATTTCTAAGCGCCAAGTATGGGCGTTTCCCGCTTATTTCAAAGGAATGCGGGGTCTCCACATATGGATAGCTACAGCATTGGCCACGTCCACTCGTCTCACAGCGGCTAGTGCGGGAAGAACGGCCTCACATCTTCTCACCTCAAGCCACGTCCTACCACAATCACTACACTCCCCAAATCGACAGCTAAGTGGATACATGTACTAGGTATCTTGTGCACGTCAACAGTATGCGATACAGGTACCGAGGAGAAGGGAAGATGATCTTCAGATGAGAGATGCAGAGCAGTCAAGCGGTGAATATTGACAGGCCTGACCACGGATCTTTTCTTCATTGCAAATCTCTCAGAAGAGCTTCCATCACGCTGCACCCGTCATCACCCTGGGAGGCCACAATAACTCAACCCGGAGGCATTGGCCTAAGCTCGAGCCCTGTCCGGAGATTCATATGACAATGCCTTGTCACTCGTAACGACCAACAAAGAAACAAAGCCTTGGAAGCGATATCGGAGCATTTCCGACTGCGATCACCGCATCATCGCATGCCGCGAGCACATACCAAGATGTCGGAAAGCACGGGAAGTGACATGTCAAGTACGGCACATCGTACGCGGTATAACACACGAGGAACCATGATGACGGTACCTAAGGGGATAGAGTCATGGTACACGGCTCCCCGTTGTGCGGAGTCACATAGCACCAGCCACGGATAGGCAGCCTGCGGACATGGCATATCACTATGACTTCGTATCTCGAGGCTGGAGTGAAACATGACTGTTGGCACATCGCGTTGACCCTAACCCCTTGGAGGTGACTGAAAGGATACGTGAGTCAATTGGGAGTATAAAAGTAGAAGTTGCGTTTGCTCTAAGCTCGCTATCTAACACAACACTGTGAACGTACTGAGAACAATTCAACGCTACATAACCCCTATTTGCGTGGGGAACTATCAAACCAGGTCTCTACCGACAGCTTGTTCCACATATATCATGACTTGGACGCCACCATGGACACCCAAAAAGATGGAGGCTCTTGTAAAGCTCCAAGAGCGTAACGAAGATCGTGAGAAGGAACTCGACAAGATATTCGGAAAACTCAACAAGACATCTGGAACTGACCTAAGACCTTATAAATGGAACTGGCACAAGGAAGCACCCAAGGCCGCAAAGATCGTGGAGGATGCACAGGAGGATGCCGCCAATTATCAGGAGATGCTCGAAAAGGAGCTGGCTGGGCTCTATACTTGGCCAAGTCGCGAACTTACGGACGGAAAGATCTTCTTGCCGGGCAAGGGGGTCTTCGCTACGTTCAACCGGAAGGATACTTGGTTTGATGACATGGGCTTCTCTAAATATCAGACTGACTATACCTTCTCTGACAATTGGGATAAGGAAAGGATACCAGTGACAATCCTTGTCCCAAAAGATCTGCCGGTCGGACATAAAGCTCCGGTTATGTGGTTCTTCCATGGTGGTGGCTATGTAAGTGTCGCTCAGAACAAGGCGCATACACATCTGCTGATAGAGTGATAGTGCACAGGCTCTGGCGACTTTCCCGCTTGGTATTCTCAAACGGCCATCAAGAGGGCTAAAGCGAAAAAGGCTATCATTATCGCGCCGGACTATCCCTTAGGACCTGAAGGCAACTACAAAGACATCGTGGACTGTTTAAGGGACTTTCTTGTCTGGTACAGGGAAGATGGCTGCTTCGAGTCTGACTTCACGAAGTGGACAGAATGGCTTTATAAGCAGAAGCCTGTGCAGAATTTTACTGTCGACAAGAACCACGTATATGTCGAGGGCGAGAGCGCTGGTGGTCAAGCAGCCGTTACCGCATTGTGGCTGAACGCTACAAAGGGTGGGCCAAATTTGCCCATCGACGTTGCGCTCCTTCGATACCCAATGATTGCGCATTACAAACGAAAATGGGACAAATGCGCGGATAAGACGAACGGAAAGATGAATTACATGGGCCTTTGGTTCACCAAGGAGGAGGTCTTGAAGCGCGAAGCCGACATTGCAGAACGTATCAAGTGGCTCGAAAGCCACAGTCTCGTACCAACTTGCTCGTCGCGCTGGCCTTCGAAGGGCATGGCTTTCGCATTCATTCTCTCCGTTACAGAGAAATGGCAATGGTACTTTCAGCGCCAGCACGACTTCCCCAAAGCTAAAAGGGACGAAACAGACTATATGGATGGTATTGAGCGGGCGAGTAATACTCGAAGTAGTGTATCGCATGAACGTCTTCCACCCATGTATATATTCCATGGATGGAATGACCCGAACTGCCCTATTAAAGACACTAAGGAGTTTGTGAGAGTATTGAAAACGAAGTATCCGGAACGATACATGAACGACAAGAATCTGCGATTCGATATTGTGAAGGAGCTGGCGGTGAGAAGGAGTGGAAATTTGGATGGCTCCATCAATAATGAGTATAATTCCGATAACGTTGGGCACGGGTTTGATTACTGGCTTGACGAGACGGAGGAGAAATCCTTGAGAGATGCATATGATTGGGTTGGTGACCGTTGGAAGACTAGTTCTTAGTATCGGTCTTGCCTTCGAAGCAGAGGGGACATTACAAAAATGGTAGATTAGAGTGCCAATACTCATTCAAGTGCTTTTATGAGTATTTTCATCTCCTACGTATGTAAAACGCCATGTCTCTTAACGCCAATGATTAAACGGCCTCTGTAAAACTATCAAGCCGCATCCAAAAAGGTTATCCTAACCCTCTCATAAACTCCATGAATAGTTCCGAAATGATAGCCTAGTCTCTTAGCCTGTAGCCAGTTTACCCATACAAAGTCCCTTTCGTCCGCTCACTGGCCTGTGTCTCGTTATGCAGATGCTGCGTAACATCCATCGTGACTGTGATGTGGTCCCGGCTCAACTTCTCCTCCTTCCTACTCGCCAACAACCTAGCAATCTTGAGAATATTCTTAATCTGGCGTCCATTCAAGTCCATCCTCGCCAACTCCGCAAGCTGCGCCTTATCAATAGTATGTTCTTGGGAACTCGAATCCAAAAAGTTCTTCCACACCGTCTTGCGCGAGTCGATGGTGAGACCGGGGTAGTCGAGCGAGATGTGGATGCGGGATTGGAATGCTGGATCGAAAGTTTGCACACGGTTGGTTGTGAGGAACATGGTACCTTCGTAGTATTCTAGTACGCGCAGGAAGATGGAGACGAGTTTGTTACGCTCGAGTTCGTGCAAAGAACGTTGCTCGAGGAAGACGTCGGCTTCGTCGAGGAGGAGAACGGCATTCCAGCGGCTGCACATTTCGAGGATGTTTTGGAGTTTGGTCTCCACTTTGCGGGGGTCGAAACCGAGGTCGCCGGCGCTCATCATGTATAGGGGAACCTTCATTTCCTCGGCTACGGACTCAGAGGTGAGAGTCTTGCCGACGCCTGGAGGACCGCAGAGCAGGATGATCATGCCTTTTCCTTTTCCTTCGATTACGTCGTCGAAGGTGTCACGGAATTTGCGTTGGGATTCCGTGAAGCCTAGGATCAGCTCTTTCTGGTTCTTGGGTAGAACGAGGCGGTCGAAGGCGTCAGTTTGCCACTCGATGTCCTTGACGCAATTGACGAAGAAGTTCAGCCAAAGCTTGTTCTTCAAGCTGTAACCACGGAGAAGAGGCGAGCAGATGAGCTTTTGCTCGGTAGTCAATGGCGGATGTTTGGCTGCGTCGTCTTCATCCGCAAACGCGCCATCGATTGGCATACCGCTGTCGTCTTCGTCTTCAAACTCCTGGCACTCTTCCTCTTCACCCTCATCGTACTGGCCTGGAGGTGGTGGTGGGGTGGGATCCTTCTGGTTTAGTGGCGTGACATAGATCGCTTGGGTGGGATTAAAGCGGTTCCAGCCGTATGTGTCGATTACGATGCGACCTTTCACATTGTACTTGTCCTTGTTTCCGAAACCACCCTGCCTCCACGCGATACCCTGGTATGCCCGATAGTTTGGACCAGCGAGGGTTTCTGCCTTACCACCACGTTCAATGAGCCGAGCGCGAATGGCTTCACCCTCTGGATGGAACTCGATGGGGTAGACACGCAAAGATGTGATGGCGCGTGTACCGGTATAGACGGAAATGGAGAGATTGATCTTATTAGAACCGAACTTGGCGCCATCCCAATCGACGTATTTGCATGTCAGCCAGAAGCAGGGCACGCCTTTACAGTCCACTCCGTATTTTGTCTCGACAAGTGTCATGGCGGTTTCTTGTCCGTCCTGCCGAGCAAAGACTGTCGCACCTGGCTGGAATAAAGTCCACAAGTGCTCGTAAGTCATGACCTTCTTGCTCTTCATATCCTGAGAAGTGTCGATCATGGTTTTGAACTCTTTGGTAAGGATTTCTTGAAGCAACTCAGCGTGTGATTTGGTTGTACGCTTGTCTTCCGTGTCATCGCCAAGCTTTGCGATAGCGTCCTGCAACTCAGCCCATCGATGGATGAGTGGCTCGAACTTGCCCTGAAACTCGAGACGATTGAGACCCACTGTGACACCCGGGTAGTTCTTGAGTACGCCAGCAAGTAGCTTCTTGAGTAGAGGGCTCTGGACTACAACGGAGTGGATGGACAAGACTCGTCGGGGGTCTCCATAGACTTTAACGTTTCGCACAAGCAGCGCCCACTTGGCAGTCTCATCGTTCTCGACGGGATCGCCGATATCTTCTGGAATTTCCTCCTGCCACTGGAAGCGGCCTTTCTTGTCTTCCTTGCCGGAGTAAAGATGCTTGAGACCGCTCTTCATTCCCGGCTCGCAGGGCTCCTCGTTCTTCTTGTCGTTCTCTTCAGCGTTCTTGCCATCGGCAACGCCATTCTCAGCCTGCTTTCGGCTTTTGCCATTGACGAGTACATGTTTGACGCCATTAGTCTCGGCCTTTGACTTGCCATTAGTGATGGGCTTGTCTTCTTCTGATGAGGACGAAACAGACGGCGATCGAGGCTTGCGATTGAGTCTTTCGCGCGCTTCCTTGGCCATGATCTCACGCAAGAATTCCAGTTGTTGTATGCTCATTTGTTCTTCGGTGGGTGAGTCGCACATGATCAAGTCGGTTTCTGACAAGCTCAATCGGATAGCCTGGATATGTGTGGTGGAGTCTTGTCGACGTTTAGTCGGTACGAGTGCTGACTTTAGAGGGCAATGGACAAAGAATCGGTCGGGCGATAGTGTCAAGTGAGAGAAGCTGAAAGGTGAGCTCTATAGATGCGGGCTGAGGCTTTGGTGTGGCGAGTGGTAGGAACAATCTTAGTCTTGATGAAGAAAAAACAATTCACGTCGATTCTCCAGCTGGAGGATTGACCGTGCAAGAAGAGGGTAAGATAAGTGAGGCTTTGAGAGAAATAAGTACCTCGCAAGGCTACACGTGGAACGTCTGCCTGTTGTAGATCTGGTAGCGGTTATTCTGCTCAAGGGCTGAAAATCACGCTGTTGATCTCTTATGGGCGGCCTCTAGGTATGTCTTCACGCCTAATGTGAGTACTGGAGTGCGCGGTGCGCTGTCAATGTCGTCAGGTCACACATGCGTCAGCAGTGGCGTTGCTGAATTGCTGGATTGCATAGACGCCACAAGTGCGCAGAAACGAGTTACATGGTTTTACTCAAGATGTACTGCCTTGAGCGATGCCAAGAAGTTTTTGCGATGTTTTGTCCTCATCATAGTCAATATCGTGGTGCGGGTGGGGAGCCATGCACATGGACGAGATAAGATGAGATAGGACGGGGGTAGTGATGGAATGGTCGCGTTGTTGGACGCGGATCCGACTGGTGAGGCTGATGGAGCATGGCTTGGTGTGGCGGTGCATTTTGCTACCCCGCGACCGGAGCCGGAGTTTGAGCCCCACGCTATCTTTTTCGTCACCCATGCGCTGACTAGACGTTTTTTTGCGCGTCGACATAAAGAAGGCATCACGTCAAGTCTCAGGCGCTCTTTAGCCCAAAATGACTACTCACATCAAAGTACCCTGCTCGTCTGCCAACATTGGCCCCGGCTTCGACGTCATCGGCCTGGCGCTGAACCTCTACCTTGAACTAGACGTCACAGTCACCAAGAAGGAGAAATCAGAACACTCACTCAACTGCAAGATAACTTATGAAGGCGTTGGCGCCGACGACGTCCCTCTGGTTGCGCAAGACAACCTCATCACACGAACGGCCGTATACGTGCTTCGATGCCATGGCATTCGCGACTTCCCTTCCGAGACACACGTTCACGTCAAGAACCCGATACCACTCGGACGGGGACTGGGCTCCTCAGCCGCGGCTATTGTAGGAGGCGTATACCTGGCGAATGAGGTCGGCAACCTCCAGCTGTCGCGAGCGCGCATGCTCGACTACTGCCTGATGGAAGAGCGCCACCCAGACAACGTCGCAGCGGCTTTGTACGGAGGATTTGTTGGCACATACCTCAACGAACTATCGCCCGAAGACACTGAGCGCCTGGAGATCCCCCTCAGTGAAGTCCTGCCACAACCCGCCGGTGGCGTAGACACGGGTCTGCGCCCACCCGAGCCTCCGCTCAACATTGGTCACTACACCAAGTTTGACTGGTCGCCCGCCATCAAGTGCATATGCATAATACCACAGTTTGAAGTTTCCACGGCCAAGGCGCGCGCGGTATTGCCAGAGTCGTACTCACGCAAAGATGCCATCTTCAACATGCAGCGACTGGCTGTCTTGACCACTGCCCTCGGTCAAGCCACACCAGACCCCGACATGATCTACACAGCCATGCAAGACAAGCTCCACCAACCCTACCGTCGCGGCCTCATCCCCGGTCTTACCGAGATCCTCCAGTCCGTTACCCCACAATCACACCCTGGCCTTCTGGGCATTTGTCTCTCAGGAGCTGGCCCCACCATACTCGCCCTCGCGACCGAAAACTTCGACCAGATTGCAGAGCATCTATTACACGAGTTCAAGAAGGAGGGCATAACATGCGACTGGAAGCTGCTTGAGCCGGCCCAGGAAGGCACCACCGTGACACGCCCTTCGAGCACCTCACAGCCAGTGGGCGAGGCCTTGACGTACGCATCATCAGGTGTTAGCATCGACGCGGGCAACCAGCTCGTCAAGCAGATCAAGGCACTGACTGCCAGCACAAAACGGCCCGGAGCCGATGGCAACATCGGTGGATTTGGCGGCTTGCTCGACCTGCAAGCAGCCGGCTACACTGAGGCCCCGATACTCGTGGGCGCCATCGACGGTATTGGTACCAAGGTCAAGATTGCCTTCGAAATGGGCAAGCACGACACTGTTGGTATCGACCTTGTCGCCATGAACGTCAACGACCTCGTTGTACAGGGCGCCGAGCCCCTGATGTTCCTCGACTACTATGCTTGCAGCAAGCTAGATGTGGAAGGTGCTGCCAAGTTTGTCGAGGGTGTCGCCAACGGCTGCCGGCAATCTGCATGTGCGCTTGTTGGTGGAGAGACGGCAGAGATGCCCGGTATCTACCAGTCAGGCGAATACGACGCCGGTGGTGCAGCCATCGGTGCCATCAAGCAAGGCGCGACTATCCTACCAGACACAGCGTCCATGACCGAGGGTGACGTGCTCATCGGCATGGCCTCAAGTGGAGTCCACTCCAACGGATTTTCGCTCGTCCGAAGAATCGTCGAGACACAAGGCATCTCGTACTCAGATGCGTGCCCGTGGAGCTCAGGTGAGAACCTCGGGACCGCGCTCCTGACACCCACCAAGATCTACGTCAAACCACTACTAGCTGCAACCAAGCGGGGCCTCATCAAGGGTATGGCCCACATCACGGGTGGCGGCTTAACGGAGAACATTCCTCGCATGTTGCCCAAGACCCTGGCTGCCGAGCTCGACGCAAAGAGCTGGCCGCTTTTGGACGTGTTCAAATGGCTCAAGAGCGCGGGCCGCTTGGAGAACTCGGAGCTTGCGAGGACTTTCAACACAGGTCTTGGTATGGTACTTGTTGTCAGCCAGGAGAACGTCAGGACGACCATGGACCGACTACAGGAGTATGGCGAGAAGGTCTACGTGGTCGGTAGTCTGAAGAAGAGGACAGATGCGGATGAGGAATGCATTGTCAACAACATGCATGTCTGGGGTTGAGCAAAAGTCTTGCTTTATTGGTTCATGCACACATGTAGTGGAGAGACGATACGCCATGTACGGAGGTCATTTTAGTCTGGACCATCACCGGGAGCCTCCGCGGTTGCAGCGGCAGCGGCATATCAAACAATATATATACCCACCTTTTCTCAAGCTTCTAGAGCAACATTGAATCCAATCGGAATGTTGTTATATCATGATTCCTCAAAAAGAGAGAGAGAGAGAGAGAGAGACACGCGTCTGCTGCCTCAGATGGTCCTTTGTTGTGACTAAGGGATTGTATCACGAAACGCTGATATTAGCCGTGGTCCAAACCGAAGAGCCTCAGGATCGCGTCATGCATTTAGCTGACGGGGGTTGATGGAATGACAGCTGAAGACAAGGCGCTACGCAACACCCTATTAGTTCGTATGCATGTACGCCGCGGCTTATTGTGGGGATGCATGGCTTGTTCGCTGCGAGGACGCGTAAAGTGTCTGCTTACCTGAATATTTTGCCAACTTGCGCAGGCGTTTGATAAAGTCTAGATTCATCACACATACATATCCCTCCCTATAAGTTGTTTCGTTGACGACTGCTCAGGCAGCGTTGGGACTGGTTGTCGCGACTGGCTTGTTATCATGACAAGCTAGATGATCGCGATTGCATGATCGTATACCAGCGTGATACAAACAAGCCCTGCATCCCGCTCGACCTTCTAGAACGTCTCACCGCTGCCACAACGCCTTAGTTGCCCTTCAGTTACTTCATCCGTGGGGTACTGCACGCAGAGTGCCGCTACGCCTACGACGGCGCTGGCTTTGGCCTTTGCTTGCGAGCCGAGCAAGTTATGGCCATGGCGGTGTTGACATGTCGTGTTTGTGTAATAGATTGCGCGAATCGCGATTCCAAAGCTAGAAGACGCGATATTCAACACTACTATAGACGACCAAACACATGGGATCCATGGCGTCGCAAAGTGCAAAGAGAGAGACAGCAGCTGGGTAAGAGTCATACTGCGCTTCCCAACAAATTCTGCTCCCTTCCGTGACGTCGACATGTGAGAATGCACGTTCAGTTCGGCATGCCTTGGTTCCGATAAGGGACTTTCTGGCACACATTTGGCGCCGCGGATTTAGTTGTGGGTCAGGGATGAGGCCATACACGGTGTGGTACAGCGAGTGCGATAGGATGGCTCTGTGCTGTGGAGGGTTATGGAGCTGCCGCATCGAGAAGCGTGGTGGTGTATAGGCAACCATGTTCGAACGTGTCTCTCTGCTTCGCGGCTGAACAAGGGCGGGGCGCCCCGATTTCCCTGGCCGCTCTTGTGCTCGCCTATCAGAGTTTTGGAGGAGGTGGGACCAGAGGGACTTGTGTTGCGCCTACGGACCGTTTTCCAGACGGCCCTAACTATTTTTTTCTTTTGCGTCTCGGGTAGGCCAAGCAAGTCCCAACTCCCGAACAAGGCACGCACCACACACCCCCCGAAGTCTGACAGCATTGCAGTGCAGCCAGCCATAGCCAGCCCAACGCAACCCAGGACAGCCTTGACCACCTTGCCTTACCCCAACCCGGCAACCTACCTAGCCCTATCTATCGCGTCACCCATCCCATCATCTTACCTTGCAGTCCGCTCCGTCTTATATCTTTACGCCGTCCCCCTCCCCCTCCCTCCAACATGTCCGCTCCCCACGACACGCCCGCCCACACCACACACCCCATCAACACGACGACGCCCGCCGACCCCCCACTCAAGGGCGACGCAACCGCCGCGCACCCACCCCCGCAAAAGCCCGATCCAACCCTCTCCTCCAACGACCATGGCGCCGCCCAAGGAGGACAGTCCACCCCCCATCCCTCCCCCGCCGCCGAACTCACCCGTCTTAAAAGCACGCTGAAGGCCTCGCTGCGCCAGTTCAAAGACTTCCCCGAGCCAGGCATCTTGTTTGAGGACATTCTGCCCATCTTTGCCAACCCGCAATTGCACGAGGGACTGCTGCGCGGTCTTGAATTGTCCATTGAGCAGCAGTTTGGCGCCTCGGGTGCCAAGCCTGATGTCGTTGTCGGACTCGATGCGCGTGGGTTCCTGTTCGGACCCAGTCTGGCGCTGAGGCTGGGTGCGAGTTTTGTGCCCGTCAGGAAGAGGGGCAAGTTGCCTGGTCCGTGTGAAACGGCTGAGTACAAGAAGGAGTATGGAAGCGACTTTTTCCAGATGCAGGAGGACGCTGTCAAGAGCGGGCAGAAGGTGCTCGTTGTTGATGACATTATCGCAACTGGTGAGGACTTTTCCTTCTTACGCATATCCGGCGCGACCAATGTGGGACAATTGCTAACGAGATTGTAGGTGGCTCCGCAGCTGCAGCTGGTTCTCTGGTGAAGAAGCTAGGAGGAACTATCATGGGCTACCTTTTCATTCTCGAGCTGGACTTCCTGAAGGGCCGCGATCAGCTCGACGCGCCTGTACACACATTGCTTTCGGGGCAGGAGGAGAAGATGGTGCAGTAGATCTGTAACATTGGGATGAATCTCGACTCGATGCCGTAAACAAAAAAACATGATATAGATGGGTGGTTGGGGAATTGCATATGGGCGGCGTTGGCGGTTTGTATAGTCACGATGTATGCGCGCTGAGATGGGAAAGCGCTGCGAAGATTGATGATGAATACGTTCAAAATCCCTCCACTGACAACTGGTCACTATGATGCGTACCAAGGCTATATTAGACTGTTCTTCTTGTTCATCACGCCGAGGTCACGCCCGTCTGAATGCGCACCGCTCTCCGTCGCAAAACTCGCAGTGCCCAAAATTTCCGCTGTTTACCCCTCCATGCCACAGAACATCCCTGCATCGTGCTGACACAGCAGCCACCAAAGAGGAAAGTGGGGTAGCTTCCGATGCCGGTCCCGCCTCGTGTCCCTGCGATAGGGCGGACGCGCTCATCTAGGTGCGCCTCCGCCGACGATAGCCTTGGTTTACCTGACGTAGATAAACTGTCCCATGCTGCTGATACGCACAGCTACATTGCGAGCTCTGAGAACTTTTCCCCCTGCCATTACTTCTACGACATCTATACTACGGCAACCACGTCCAGTATACTCCATTGAAGCTACCAGAAAGATGTCGGACATTAAGAAGGTTCACACCGCGAACGCGTGTCCTCGTAAGCTTTTCTGGAACATATAATCGTTGTGAAGAAGCTCTGCTAACAGATGGTGTAGCTGCTGGACCCTACGTATGTTTTCCTTCTTTCCTTGCGAAGCTCCAATGAGCTGTACCAGCACGCTACATCTCGATATATATAGTGCTAACGGGCACACCACAGACACAAGCCATTGTTGCAGGCCCCAATGTCTTCGTGT